>NW_006408560.1:14133080-14187040 GCF_000296735.1 Chrysochloris asiatica
CACACCTTTCCCAATTTTAAAACATTCAGTGTTCCCATGTTCTGTTCGAACAACTGCTTCTTGATCTAGGTACAGATTTCTTAGAAGTACAATTAAGTGTTCTGAAATACTCATACTTATCAATGTTGTCCATAGCTTGTCATGATCCACACAATCGAAAATATGTATAGAAGGGAAAAATTTTTTAACATAATTCAGGGGGGATATATACAAAACTAATAGCCAGCATTACTCTCAACAAAGAGAAATTAAAAGCACTCCCCTTGCAAACAGGTACCAGACAAGGATATCACTTACCATCACTATTATTTAATATGGTGCTGGAAGTCTTAGACAGAGATGTAAGGCAAGAACGGGAAATTAAAAATCATCCAAATTGGCAAAGTTGTAAAACTCTATCCTGTACATAGACAATCTCAAAGACTCAGAATGAAAATTATTGGAACTCAATGAAAGATTTAGTAAAGTGGCAGGGTACAAGATCAACACACAAAAATCAGTCAGATTATTTTGCACTAATAAAGAGAAATCTGAAAAGGACAGCAGGAAAACAATACCCTTTACAATAGCCACCCAAAAGATGAAATACTTAAAAATAATCTAACAGGAGAGATAAAAGACCTATAGAAAATGGAGGATGACTGCACAATTACATGACTGCCCACTTAACATCATTACATAACTGCCAAACCAAGGTGACACATAATCCTAAACATCAGGCTGCCAAAGTTACTGTCACCTCCCACTTAGGCTTTCGTTACTACTAAATGTATATCTCTAATGCACAAAATGCACAAGGTCGTCAGTTCAAACCTACTAATCACTCCTCGGAAACCTTATATAGGATCACTCGTGAGGGAATCAACTTGCTGGTACTTAATAACAACAACAACAATACACAATAGTCAGATAACAGGTTTTACTATTGTTAAATAACAACAGCAAAATGTCAAGCAACAAGATTATTACTAAGTGTAGTAATACTGTAAATGGAAATACAGGAAATAATTTGAGTGTCCTTTTATAAAAGGAGGGTAGCAAATTATATCATATGAACACTATATAGATTCTAAAAGTATTAAATTGTGTACCATTTAAGTACACTTAAGTGTTTGTATAAAATGAGTGAAAAAAAAAATCAGTGCACACAACACTATCTATTCCATCAGCTATTACCATTACAGAAATCTGTAAATAGGACAGAACTTCAAAATGTTCATGGAAAAATAGAATGCAAATATGTGAATTTATGGTGGTACAAGTTACGTAGAATTTCCTAACTAGCATGCTGAAGCACGAGGTGTAGAAACACTATTCCCTCAGGCCACTGGTTAGTTGACTAGGGATTGGGGAAATAGTAGATGCTGGCCAGGACAACTGTTGGGAAGTGTTGACATGAAGTTTATTTTTGTTGCAAATTTATTTTGTTGCAAATTTGCTTACGTCAATAAAACCAACAATAAAAATCTCTAAAAATCCTATCCTCAGGACTATGTTTCTATTAGTTCCATTTTGAAATCTCAATGTCATTTACAAGATAATGGTCCCAAATCAAAACCATTTTAAACTCTAAACCAGTTACAGATTTTAAATCTCTCTAAGCATCATCAACTAAATTATCACAGGCAAATTTTTCTAAAAATTTGCCTACCTACCTACCTCTCCAGATTCCTGGTACAGCGCTGTAGGATAATGCACTGGACCGCAAGGTTGGTTTGAACTGCAAAGTCGGGGGTTCATAGGCAAATTTTGCATATATTTGGTATATGGTAATATATCTATATATTGAAAACTAGGAAAGTATCTAGGATAATGATTAGTACTCTGTGAACATTATTTCACTTAATTCTCTCCAACACTCCACTAAAAAGGTATTTTTGTCAGTGTTAACTTTCCTTAGGTCTCATAAGTATAGAATTTAAACCCAAGTACCAAAACAAAAAAGAAAAAACAAAAACAAAACCACCCATGAAATTTACTGTAGTAGCAACTCATGATAACCCGGTTTGTTTTGTTGTTGTTGTTGTGAATTCCAACCCATAGCGACCCTGTATAGGGTTTCTGAGGAGCAGCTGGTGAGCTTGAACTGCCAACTTTGCAGTTCAAATAGCTTTGCAGTCTGGCACATTAACCCACAGCGCCACACCAGGATTTCCTCATTTGTTATAGACACTCCATAGAGTTTTCTTGGCTGTAATCTTTATGGAAGCAGATCGCTGTTGTATAACATTGCTGGGTGGGTTTGAACTGCTAACTCTAGGGTAGTAGTCAAAGGCAAACTGTACCACCTAAGAACCCAGGTATCTTTCTATTATTCTATTCAGCCCTTCAATTAGTGTTTGGCCATCTTTGATCACTATGTTAAGAATAAATGATGCTGGTGAGATTGCAAAATGGTCCACCCTCTCTGGAAAGCAATATGGTGCTTTCTCAGAAGGTTGGGAATAGAAATACCTTATGATCCAGCCATCCCTCTACTTGCTATTTACCCACAAGAAATACGAGCCATAACACAAGTAGGTATATGCACAGCATTCACAGCAGCACTATTTACAATAGCAAAAAGATGGAGACAACCTAAGTGCCCATCAACTGAAGAATGGATAAACAAACTGTATATACACCCAATGGAATAGTACGCTACCTTGAAGAACAACAAGTAAGCTGTAAGCTACCACATAACATGGATGAACCTTGAAGATATTATGTTGAGTGAAACCAGTCAGTCACAAAAGGAGAAATACTGCATAGGACCACTATTGTAAAAGAGTAAGAAAAAGAACCCATACTAAAGGGTGGAGGGGGATTCTTTGCTGGTTATCTGGATGCGGAGGGTGGGGTGAGGGGAGGGAAGGGAAGGTAGAGCACAGGGTAGGGAACAGACACAGGATAGTTGGGGTACTGGGGAGGGGGGCAATACACAAGAGGGGAATGGAAGAACAAGGCTGATGGGAAAACAATTAGGTAGGTTTGCATGGGCTAAGTGGGACAGAAGTGAAAAACGATGCATGCACACCTTAGAACAACAGGGCTCTGGGATACAGGGATTGTGACATGGCTGGAATGGGCAAAAGGGGGAAATAATGTTAACATGATTGGCTGTCTTTTGAAAAAAAAAAAAAGTTGTATTGTACAGTACTGATCTACAGAATGACTTAAAAAATGTTAAGGTCATGAAAGACAAGGAAAGATTAAGGACTGTTTCAGATTAAAGGAGTCTAGAAAGACACTACAAGGAAATGCAATGTGGGAATCCTGAAACAGAATAAGGACACCAGTGGGACAACAAAGAAATTCAAATAAGGCTTTTGTATTAGTCCATAATACTGTATCAATGTTACTTTTCTGGTTTTGATCTATGTACTATGGTTATGTACAATGGAAACATTGGTATTATTTTTGCAACTATTGTTCAAGTCGGAAATTACCCCAAAATGAAAAGTAGAAAAGAGCAATTAAAAAAAAAAAAACACAAAACAAAATGAGAATGTAAGAATGCAGGGAAACTAGATTAATGAAAACAGAACAACCAGAAGAGAAATACTGAGAATGTTAATTCATTGTGAAGCATGTAACCAATGTCACTGAACATCTTGTGTAGAAGTTGTTAGATGGAAGCATAAACTTCTGTGTAAACTTTCACTGAAAACACAATAAGTAGTACTCCATAAAAAAAAAAAAAAAAGAAGAAATGAAAAAGCCAATTTAACTTTTAACTTTTCCCTCCATGTAAGTGTCGAATGAACGCAAAGCCTATACTTTAGAGGAATAACTGTAGTATATAGTACCTATTGAGGCAGTCATCCACACAGCCCTTCCTGGTGTCATCATCTGGCTTCTTACAGCTACAGGTGGTAGCCTTGTAACCATAGAGGGGTTTGACATCAACGTAGACATCTTGAAAAGATAGCAAAGAAAAGTCTGTAAGCATATCGGATAATTTTTCAAGTGTAAAGGTATAAAGAATACTGATGGAATGAATGGAGGCAGAAAAAATATCTCACAAGTTACTTACTTGAACGAATTTTTTTATAGAGAGGGACATCTGGCTTTTTGTATAGCTAGAAGAAAAACATAAAAATCTTGATATAACACATAACTTCAAATTATACTGATGCCAGACAGTAGCATGAATCATCACAAATATAAGATATTATCCATGTACTTTACCCATACAGAAACATTTATAAGACTTTTTGGGTTAGATATGTTTGAGGGAAACTTGATGTGATCATTTTCATCCTTGAATAAAAAGTGATTTACTGGATCAAATAGATAGAACTAGATTAAAAAATGGAAACACTAAATGACTTAAAGAAATGCATTTTGAGTTATCTTTCTTAAGCATGTTGCTGTCAGTGCCTTAAAAAAAAAAAATCACAATAAAAAGCAAAGCTATTCATTTGGATTATTAAGAATCTAGGACTTATGCAGATGTTCTAAACCAAAACATTACCATCCAGTCGATTCAGACTCATAGTGACCCTATCTATAGAACAGAGCAGAACTGGCCCCATAGTTTCCAAGGATATAATCTTTGTGGAAACAGGCTGCCACATCTTTCTCCTACAGAGGGCTGGAGTAGTGGTTTAGGCTCTTTTTCTTGCAGCTCCCACTGATTGATTTTGATTCATAGTAGCATTTTCAAGGCAGAAGATCACCAGACTTCTGAAGTACCTATTGGTGGTTAAAACTACCACCATTTTGGTTAGTAGTCAAGTCCTTAAACATTTGCACCATCTAGAACTCCAGATGGTCTAAGTAAATATATTGAATTTAAGACATGAATAGCCCGTCTTTTCAGGTTGGAAACTGGAGTGGAAAAGATTCCACAATTGTTTTCATTATTAAAATAGAGATTACAATATATACAAGTTTCACATTTTAATTAAGGCAATTCATTTAATGAATAAAGGGAAGTGAGCAGGCTGGAAAAATGGAGCTTTCCCATTGCAATTAAGAATGTATTAGAGTCAAGTAACTAGTGTGTCGGCATTTGCCATAGAGGACAGTACAAAATAAATGACTTGGCCTAAGCTGGACTGTGTTGTGTTGGAATTTCCCACCATATGTTTGTCATTGGATATATTCAAAGCAATGTCTTCTTCATTGTTAAGAATTTTTCAAACATGTATTTAACATACTGATCCTTTCAGAATTCAAGAAAGGTCACCAGAGAAGAAAATGCAGAGGGGAATGTCAACTACGTTTGGCTTGCCAAAATTAATCACTGGTAGCAATTTGACAAAACCTAAAAAAAATTCAGTTCATTTGTATTACTATAAGTACTTGTATTTCCCAATGGTTGTTTCTCACCATGGGACTTGATTTAAAAAAATCATGGGGGGCAGGGGTGAGGAAGAAGGGAAACTTTTCAACTAGGGAAGAAAGAAAGGCAACATCTTAGTATTTTTAGTTGACAATATACTTAAAGAATTAAAAAAAGTACAATGGTGCTAAACATTTTCCCTGCTTCTCTTGCTAGAAGAATATCTTTTGTATATGAAACATAAATTTTAAATCGATGAGAAGGAGCCAAAGAAAATAAAGCCTGAAATTTCCTACTGTTGTTGGCAGCACATCTAAATTCTCCTGAGACCTGTATCAAATAAGATTCTTACAGAACAGAATCCTTGCTACTAAAATATAAAAGTACAGAATAATAACAGAAGGTTGCCTAGGAAACTAGGAACTTACTACTATTTTGCAGTATGGGTAAAGACAAATTGTTGCTGTTGTAGAATACCATCGAGTTGGTTTCGACCCTAACAACCCTGTAAAGGTCACATGAAATATGATGTAAAGTCATATTTATCTTAGTCGCTAACCTTACAGGGACACTTTTCAATACATCATAATATGAGAACTTAACAAGGAGGCAAATAAGAAACCTGCATTTCTCCCCTTTACCATGTCAGAATAATAGCTGGTAAAACAAGCTTGCTGTACCTGATTGTGTTTCCACTGCCAGAGGATGTCATACGGAAGCTGGAAGTCAATTCTCTTTTGCCTTAGATACTTTCCTGAAACAAAAAATAGTATCAGTTTCAATATCTATTCTGATACGCACTCACAAGAAGGGATCCCAAGAGCCACAAGATACAACATGCATTAATAAGAAACACAAAGGTTTAAATTTTAGCTTTAGAATTTTCCCATCAACAATTTTAGCTACTCTTTTCTAATATTTATATAATACATATAAAGATAAGTTTTAAGTATTTCTCCGGCTCTGTTGGGTTGGTTCGGACTCAGCAACTTCATGTACAACGGAAACAAAATACTGCCCATTCCTGCACCATCTTTAAAATTGCTTCTATGTTTGAGCACATTGCTGAAACCACTGTGTTAATCCATCTTTTTGAAGGTCTTCCTATTTTTAATTGACCCTCTACTTTATCAAGCATGATATCCTTTCAGAGGTACTTGTTCCTCCTGATAACATGTCCAAAGTACATGAGACAAAGTCTCGCCATCTTTGCTTCTAAGGGCCATTCTGGCCATACTTCTTCCAAGACAGATTTGTAAATTCTCTGACAGTCCATGGTATATTTAATATTCTTCGCCAACACTTTAATTCAAAGGTATCAATTCTTCTTTAGTCTTCCTGACCTTATTCACTGTCCAGCTTTCACATACATCTCTTGCTGCTGTGGAGATGTTTCCTATTCATAGTGATTCTGTATAGGGTTTCCAAGTAGTGGCTTGTGGGTTTGAATCACTGATCTTGTAGTTAGCAGTCCAGTGCTTTCCTACAGTCCCATATCAGAACTCGACTGAAATTACCATGGCATGGATCAGATGCTCCTTAATCTTCAAAATACCATCTTGGTTTTTAACTCTTTAAAGAGATCTTTTTTAGCCGATTTGCTGAGTGCAATAAGACCTTATATGATTACCTCACTACATCTAAAATATTTGGAGAAATATATTTATGTTTGCAATGTAGACTACATCCAAAAATAAGATGGTTTAACAAATGATTAAGGAGATGAACAGAAGAATACATAAATCAAGTAAAATAAAATGTTAATTGTAGAATCTAGGTGGTGGAATACTGGGTGCTAATTGTTTATTTTGTTTTCTATATGCTGAAAAACATAGTAATAAAGTGCTGGGGAAAATGTGTATAGAAAAAACTTGAAATGGAATACACTAAACTATTATATCTTTAGAAATGTGCTTTATCTAGTTTACACTCCTTTAAGATTTTTCTTTTTACAATGAGCATGTACTCATAGTTTCTTAGCAGCAAAATATTATTTTTCAGAAAAAGTCAAGACTAGTCCTCAAAATAGGGGACAAACAACTTAATAAAAATGGTTAATGCCTTCACATGTTTACTCTGGAGAGGAATGTGCAAAGAAGTGGTTGGTTATGTGCCAGGGAGTCAGTGTTGACACAAAGCAACCCTGTATAGGGTTTCTGAGGTTGTAAATCTTTATGGAAGCAAAAGGGTCATTTTTCTCTCATGGAACAGCTGGTAGTTTCGAACTGCTGACCTTGAGGATAGCAGCCCGACTTGTAAACACTACGCTACCAGTAAATTCTGAATTAAAAAACCAAACCAAAGTCAAGCCTTTTTCTTTCTCTGCCTAGAAAAAAGCATTTGCATCAATTTTAATTGACCTTAAAGTCACATTTCTCCCACAGCATAACATCTTGGGTTTTCCTAGCAACAAATCTCCATAGCTGTTATAATACTTTTTCAGGCATTATTTATATATCTCTTCTTTGTTGTGTATAATGCATATATTGAGCACTAAGGGAAAAAAGAAGGACAGGTCATTCTTCTCACTAACACTTAAAGCAATTAGTCATTTGTAAGAAAGGAGATCTATCTAAAGATATTTCTTTGACTAATATCAGTTGGAGATGATGTCCCAGGGTAATCAACTCAGGAGTACCTCATTTTGGAAAAAAATTTTTTTTAAAAAGATAGCAGACTAAGCAGATATATTATACAGACCAACTCCAGCAAAGATATGAGAGAACAAATGAAACAGACATAGATGAAAATCCTGGAACCCTAAACTTCAGATGAAAGTTTAGATAAGTGGATTGAGTGTTTGCTGGGAAGATAAACAGGGATGGCTAAAGAGACTGGCCAGATGTGGTACAACCATCTTGTGAGCAGCTTTGGCAATAACACATGGTTTGGTAAAGTAGATTCACACATGCAACTGGAAGGGTGAGATTCCTTGTATTTCCCTTGGTTACCAGAGGTGTGGCCAGCTCCAACTCTCATCTACCAACAACACAGATACTGCTCTCCAGGGGTTCTGAGTCACCTGGTTGAGAGCTAAAGTGTGAGGTTAAGCCATCTGCTGCTCTGCTTTGGTGCCTGGATTCAGGTGAGTTCTGCTCCACACCTACAAAACCTTGCAAAGCCACCAGATCAGTATTTAACCAGTCACCATGCCCTTTGCTGGCCCGTGGTCTTAACAGGCACAGAAACTAGGTCCATCAAGGGCCTCCATGAATTGCTCCTGGATTGAGTTTCATGAACACAGACAACATTGAGGCTGACAGAATTACCATTTAGGGCCAGGAACTCTTGTTGTCATGGTCTTTCCACACTCATCTCTTGAACTCTAGACTTGCAGGAACCCCTCAGAGTTTGCTCTTCTCTGAATTTGCTTATTTATATATTTTTTGGGGGGTGTGTCCTTTTTTCTTTTATTGTTTCATTATATTTGTTTATTCTTTCTCCTCCTTCCATTCTCTTGAATTTTATCCTTTATACCTCCACGTTTGTTTTTCCTTCTTTTCTTCTGTTTCTCATTTGTTCTCTTCTTTTTGTCTTTATTTACTTTCTCCAATCTCTTTCTCTTTTCATCTTCCCACTCCCTGGTTTTTCTAAATTAAAAAAAATTAATAATTTCTTTTATTTTTCTCTTCTATAGCTCCATTTTCCTGTTCCCTTTTTGTCTTTATAATTATCATATTCTTTATTTTGGGTTGCTGACGGTTTTTATTTCACTTTTCTCTTTATTAGTTTATCTTTTAATTGTTGGATTCTTATTTATTCTGTTTGCTTGTGTATGTGTGAGGTGTTTTCTCTTTCTCATTCAACAGGAGACAGCAACCATGCCACTAAAATACCCTCTGCAGCTCCACCAACTGGGCAAGAGTAAACACCAGCTGTTTACTCTTTTGACAGAAAGCTGCCAAACCCACCCAAAACTGAGGTGTACAAATGGTAAACGAAATGGTGTACATACTTCCACTTTATTGACATTCACAGGAGACACATGATGAGAGCCTAAGGACACATCAACATACAGTCATCAATTAAATACAAACATGACAACCCCACAATGCCTAAGTGACAACGGATCATTTTAGCTCACGAAAAGAAACAAGAGAGAATGGCTCAAATAAATGACCAAGATTCAAAACCAGAAAACATTTCTGAGGAAGAAAAGGTAATGAAATTAACTGGCAAAAAAAAGGCGAAATAATATTTAAGTACCTTCAAAGGACTGACAAAAAGATAGAGGAAAGATAGGAGAACACAGGAAAAAACCTTAGAACAATTCAGGAAAACACTACAAGAACAAACACAAAATAAATGCAAAATGTGAAACAACACAAAACTACAATTAGGAATCCAGAAGATTAATACTAAGATTTCAGAACTAGACAATACATTGAAAGGGCAAAGGAGTATATTCAAAGCAATGGAAACAGAAATAAGTGATCTTAAAGATACATTTCTTAAAGATCTTAGAGGTTAATACTTAGAGGTTAAAAAGATTTCAGACTTGGACAATACATTAAAAGGACAAAGGAGTAAACTGGAAACAATGGAAGACTGAATTAGTGAATTGAAGATAAATTTCTCAATACTAGTATGCTAAAAGAACAATCAGGAAAAACAAAAAAGAAAAAATCTGAAGAAAGCCTAAGAGTTATGCGGGATACCATGAAAAGGAACAACTTATAGGAGGGTGGAATTTCAAAACAGAAAGAGACAATAAAAAGTACAGAGAAAATTGTTGAAGAGTTATTGGAAGAGAACTTCCATAACATGAAAGTTGATAAGATAAGCATACAAGAAGCTGAACGAACCCCAAACAGAACAGAGCCTAAAAGAAAATCACCAAGACATATCATAGTCAAACTTTCCAAAATCAAAGACAAGAAAGACATGACAATGACTAGAGAAAAACAAAAAGTTATCTACAAAGGAGAACCAATAAGACTAATCTCTGATTTTTCAGCATAAACCATGTAAGATAAAAATCAATAGAATGACATACAAAACTCAAATAAAAAAATTGCTATTTATACCCAGCTGTCCCTCAAGTACAAAGGCAAAATTAGTACATTTCCTGAAAAACAGTAATTTGTAATGACTAGACCAACTGAATGGTCTTGACTCATGATGACCCTGTATAGTGTTTCCAAGGAGCAGCTGGTAAGTTTGAACTGCTGACTTTGTGGTTTGCAGTCCAGTGCTGATCCCACAGTGCCACACCAGGAGTCCACCCTGATATACAAGTATTTAAAGTAAAAGTGTTTAAAGATAATGCAGAAATGGCTATACCAGTAATATTGACAGGGAACTGCCAGAAGTTCAAGCTGAACTCAGATAAGGGCATGGAACGAGGGTTATTATTCCTGCAGTGAGATAGATCTTGGCTGAAAGCAGAAAATACCAGAAAGATATTTACCTGTGCTTTATTGACAATGCAAAGACTTTTGACTGTGTGGATTGTGACAAGGTATGGACAACATTGCGGAGAATAAATTTTCCAGAATACTTAATTATGCTCATGGAGAACATGTACATAGACCAAGAGTTAGTCATTTGAACAGAATAAAGGGACACAGAAAGGTTTAAAATCAGGAAACAAGTACACCGGGGTTGTATTCTTTCATCATACTTATTCAATCTGTATGCTGAGCAAATAATCCAAGAAGTTGGATAATATGAAGAACGTGACATCAGTTTTGGAGGAAGACTCATTAACAACCTGTGATATACAGATGATACAATCTTGCTTGCTGAAAATGAAGAGCATTTAAAAATACTTACTGATGAAGATCAAAGACCACTGCCTTTGGTATGGGTTGCACCTCAATGTACAGAAAAGAAAAGTCTTTACCACTGGACCATTAAATAACATCATGATAAATGGAGAAAAGACAGAAGTTGTCAAATATTTCATGTTACTTGGATCCACCATCAACACTCATGAAAGCAGCAGTCAAAAAATCAAGTGACAGATTGCATTAGGCAAATCTGCTGCACAAGATCTCTTTAAAATATTCAAGAGCAAAGATGTCAGTTTGAGGACTAAAGTGTGTCTGACCCAAGCCATGGTACTTTCAACAGACTTATATTCAGACAAAAATTGGACAACGAATAAGGAATATCACAGAATTGAAGCATCTAAGTTATGTTGTTAGAGAAGAATATTAAAAGTTCCACAGACTACTAGAAGAACAAACAAATCTGTGTTGGAAGAAGCATAGCCAGAAAGCTTCTTAGAACAAAGATGATCAGACTTTGTCTCTCATACTTGGTAAAGTGGCAATTCAGTGAAAAAGAGAAGACCCCTAATGAGATGGATTGGCACAATGGCAGCAAAAACTGGCTAAGCACAGCAGTAATTCTGAGGATGGCACAGGAATGGGTAAGTGTTTTGTTCTGTTGTATACAGCGTTGCTATGGGTTCTAACTGATTTGACAGACCCTAACAACAACAAAAATAAAACAAATCTACAAGACTGAAAATAGGAAATCATAGATATCAATTTATAACAAAGTCAACTACAAAGCAAAAAGAAGGAATAGTGTAGACACAGAACTTGCAAATGGCAAGGAAGTCAAGTAGATTTCAATATATAACAGACTGTTTAAAGTAGGGGGAAAAATAAATAAATTACAGAGTAACCTGAAAGAAAATTAATATAATTGCATATCAAAATTTAAAAAAGAGGAAAACCAGAAAGATGTACTAAACATTAAGACAACAGGAAACCACTAGAATTAAAATTCAGCACAGAAAATTATGTGAAACAAAGAAACCAAGCACTACACTAAAAACCACACAGCAAAATGTCAGCAACCAATTCTTACCGATAATTACATTTAATGTAAATGGATAAATACACCAGTTAAAAGACAGAGCAGAATGGATATGAAGACAGGATCTTTCAATTCGCTGTCTATAAGAGACACATCAAAAAGATGGAGGCAGCCTAAATGTCCATTAACAGAATGGTTAAATTTTGGTATATACACACAGTGGAACAGTACGTACAAAACACTTCACAATATGGATGAATCTGGAGGACATTATGCCAAGTGAAATCAGTCAATTACAAAAGAACCAATGTTGTAAAAAGTTAAGAAAAGGTTTTCTTAATAAAGGAAGCAATCTATGATGGTTACTTGGTAAAGGAAGGAGGAAAAATTATTCATGGGCTAGAGGACAGTCACATGTTCACATGTGTGACAGGGCAGACACTATTACAAGAGGGAGGTTAGTAGAGGAAAGATAAAAGTAACAGGTAACAGGAGACACAGGGAGGAATGTAAGAGTTAAAGAGAATAGAGGTAAATACTCTAAGAGTTAGTACATGGCAAGGGTTGCAAACATTGAATGAAAAAAAGTATATGATTTAATGGAGGTAAAACTGATGACCTGCTCTGTAAACCTTTACTCAAATCCCAATAAAAAGTTTTTGTGGGCAACCAAGTCATTTTTAAGGAAGTAACTACAGTAGTTTTAAGCCTGTTTTGACCTTGAAATATAAAAAGAAGTTCATGCTGATTTTCTTTTCCAAAATCAATCCTAGCATTAAGAGGAATGAATAGCAGGATCTAGAAGTGGAAAATTTCCACATAAACAATCCACTGTTTGTTAATCAGGCAGTTATGCAAAAGAAGAAATCAAAGAGAAGGGAGGTACCCAATAAAAAGAGCTAAGAGGGATAACAATGGCTTTGTCTATTTCCTATTTTCAGAGGACAACTTGGCTATGTAATAGTATCACTCTACAAATTGATTAAGATTTATTAATTTCCTCTTTGTTATTTTGTGTAAGTGGTTCATAAAGAAAAAGCTTGTAGAGGCAGTTCTTTCCCATTTAAGAAAAATAGGCATCATCAATTGGGTTTTAAGTAATGACTAGAGTTATAAACATTATCCTCTGTACAAATTTCATTAAATAATACACTACTAAGAATTTAAATTTATGGATTTTTCAGCTTAAAGAAAAATAGAAAAAAAAAATACATGGATATTGTGATTTGTTTTTTCCTATTGGAAGAATAAGCTCTACAAAAGCACAAATTTTCATTTTGTCTTAAAGAGTTTAAAATTCTAAACACTTGGTTTGCGGTAGGCTACTTTTGAGTCTTGTTAAAAATTCAGCCTCCCTTGAATTCATTCTGACTTTAGCTTTAGCCAGAGAATTTGAGACTTGCTAAACTTAAGTCCTGGTGCGGTTTTGTAGAATAAACACTGACTGGTAATTTCAAGGTAAGCGGTTCAAACCCACCTGTTGCTCTTCGGAAAAGGAAAATAGACTCGATGCACTAACTACATGTTCCTAGGAGAAACCTTACGTGTTCATTTAAAATCACATCTAGACAACAAACCATGTCTAGATGTGATTTTAAATGAACATGTAAGGTTAAGTGCTGTCAAGTTATTTCCAACCCATATAGAAGACTTTCCAAGGAGTGACTGGTGAGCTTGAACCGCTGACCTGACGTGGTTTGGGAACAATTTAATTTAGGATTTGTACACCCAATTTGTTAGTGTTACTGCCTAAAACTTTTCTTTTGCATACTATATCAGGTTTTACTAACAAGTTATACTAATATAATAAGATGGGACAGGCAATCAGTCTTCTCTTCCTACTCACTAAGTGCCGTCAAATTGGTTCCTAATCATAGTGACCGGCACAGGGTTTCCGAAGAGTGGCTGGTAGGTGGGTTTGAACTGTAAACCTTATAGTAAGCCTACAGTGCCACACCACAACTCTTAGCAATAGATTATATATTTACCTGTACTTAAAGGGTTATAAAATTCTTCCATAAAACATTCTAAAACTAGATGTCAAAAGATTGGGTGAATTATGCAAATAGGGTGCATAGGACTCTAATGCAGGGATTGGTTAATTTTGTCATTCTGCTGGTTTAAAAAAAAGCCATATCAGAAGCAGAGACAGATGATCCCAGAACCATCAACAAAGAAGAGCCATGGGTATGTTCTTTTGACTTTGAGATCTCTGCACAGAAAAGTGGTGGCAGCAGATGTAGTGGCATGGGAAGACAGAGCTCTCCAGCGATGGATTGAGTAAAGTTGAGAGCCTTTGGGCAGTAGGCTAGCTTAAAGAAATGAGTAACCTTTGGGCATTTATTAGCAGGCCTGGTGTGGTGCTGTGGGCTAATGTGTCAGACTGCATGGTCCGTGGTTCAAACTCGCTAGTTGCTCCTTCAAAACCCTACAGGGTTGCTATGGGTGGGAATCGACTCAATGGCACTTGACAGCAACAATAAAGGAGTTTGTAACACTTGCTGGAGCAGGGCTGAGGCCAAGGGGAACAAGTGGCTTAGAGGCAGAGCTTAAGAACAATGAGTTCCTATAGGACAGTTTAGAAGAGACTGCTGTATCCCAAGTTATTTCTGATCCTGAATTGTACCTGGTTCATTTCCCTCAGAAACCCCATAATCATGAGATTGTCTGTGAGTTCTATGTGGCCATTACAATGGATTACTGAACTTAGTACAGAAATAGAAATGTGGGAGGAATAAATAGTTATCAGGATAGAGGTAAAGAAGGTTGGAGCATGCAGGCATGTCTGTTCTTTGCCTCACAGTAATCATCTTGGGGTGATGTGGAGTTTGATTTTCCTTCCTCCTTGTGACGTTAGAGTTCAGTAAAGGCCTTCATGCCATTTTTGTACACCCTCGTAATCAAATCTGGAGAGGATCCCTGGTGGCACAGTGGTTAAAAGCACTCAACTGAAAACTGAAAGGTTGGCAATTTGAATTCACTAACAGTTTTGTGGGACAAAGTTTAGTTGTCTAATTTGTAAAGATTTATAGCATTGGAAACCCTGTGGGCCTCCAGGGTGGCTCAAATTGTTAAGTAACTGATTACTAACTGAAAGGCTGGCAGTGTTGGCTGAACTCATACAGAAGGCACCTCAGAAGAAATGCAAGGCAATCTGCTTCGGAAAGGTCACAACCTTGAAAACTCTATGAAGTATAGTTATAAACTACACAAATGGAATCAATGCATTGGACCTGACTTGATGGTAACTAGTGAAAAGTCATAATATTTTATAAACTTTAAAAATGCTTATGCCATCTCTAATGATGTTGCTTTATTCATTCCTAATGTTTATCTGCAACTTTAAAAAATTTTCCAATGATCAATTTAACAGTGGTTTGTCTATTTCATTATGATTCAAGAAGCTGGTAAAGTTCAAGCAAGACAAACTCAAATTCAAGCTAAGACACATTACAATCAAACTTCAAAAGACTAAAGACAAAAAATTTTGAGAGCTTTTTGGACTGACAGGTTTATCTATTGCCAAAGCTGGAAAATTTCCAGCTTTTATTCCAATTCTGTCCTCTTTCTCTCTCATTTTAGGACTCCAGTGATATAACATATTTTGCCATAGTACCTCAAGTTACCTCTGTATTTTTGTCCCCCCCAGCCCCAAATATATTTTCTCTGTTGTTCAGGTTTCATGTTATGGACATTTTCTTCCAACTACTCTAGGACAATTTTCTCTTGGGTTATCTTGCCACTATCTGTTCTGGAATTCCAATCACGTATAAGTTATTCCTCTTGATAGTGTTCCACATAGATCTTAGAATTGGATTAAAAAAATTTTTTTTCTGATTGTTCTTGTAGCAAATGAATATTGAGAGATTTGTCTCCAAACTCACTAATTTGGCCTTCCAATGATTCAATTCTACTTTTTTGCCTTTTGATGGTATTCTATTTCTGAAGTTTTAGTATTAATCTTCTTGGCTAATTGCTGTTTTTGTATGTTTTCCAATTTTTCACATATATTGTCAGTTTGGTCTTATAATTTATTCCTAAATTCTTCTAAAGTTTTGTCTGTGCTTTCCTTTATTTCATCTGCAGTTTTCTCAACCATTCTTTCTATCTAATGAAGTTACCTAACTCACATTCTTTTAAATTTCTTATCAAGTAGTTCTGATACCATTTCTGGTTATTGTATTTTCTGACTCTACATTTTGGTCACTTGTTTGAGGCACCCTGTCTTATTTCTTTGTGTTAGCTGAAATTGTCTGTTTCATCAGAGATGTTGTGGGAAATACACAGCATTTGTATTTAACTGATTGTATATTGGTATGTTCTTAGGTACTCATCACCTGTCTCTTGATGGATGTGACACAGACTGGAAACGTGAATGCAGTTCTGTTCTCTGTGTAGTATAGTTCCTGGCAAGTTCATGTGCCTCTACAAGTGGGGGTAGCATATCCAGCTTCTCATGGAAGCAAAGAGCAGAGGTTGAGTAGGAGGGGCACTGGCTAGTGAGCTGGCAAGGATGGGGACTAGCTACCAGGAGGGTGCACGGACAAGGTAGAACTGCACCCCCTTGCCACCAACCCTCTAGGGTGCAATATTGATGACGATGGTGGTGGTGTTAGTTGTATGCCAATGAGCTGGTTAAAACTCACAGCAACCCTGTATAGGGTTTTCAAGGCTATAGATCTTTATGGGACCAGAAAGCCTTTTCTTTCTCCCACAAAGAAGTTGGTAGATTGAACTGCTGAACATGAGGTTAGCAAGCCAACTCATAACCCACTACACTACCAGAGCCACCCACAAAATCTCAAGCTGGCCAAGTCGCTCCAGTTCATCTGACAGTCAGCCCGTTTTTCTTTTCTCACTGCTCCTGTACAGCTTCCTAGTCAGCACTCATTCCATTTCTCTGTCCTACCCTTTGGAAGTTCAGGGTTCCAGGATCACCATCTGTATATCTGTTCCATATGGTCTCCCAAGTCCTGGTTGCAGAATGTCTTCTCAGCACATCTGCCTACTACATGAATATCCAGTTTATCCATCCATTCTTCTACTGATGGACACTTGGGCTCTGTAGTTTCTAACTATCATGATACAGACATAGTCATTTCTTTTGGGTAGGAACATGTTTAATTTAAAAAACCCCAAACTACCAGTTTTTAAAAAATTGTATCATTTACTTTCACAACTATGTACGAATATTCTGGTTGTTCCACATCTTTGCCAACATTTGCTGTCAGTATAGTTGACTCTTGAACATAGGGTGCTGACATCCCATACAGTTGAAAATCTGGGTATAATTTACAGTTGACCATTAAATAACACAGTTTGAATTTTGAGGGGTTAAAGTAGGGTGAGTACCCTTGTATGCAGATTCCCTGAGGTTACTGTGGCGAGCTCAAGTGTTGTAGCTGCTTAAAATGCCTTGCTTAAGACATTAAGAGGTCTCTGATGTTTTTACAATTAGGGGGATGGAGGATGAGGGACTAACAGGAGTTGCAAACTGCTCACCTAGAGATGATTATCATCATCACATAGTGGTTTAAGTGGATACAACACTTGCGCTTACCACAAAACCAACAGGAAAAAAAGGTTCCCATTCAAGTGGGCCCACACAGCACAAACTCTTGTCATTCAAAGGCCAACTGTATTTTTCATTTTAGCCACTTTGATGGATGTGTAGTGCATCTCACTGCGGTTCATGTGTTTTTTTTAGCCACTTGTATATTTTCTTTGGTGAAGTCCCTTTAAATTGCATATTTTAAACTGGGTTGTTTTGTCTTTTTGAAAGTACATTGTAGGATTTCTCCTAGAAAGCAGTTTCAAAATATAATATGGAGAAAACACATCCTTTTCTAGATGTGTTTTGTGAATATTTTCTCAGTTTGTGTCTTGCCCATACATTTTGTAACGGTGCCTTTTGACAGAAGTTTAAAATTTTGTTGAAGTATAATTTATCAAAAAAAAAATTTAAGTCTATTGCTGTTTCCAATCTTAGAAACCTTTTGCTTCCCAGTTGTTGTCGTTAAGTGCTGTCGAGTCAGTTTCGACCCATAGCGACCCTAGGGTTTCGGAGGCTGTAAATCTTTACGGGAGCAGAACACCTCATCTTTTTCCTGTGGAGCCGCTGGTAGTTTCGAACTGCTGGCCTTAAGGTTCACAGCCCGATTCGGAACCACTACGTTACCAGAGCTCCTTTTTTTGCTTCCCAGCAGGTTATAAAAATAGTCTCCCTATGTTTTCTCTAAAAGCTCTATTATTTTAGCTTTTTTGTTTTAGGTGTATGCTCCAAGACAAATTACATTAGATTTGGTAGGGTTCAAAGTTAATTTTTTTTCATTTGGACATCCAATTGTTAAAGCATAATTTATTGAAAGGATGTTCTTCCCCATTTACATTGTTTTGGTATCTTTGTTAATGATAATCAAATAACTAAAAAAGTTTGGGTATATTTCTGTGTCCTTGATTCTGCTCCACAAATTTAAGTCTCAACTGTGTTACAGTAAAACTCTTGAAGTCAGGTGGTGTAAGTCTTCCAACTTTGCTTTCAATTTTAAGAATTGTTTTAAATATTCTAAAATTTTGCATTTCTATATAAATTTTAGAATGCATATGTGTTCCTGGAAGCATGTGATAGCATCTCTGATTCCTGGTAGCATCTGGGGTGGGAACCAGCACATCACTTTTTACAGAAAAGCCTGCTGGTATTATGATTTGGATTATATAGAATACAAAAGTGTCCCTTTCCACTTATTTAAGTGCTGTGAGCCAGTTTCGACTCATACTGACCCTGTATAAGGTTTTCAAAGAGCAGCTGGTGGGTCTGAATTGCCAACATTTTGGTTAGCAATCCAGAGCTTATCCTACAGCGCCATACCAGAGGTGCTAAAAATATGAAGCACCAACCTTTCTCTCTATAGCTCACTCTACTCAACTGGGTTAGATAATCAATTGCAATGGTCACATAGAACTCAGACACCATACTCACAGTTATGGGATTATTAGGGAAGTCAATACGTTACAATTTCAGATCAGAAATACTCTGGGCAGAGTTGTTCCAGTCAGCTGCAGATAAATGCCTGCAGGGTACACCACTCCACCACAAACCTCAGCCTGAAGGCACTCAGCTCTAGCTCTGTGGGTCAGGAAACCTACCTCCTTTACTTAAGTGCCTGGAGGCATCCCATTCTACAAGCAATCTTCCTGCCCAAAGTCACTCCGCTTCACAGGCTCGGTGAACTGGGAAATACACTGCTCAGTCATGCTCTGGTTCTGATTCTGTTGCTGCTTTTTTGCTACTTGTCGGGTGTCACAGCTTTCTGCTCCTGAGTTGAGGAAACCCTATACAGGATCACTTCCAACTCGATGGCACTTTAAAACAACCACAACACTATAGTATGAAAGAGCTGGGTTACCAGTTGGACTGCTAACCACAAGGTCAGCAGTTTGAATTTACCAATTGCTCCACAGGAGAAAAGATTTGTAGCCTCACAAACTATATACAGGGTTGCTACTAGTCAGAATTGACTCCAAGGTACATAACCACCACTACCACCATTATCTTATGTTAACTAATTACATTTACAAAGACTTTTTTTTTTTTTTTTTTATACAAATAATGTCACATTTACAGGTACTGGATTAAGACTCAACATACATTTCTTGGGATGAAATTAAACCTATAATAACATCTGCGCCTCTTCCCAATCTTGGGCGTGTGGGAAGCATTCAATATTTCATGAAAATATGACAGTATCTGTAGGTTTTTTCTTAAATGCCTTTTTAGGACTGAGGAAATTATTTTCTAGATCTAGGAGTTTTTGCTTATATCTTCATTATGATGGATTTCCTCTTTTCCTAAAGTCTTTCTCAAGTTTTGTATCAGGATTATCATGTTCTCATCAAATGAGTTAGGAAGTGTGTTCTCTTTTATTTTCTGAAAATGTTTGTATGGACTGAGTTAATACCTTTTACTGAGTGGAACTTGAAGCAATGCACTGGTTGTTCATTTTCCTTTAAAGGAGAAATGGCCAGATGTGTAATTATGCTTTGATTCATGGGCGATGGCCAGTGATTTGGCAGGATAGTTGCAAACTTGGGAGAAACATGATTGGACAATTGATGACAAGAAGGTATGTAAAAGAGGTATGTACACAGACCTCTCTAAATGGGCCAAAGAAGTGAAGACATTTGTATCTCATATGAATGCTTACCAAAAGATGACTACGGATTTTAACAATAAAAGTTGAGAAGATAACGTGTTCTGTGGATAAGAGTCAGCTTCTTTTCCCAGTCACTCCTGTCATTGCCTAAGGCTCATGACCAAAGTAGTCATGGTAACTGGGTAGAGGCTATGCATCAACTCACCAAAGCCAATTTTGCTATAGCCACTGCTGAGTGCTCAATCTACCAGTAGCAGAGACAAAGTCCCTTATATGAATGGCATCATTCCTTAGGGAAATCACCAGCAACCTGGTGACAAGTTGAACATCCATCAAGAAAACAACAGAGTTTTGTTCTTACTGGAATGGACACTTACTCTGGATATGGATCTGCCTTCCCTGCATGTAATACTTCTGCCAAAACTATCATTCATGGATTAACAGATTGCTTTATCTACCATCATGGTATCTCATCCAGCATTGCCTTAGATAAAAAAACTCACTTCATGGCAAATGAAGTAGGGCACTGGGCCCATGCTCATAGAATTCACTGGTTTTACCATGTTCCCCATCATCATAAGGCGTGTGGCTTGACATGATGAAATGAACTTCAAAAACTCAATTACAGGGAAGACAATATATAACAAGAGGGAGGTTGGGCAGAGGAAATATGAAGGTAGCAAAAGACACAGAGAGGAGTGCAAGAGTTAAAATACTGTTAATTGATGGGACACAGAGGGGAATGCAATAAATCAAAGTATATGAGTTGTTGAATGTGAAACTGATGATTTATTCTATAAACCTTAACTCAATTAATTAAAAAAAAAAGAAGACTCAATTATGGCATCAGCTAGGTAACAATACCTTGTAAGGCTGGGCACTGTTCTCTAGGAGACTGCATATGGTTTAAATTAGCATCTAATACATTGGGCTGTTTCTCCCATAGCCAGGATCCATGAGTTCAGAAATCAAAGGGTAGGAATGGGAGTGGTATCATCCACTGTTACCTAAATAAACCACACACAAATTGTTGATTCCTGTACCCTCAACTGTATGCTTTGTAGGTCTGTAGTCTTAGTTCCAACGGGAGGAATGTTCCCACCACAAGACAAACATTGATTCTACTGTCCCAGAAATTAAGAACGACAATAGCCATTTTGGGATCTTCATGTTTCTGAATCAACAGGCAAAGAAGAAAATTACCATTTTGGCTGGTTTGACTGATGGTGACTGCAAGGGGGACTTGGACTGCTATTATACAACAAGAATATGTCTGGAAAATGCTATCCCTTAGGGCACCTCTTAATACTATCATGCATTATGATTAAAGTTAAAGGAAAATTACAATAATACAACTGAGATAATAGCCCAGATCATTCAGCAATGAAGGTTTGGGTCACTCTACCAAGTAAGGAACCAAAACCAGAAGAGGTGCTTGCTAAGGGCAAATGGAATATGGAATGGTAGTGGAAGAAGTTAGTTCTAAATACCAGCTACAAACATGTTCAGGTACAGAAACAAAGACTAATTGGTAAGAGTATTTCTTTTGTTTTGAAAAATGCTTTATTTTTGGGTGTGTATTAATACACTGAACTAAAGTCAATTTGAACTGCAAGGTCAGCGGTTCAGGCTCAAGAGCCGCTCCTTGGAATTCCCAGGGTTGCTCTGGATCGGAACTGACTTGACGGCACTTAATAACAACAATATATGTCTGTATATAGAGTCCTGTTGTGACGCTGCGAGTTAATGTGCTGGACTGCAAGGTCGGCACTTCAAGCTCAGCAGCTGCTCTCTGGAATCCCTATACAGGGTTGCTACGGGATGGAACTGACTCGATGGCACTTAACAACAATAACAAACAACAGTATGTCTGTGTACAGGTCGTCTCTGACTCACAATGGGGTTCTGTTCTAACAACTCCAGCGAAGTTGGTTTTGATGTAAGCATATTAAAAAAGAAGTTTCATTATTATTGTCTTTTACTGTTGTTGTTAAGTGCCATGGAGTCAGTTCTGACTCATAGGGACCATATATAAGGTTTCCGAGGAGAGGCTGGTGGATTTGAACTGCTGACCTAGTGGTTAGTAGGCTAGCGTGTATCTTTATAAATTCAATCTTTATCAGTATTTAGAAGATAGAATAAGAATGACAAGATCAGCACATTACACTGTACGTTTAATACTACTAATGAGAAGATGAGCAGTCCCTCTCCCAGAACATAAATTTGTAAGTAATGTTTGTTGTAAATTGAATATGTCATAAGGCAGGGGCTATATTTACATATTTTTGTTTGTTGTTGGGGCCATCTAGTAAACTCTGACTCACAGTAACCCTATAGGACAGACTAGAAATGCCTTATCTATGATATGATCTGATGTGATCCTATGAGGTGGAAGGCAGACAGACCTCCATTCTCCAACCTATCTAACAGTTCAGACACATGCTTTCCCTCCCACAGCAGGAACGTTTCTTTAGGGTATGGGCTGCCTCTAGAATATAAATGGATATTCTGGCAATGTTTAATCTCTTTTGACCCTGCACTCTTTTTGTGGTCTGAAAGCCTGCTCTGGAGCACTGGTACGGTGCCACACAAGGACACCCACTATTTCTTCTTGTTGTTTGTGTTTTTAAGTGCTGTTGAGTTGGTTCTGTCTCATAGCGACCCTATATAGGGTTTCAGAGGAGCAGCTGATGGGTTTGAACTGCTGACTTTGTGTTCGCAATCTAGTACTGATCCTACAATGCCACACCAGGATTTCCATTCTTTCTTAGTGATATGTAAAAGAATAGTGCAACTTTCAACTGATGATATCTTGTTGTTGTTAGGTGCCATTGAGTTGGTACCGACTCACAGCCATCTTATGCACAGCAGAACAAAACACTGCCCGATCCTGGGCCAACCTCACTAGTGTTGCCACGCTTGAGTTAATCAATGCTTCTACTTGGCCAATCCAACTCATTGGGGGTCTTCCTCTTTTTGTCTGATCCTCCACCCTACCAAGCATGACATCCTTTCTCCAGCGACTGGTCCCTCCTGACAATATGTTCGAAGTATGAGAGACCAAGTTTGGCCAGCCTGGTCTCCAAGGAACACTCTGGCTGCACTTCATCCAACATGGATCTGTTGGTTCTTTTGGCAGCCCATGGCACTTTCAATATTCTTCTCTAACACCATAACTCAAAGGCATCAATTCTTCTACGATCTTCCTTATTTACTGTCTAGCTTTAGCATGCATATGAGATTACTGAAAATACCATGGCTTGGGTCAGGCGCACCTTAAGTCCTCAAGCTGACATCTTTGCTCTTCAACACTTTAAAAAGGTCTTGTGCAGCAGATTTGCCTAATGCAATATGTCTTAGGTGGCTTCAAAAAGTTTATGGAAAAATTCTATTATCTTTTAATGAAAGCTTTCCCATGATCTTTCAGAAGGCCCTTCATATAGTATTCTATTCTGTCTCAATTTTAAGTACTTGATTAATATACAGGTCCATAATCCCTTATTAAAAATTGTTAAAAGTCAGGTGCATTTTGAATTCATACTTTTTTCAGATTATATTAAAAAAATTGGGACATATTTAATTTCTTAGTGAGGTCTGGGGCAGCACTTCATATTCACAAATGTTAACATATTTGGAGCAAAACATTTAAACATTTATACTATATGGAATAAAAATGTAGTATTGAGAAATTTTTTAGTTTTACATTTATAATACAAGGATGTAGATTATAAGAGGAATGCTCTTAAAATGGTTTGTAATAAAAACAGGCATTACTGTACAATGAAAACATTATTACTCCTACGGTATTATGCTGAAGATCTTTCAGTGTATCTAGAATTGTTTATTACTTTTTTCTCTTAAAATGCACAGAAAGTTTCATCATATACTAAGACCAACATCTGATTAACTGGATGTTAGACCAAACAGTAACTAACTGTTTCAGGCCTATACAGAAATTTGATTTAAAGAGAGATTTAGGAATGGAACTCATTTGCAATCTAGGAAATACCTGCAACCATTTTATTTACATAACCAATACTGTATAGCACAGACGAATATGCAAGAAATCACACTCTTTGTTAACAAGATACCAGCTAGTGACTTATTCAAAACAACTGGCTGGCCTCCCTTTGTATTCTAGAATCAAAAAACATTAATAAAACAACAAAATAGCAAGGTACAGAAAAATAAAAACATATCCTATCACACCCTGATTTTAAGCCTTGTTTAACCTCAGGAAAAATGATCCATTTTGTACTCACTATGCAGACCTCTGTGTACAAAGTAGTTCTGTGAGAGACTAACATTGGGACCTACAGATAAAATTCTTATTAAAGTAAGGGATTTCAGTTCTGGACCTCTTAATTATTATTAATACCAGAGGCATGACAGAAACATTAGCTTATCTATTTTTCTTTCTATTCCTTCTGAAATTAACTGGCCCCTTTATGTCCTTGAATAGTCAGTACTTCATTCCAAGATCTAGGTCAGACAATTTCCCATCCACGAGAAAATTAAGACCAAAATGGTCAGGCTTTCCTTTAAATGAGTCTTAAATAAGTTCTTATTTTCAAAACTATTTATCCCAAGCAGGTTCTAGGAAATAGTTAAATTGACTAGGGATCTGCTTTCATTGCCATGACCTCACTAGTAAAAACAAAAGGCTCTTTCAAAAGAACTTTGGCGCTAAGCCCATAGAATATGAAACTTGCTTTACCTTCATTAAATAAGCACTAGCAAAGTTATCTTAGATTTAACTCTTCTTTGTAGGTAAACCATTCTATCTATAGTCATCTCCAATACTGAATAATTAAACCAGGCTAATCCTTACTGCAGAACTTACTTATGCCTGAGACTTATAATATACTGTTTGCTGGTGTAGGCATCTCTTGGGGAGAAAAGGGGACTAGATAATCATAATATGGAAAAAAGCCCCATAGTCAAGAAAGTCATAGTTGAAAGGCAAAGCATAGGACCAAAATCTACTATACAATTACACTGTTTCCTGCTTCTAAGTTATGTATTCAAATCAGCTCTTTTTAAGCAATTTTGTTAGTCCAAACAAACTGAACAAACGGAAAAAACTGTTACTTACATTCAATAATTTATCACAACTTCTTTTTTCATATATTTGTACAAAAAATCTTTGTTAAACACTTATGATGTACCAGACATTGGGAAATCAAAGATGAATAAGACAGATGATATTCTTTCCTGCCTGGAGCTTACAATGTAATGGGGAGACAGCCAGCAAATGAATATAAACAAATATAACAATTCTAGAACATAGAAATAGTAAGATACTGTGTTAGAGATTACTACATAATAGTATCACAGAATATCCCTCTTGAGAGTGAAAGACAGGAAAATCTTTTCTTAAAAAATGATATGTAAAGTGATACTGACAGTAAGCTCCTCCTTAAAGATGTTTGAAGAAGTACTTTGCAGAACTCAATGGCCATCTGGTAGGAAACTTCTAAAAACTGAAAGAAAGCCAGTATGACAATAGAGTGAAAAAGGGAGAAATGGCAATATATATAGATGGGTGATGAGGCAGGGACTAGATCACTTTTATAAGTCATAAATAAGATGTTTGGAATTTACTCCAGTGGTAAGCCACTTGAAGTGAAAGGAGTTGCTTTTTATGTAAAGCCACCTTTTGCCCTGCTTCTTTGGAAATACAGCTTGAGAGATTCTTTTTCCTAAGCCCTGAGGAGTTACATTTACCCTTGTTTTCTACCTCAGAGGATTTATTACTTTTGTCCAGGATGGCTGATACTTTTCCTGGATAAACTTGATGATTTGATACTTTTTGTCGGTGCCTTGGCAACATTCTGCCCTACGACTGCTTTATTGACCTTTCAGGGAGTGGTCCATATACTGCAGACTATGTAAATGAAATGATTACGGTCCAATGAAGGAATGGGTTGTCATTTTGTGTCCTTACAGGGAGAGACAGGCCTTGAAATTGACAAGATGTTTGCTTATAAGGCATGTTGTTAGTTGCCATCGACTTTATCTTGTTAAGCTACCCTTTCAAATTTTTTGTTCAGCTTTTTTACTTCTTCATTTCTTCCATTTGCTTTAGCATCTCTACCCTGGAGAACAAGTTTCAGAGTTCCTTCTGACATCTATTTTAGTCTTTTCCTTCTTGTCTTCTTAATGACCTTTTGCTTTCTTCCTGTATGATGTTCTTGATGTCACTCCATAAGTCTCCTGGTCTTCGGTCATTAGTGTCTAATTCATCAAATCTTTCTTGAGATGATCTCTAAATTCAGGTGGGATATGCTCAAGGTCATATTTGGGTTCCCATTTGTTGTTGTTGTCAGGTGCCATTGAGTTGGAACTGACTCATAGCGTCCCCATGCACAGCAGAACGAAACAATGTCTGATCCTGGACCAACCTCACTATTGCTGCCACACTTGACGTCATCAATGATGCCACCTGGCTGATCCATCTCATTGGGGTCTTTCTCTTTTTCTATGACCCTCCACCTTACCCAGCATGACATCCTTCTCCAGCGACTGTTCCCTCCTGACAATATGTCCAAAGTGTGAGAGGCTAAGCTTAGCTATCCTGGCCTCCAAGGAGCACTCTGGCTGCACTTCTTCCAAAACAGATCTAGTGCTTCTTTTTGGCAGTCCATGGCACTTTTAATATTCTTCTCCTACACCACAACTCAAAGGCATCAATTCTTCTACGATCTTCCTTAGTCACTGTCCAGCTTTCGCATCCATACGAGGTTATTGAAAATACCGTGGCTTGGGTCAGGTGCACCTTAATCCTCAAGCTGACATCTTTGCTCTTCAACACTTTAAAAAGTTCCTG
This sequence comes from Chrysochloris asiatica, assembly GCF_000296735.1. Taxonomy (NCBI): domain Eukaryota; kingdom Metazoa; phylum Chordata; class Mammalia; order Afrosoricida; family Chrysochloridae; genus Chrysochloris; species Chrysochloris asiatica. The sequence goes on from NW_006408560.1 coordinate 14,160,103, forward strand.
TGCAGCAGATTTGCCCAATGCAATATGGCATCTGATCTGACTACTGCTTCCACGAGTGTTAATAGTTGATCTATGAAGAAAAACGTGGCGTCAGGATTGGAGGAAGACTCATTAACAACCTGCGATATGCAGATGATACAACCTTGCAACCTTGCTTGCTGAAAGTGTAGAGGACTTGAAACATTTACTGACGAAGATCAAAGAACACAGCTTTCGGTATGGGTTGCATCTCAATGTCAGGAAAACAAAAATGCTCAACCAGTGGACCAATAAACAACATTCTTATCAATGGAGAAAAGATTGAAGTTGTCAAGGACTTCATTCTTCTTGGATCAACTATCAACACTCGTAGAAGCAGCAGTCAAGAGATCAGACGACGTATTGCATTAGGCAAATCTGCTGCACAGGAACTTTTTTAAAGTGTTGAAGAGCAGAGATGTCAGCTTGAAGACTAAGGTGCGCCTGACCCAAGCCATGGTATTTTCAATAACCTCGTATGGATGTGAAAGCTGGACAGTGAATAAGGAAGATCGTAGAAGAATTTATGCCTTTGAGTTGTGGTGTTGGAGGAGAATACTAAAAGTGCCATGGAATGCCAAAAGAACCAATAGATCTGTTTTGGAAGAAGTGCAGCCAGAGTGCTCCTTGGAGGCCAGGATGGCTAAGCTTCGTCTCTCGTACTTTGGACATATTGTCAGGAGGGAACAGTCGCTGGAGAAGGATGTCATGCTGGGTAGGATGGAGGGTCATAGAAAAAGAGGAAGACCCCCAACAAGATGGATCAGCCAGGTGGCATCATTGATGGCGGCAAGTGTGGCAGCGGTGGTGGGGTTGGCCCAGGATCGGACATTATTTCGTTCTGCTGTGCATGGGATCGCTATGAGTCGGGCCCAACTCGATGGCACCTGACAACAACAACAACATTACATATCCACAAATGACAATTATTTTGCATCATTCTTTTTAACATGGAAAACACTTTAAATTGGACTGCTAAAAAGTTTCTTAGATGACACAATTAAAAGCTACCATTTTTTTTCTCTTCAGTAGCAAACAATCTTCAGGATTCTTCAGCGTATATATTAAATGGTAAAGTAAAGAGTAAGGCTGACCCCACTGAAGATACAGAAATATTAAGAATACAAATACCAGCTCGGCATCTGGATCTGTTGTTTAGAGCTTTGAATTGCCGGTTTTCCTACCTTTCTCCCTCCCAGCCACTCTGGCAGCTGCTATTGTTTGGGAACCATTCCACAACTCTACGGCAGGAAGATGGTGGCCACAAAGATGGTGAAAAAGTTGCTGGAGTTGATCAACTCTAGGCTTCAACTTGTCACGAAAAGTGGGAAATACAAGCTGGGGTACAAGTAGACTCTGAAGAGGATCAGTCAAGGCAAATTGAAACTGGTCATCTTCCCCAACAACTGCCCAGTCCAGCCTTGAGAAAATCCGATTAAGCACAGCGTGCAGAAAATACTAGAGTATGTACACTGGCTATCATTGATCCAGATGATTCCTGTATCATTATAAGCATGCCAGAACAGACTGGTGAAAACTAAGTTGTGCATTTTTTTTTTTCTTTAATAAAATTGGCTGGAGCTTGTTTTAAAATAGAAATACAAAGATCAAACCAAAACTAAAGAAATATCATTTATTCTCAGTAATGTATCATGTATAATGAATACTCACCAACATGAATGGGAGCTGGAAATAATCCATACTCATGTTCTCCTGGAGCATACTCCAGCTTCTCTTTTTTCAACTGGATCAATCTGCTCTTTGGGCTGTGGTCAGGAAAAGAATGGAAAGCAATCAGACAATAAAAATTCTTCCTGTGGCCAAATATAGACAATAGATCACCCCCATCAAGTGTATTTGTTTTAACAGTCACTAAAACCTTCTGGTGTGATGCTATAGGATCAGCACTGGACTGTGAAAAACAAGGTTAGCAGTTCAAACCCACCAGCTGCTCCCTGGAAACCTTACACAAGGCTATAATGAGTGGGAACCAATTCAACAGCACTTAACAACAACAAAAAATTTTAATGCGTGTATTTTGAAGTATGGTGTCCTGGTGTCGTGCTGTGGGTTAATGCACTAGACTACAAAGTCAGTTTGAACTGCAAGGTTGGTGGTTCAAGCTCACCAGTCACTCCTTGGAAACCCTCTAGAGGGTCGCTATGGGTCGGAACCAACTCAACGGCATTTAACAACATTTTGAAGGAGTTTAAAGTTCTTTTTTGGAAGAAAGTAGCAAATACTGTCATACATTAAAAATAAAAAAGGAATTGTCTTTTAGGATTTATACATAAGAAATAGGCTTTTTAGTTTTCTCCAATAGTTTTGCAGAATGAACCCAATTTCAGATATAATAATGATAATTATTTTATATTTGGTTAATGATTTAGAATTCATAAAATATTTCCTCATGGTATCACTTATATCAATCTTACAAAGTAGGTAAGAGAAAGTATTAGTTCTGTTTTATAAAACTGGAAATAGATATTCTATTAAGGCAAGTTAAATGACTTGCCCTAAGTGGTAGCGGAAAAGAAGGTGATTTAAGATTAAAACTCTAGTTTCTTTTTCAAATCTTAACTACATTATTCTTTTTCTTTATTCTACAATAATATTTCTTAGGTAAAATTTACCTTGTCTACTCATCTTATTGTGTTTCCTAATGTTTGATAATTTACATGTTATTATAATGGAATTATATTTTGTTAGATACCTTTTCATATTGCTCAGAGCTGATGTATAAAAATCTGACTGATTTTTGTGTCTTAACCTGTATGCTGCTTCTTTTGCTGAATTCATTTATTTGCTCTAATAGTTCCCTTGTAGATTCTTTAGGATCTTTGTCATCTGCAAAAGGGATAGTTTTATTTCTTCCTTCTCAACTTGGATTTTATTTTGTTCTTGCTGAATTGTCCTGGCTAAAACTTTTAGTACAATACTGAACAGTAGTCATGAGAACAGGCATCCTTGTCTTATTCTTGATCTAAAAGGGAAAGCTCTGCTTTTCTCTATTGAATGTGATGTTAGCTGTGGTATTTTCCTCAATGCCTTTTGTCAAATTGAAGGATTTCCCTTTTATTCCTACTCTGTTGAGTATTTCATCGTGAAAGGGTGCTGGATTTTATCATATGGCTTCTCTGCGGCAATTGAGATAATCACTGATCCTTTGCCTTTGTTTCATAAAATTGTGATATATTACATTGAATGGTTTTCTAATGTTGAAACACCCTTGAATTCATGGGCTAAATTTCACTTCATAATGTGTACAAACCTTTTAATATGGTGACAACAACATGGGAGTTTTTCTTTCTTTTAATAGTCCGGACCATGTAACCTGTGTGGAGTGGCAGATAAGAGCATTTGGTTCTCATTTTGTGTTGTTAGTTTGCCTTGAAGATTCTAATACTCCTAGCCATCTTCTGCAGTATTAATTTGTTTGTGTCACTATTAGTTCAACTCACTAAAGAAAAAATTATTTTTTGCCTATTGGAATGAAGGGCAGCAACGCTGAACTGGATTTGGTTGCTAGTATTTTGATCTTTGCATCTATATCCATAATTGGTATAGGTCTGTGTTTTCCTTTTCTTGTGGTACCTTTGTTTGGCTTTGTTACCAAAGTAGTGCTAACCTTAACAAAGTAATGCTAACTTTATAAAATGTGTTAAGAAGTGAGTTTTTATCTTCTTTGAAGAAGACTGTTTGGAATCACTGTTTTTTTTTCTTGTTGTTTTTTTTTAAAGAAAATTTTAAGGATTGAAATAACTTCTTTAAGTTTTAAGTAGAGTTTCCCAATGAAGCAATCTGGTCCAGAGCTTTTCATTTTTGGAAATTTAAAAATTATAAATTAAATCTCTTCACTGGTTATGAGTTTGCTGATCTTGTAACAATTATGAGTGTGCTAAAACTAATTTTTCAAATACAAAACTGAGAACCCTAAAGAGGTTATGTTATTTGTAGAACCTGGATTTTTTAATTATTAACTTTTAGACTTGGATCTTTCCAGTGAATCATTTATTTGTTTATTCAGTAAATACTGAGCACTCATTAAGTCCAGGTCCTTTTTAAAGTACTAAGAATCAGTGGTGAAAAAGACAGTTTACATTCTAATTGATTACAAAGGCAATAAGGAAATAAAAAAAATAAGCAAAGAAAATATCAGAAAATAATTCAAGCTAGGAAGATAATTCTTGGATAATTATTTTACGGTAAATGATCAGGGAAGTCTAATCTGAAGAAACAATATTGAGCTAAGAAGTACACATTACTGAGATTTCAGTTAGGAGAGGACCTAGAATATGGAGAAACTCTAGGCAAGGAAACTTGCTGATAGAAAATTCCTGTTGGAATGAACCTGGACAATTAAAAGAACTGAAAGAAGCTCATATGGCTGAAATAGGCCAAGTCAAGTAAGAAACTAGGTCATATAAAAATTTAAAAGATGGTTAAGAAGTTTGGGAATAGTTATAAAGGTGGGAAAAAACACACCCTAGACTGATCTCCTATATCTAAAGACTACTTTTTAAATTTAAAATACTTATCCAAAATAATCATTTTAAATAGAAAAATACATTTTTTTCCCTAACTCAACTAAATATCAGTAACAATCATAGCCAACTAGAATAAATAAACAACTTTGTCTAGAAACAAGCACACGAAAATCTGGTATATGTTCAATTAGTTTTAAGATTTACCTAAACTAATTAGATAAGGAGCTATGGTAGAGCAACGGTTACGAATTGGGCTGCAAACCTTAAGGTCAGCAGTTCGAAACTACCAGCTGCTCCGCGGAAGATAGATGAGGCTTTCTGCTCTCGTAAAGATTTACAACCTCGGAAACCCTGTACAGGGTCGCTATGGGTCGGAACCAACTCGACGGCACTTAACAACAACAAATTAGGTATGTTGCTGTTAAGCACCTTTGAGTTGGTTGTGACACATTGTTATTGGTGTTGTTAAGTGCCTTTGAGTCAGTTCCGACTCAGTGACCCTGTTTAGCTGGTGGGTTTTAACTGCTGACCTGTGCATCAAAGTCCAGTGCTGATTCTACAGCACCACACAAGGAGTACAAACTAATTAGATATGTTGTTGTTGTTAAATGCAGTCAAGTTGGTCCTAACTCACAGAGACACTGTATAGAAATTTTGAGGAGTGGCTGGTGAGTTTGAACCACTGACTTTATGTTTCAAACCAACCTTGCAGTCTAGTGTTTATCCTACAGTGCCAAACTATTAGATATAAAAAGTTTTATTTAGCTACTAAAACAAGACTGGAAGTAAAATTGACGTTTTACCCTGCTGCCATAAGGGCTAAGTAAAGAAGCATATAACAGACTGCAGTCAAATAAAAAATATTTTATATCCCCACAAAAAACACATATCATACGGGCAAAGAAAAAAATCTAAGATCACTTCAAATCTAAGATCACCTGGGTTGTTCTAGTTCTCAAAATAAATGAAATATTGAATACGTTCTCTAATTACTGACTTGCTAACAAGAAGTATTTTATATTTTGATTTTGCAATATAGATGTCTAAGGTATATGATGCTACAGCACAATGAATTATTTCATATGGCCTGCTTTATACCTCCCACCAAAGTTTTTTTACTCTGCTGGGTCTGGGTAAGAGAAGATGTGGATAGGTTTATATGATTCAATGAGTGGTTAACAGAGTTTCTTTCTGTGTGATTGTAAAAACTTGTAATTTTATTTTACAAAAAATGTATAAAATGAGCCATCTCAGAAGAAGAAGGAGGGATTTCACTATCATTAAAGATGAGCCAGGAGTGGAAAACACATTTCTTAAACATCAAGAAACAAGTACAGCTTAGTGACTTTGGGCAGGAGGCTTGCTTGCAAAGTGGTGTATATCCTGGCACTTAACTGGAGGAGCTTGATTTGCTGACCCAAGGAGCCAGAGCTCCTCCATCAGGCTGAGACTTATAATGCAATGGTATGCTCTGTGGGCATTTATCAGCAGTCCTAAAGAGTTTTATTAACAGAGCAGAGCACAGGCCAGGTCAAGGGGCTGAGGGTCAGAGAGTGGCAAACCTGTGAGCATGACAGAGGTGAGGTTATGAAGAACTATGCTCTGAACATTTATTATACTGAATTGTAACCTAACTTCCCTAATAAACCCCAAAACTTTGAGTATAGTATCTGGATTCTGTGTGGTCAGTATTGTTGTTGTGAAGTGCCGTCGAGTCGGTTCTGACCCATAGCTGACCCTGTATAGGGTTTCCGAGGAGCAGCTGGTGAGCTTGAACCACCTACCTTGCCGTTCAAATGGCTTTGCAGTCTGGTCACTATAATGGATCATTAAATCCTGATGAGAAGTTGAGTGAGAGGGATGGTTGGTGCACTTTTTTTTAATAGATGTTAATCATGTGAGAAATTATTTACCTGGTTCTTGGCCAAGTATGATTCTGGTTTTGATTTAAGCACAGCCACTTATTTCTCTGTTAGTGACAACATGGAATTTTTCTCTTTTAGTAGTCTGGATCATGCAATAACCTCGGTGGAGTGGCAGGTAAGAGTATTTAGATTTCTTTTAGTGTTTGTTAGTTTGCCTTGAAGATTTTAATACCTCCTGGCATCTTCTGTGGGTTAATTTCTTTATGTGTCACTATTAGCTCAACTCCCTAAGGAGAAAATAGTTTTTTGTCGGTTGGACTGAAGCTTGGCAATACAGAACCATGATGTTGTTAAATGCTGTCCAGTAGGTTCTGACCTACTGACCCTGAATGGGCTTTCTGAGGAGCAGCTGGTGAATTTGAAATCACCAACCTAGTGGTTCAAAGTGACTTTGCAGTCCAGCATATTAACCCACAGTGCAACAACAGGACTGATTACATAACAGTAATCAGATAGTAAGCTTCTATTATCTGTTGTTACTTTTTATCTGTGGCTGAAGCTGTAAAAATGAAACCACAATTTTTATATATGTGTGTGTGTAATAAATGAAAAAAAAAAAGCAAAACCCTTTCAAAGAAGGTAATTAGCTTTTATATAATTATCTTCTGTTTATAAATGTAACCCATTCAGTTATTTGTGACTAGCTATCTCCCTCAGAGAAACTTTGGGAGATTAAATTAGTTTGAACAATTTATCACTCAGATCACTATAGCTCTATCTAATTCAAACAGGCAGCGCTACCATTACAGAGGAAAATATGTTTACAAATATTTAAGAAAAAAATAAAATAGTTACAGTTCCTAATGTTGTTGTTAAGTGCTGTTGAGTTGGTGCTGACTCATAGCAATCCTGTATAGGATATCATTTAACCACCAGCCTCCTGGTTAGCAATCAAATGCTTATCCTATAGCACCATACCAGGAATTGTTAATTTGTATTATGTTCATCTTAAATATCCTCTATAACCATTTCTTGGTTTTAAGTATTCATCACTTATATTCAAGAGTCTTATCAACAGTGATACATTTTTATATTGTCTCCTCAAATCCAGGCGATTTTAAAATAATAAAACTATGAAAAATTAAAACTCAAGCTGTCTTTGGAGTTTTCTAGATACATACTAAATCAAATTAAGATTTTTTTATACATCTTATAAAAGGGGATTTAAAAAATATATATAATACCACTCATCTGTCAGTTTCTTGTACTGTGGTGGCTTGTGTGTTGCTGTGATTCTGAAAGCTATGCCACCAGTATTTTAAATGTCAACAGGGTCACCCATGGTGGACAGTTTTCAGATGAGCTTCCAGACAAAGACAGACTAGGAAGAAGGAGTGATGAACTACTTCTGACTATGCAGTCACTGAAAACCTTATGACTAGCAAAGAAACACTGTCAGATATGTTGTTGTTGTTGTTATGTGCTGTGGAGTTGGTTCTGATTCATAGCAACCCTATAAAGGGTTTCTGAGGCTATAAATCTTTATGGGAGCAGAAAGCCTCATCTTTCTACCATGGAACAGCTGGTAGTTTCGAACTGCTGACCCTGAGGTTAGCAGCCCAATTCGTAACCACTATGCTACCAGAGCTCCTTACTGTCAGATATAATGCCAGAAAATGTGTCCCTCAGGTTGGAAGGCACTGAAAATGTAATCGGGGAAAAGCTGCCTCCTCAAAGTAGAGTTCACTGTGATGATGTGAATAGAGTAAAGCCTGTGGAGAAAAGTCCACAGGACCTTCATTTGCTGATGAGACACAACACAAAATGAAGAGAAACAGCTGTAAAAATCCATTGAAAACTGGAACATGGTATGTACAAAGTATGAATCTAGGAATATTAGAAGTTGTCAAAAATGAAATGGAATGCATAAACATCGATTTAGTTAGCTGAAATGGACTGGTATTGGCTATTCTGAATCTTACAACCATATGGCTTACTATGCCAGGAATGACAAATTGAAGAGGAATGGTGTTGTACTGATTGTAAAAAGAAAATACCCAGATCAGTCAGGAGGTACAATGCTGTCTGTGATAGGAGAATATCCATACACTTACAGGGAAGCCCAGAGTCCTGGTGTGGCACTGTGGGTTAACGTGCCAGAATGCAAAGCCATTTGAACTGCAAGATCGGTGGTTCAAGCTCACCAGCTGCTTCTCGGAAACCCTATACAGGGTCGCTATGGGTCGGAACCGACTCAATGGCGCTTAACAACAACAACAGGGAAGGCCAGTTAATACCACTATTATTCAAATTTATGCACCAACCACTAAAGCTAGTGAGGATGAAATAGAAGAATTCTATCAACTTCTTCAATCTGAAATTGATTAAACATGCAATCAAGATGTATTGATCATTACTGGTGACTCGAATGCAAAGATTTGGAGAAAAGAGGAAGGATCAGTAGTTGGAAAATATGGCCTTGGTGATAGAAATGATGCTGGAGCTTGCATTCCAGAATTCTGCAAAACCAATGATTTGTTCATTTCAAATACCTTCTTTAGACAGCGTAAGAGACAAATATACACATGGACCTCATCAGATGGAATACATAGAAATCAAATTGACTACATCCGCAGAAAGAGATGATGGAAAAACTCCATATTATCAGTCAAAACAAGGCCAGGGCAGACTGTGGAACAGACCATCAATTACTCATATGCAAATTCAAACTGAAGCTGAAGAAAATGAAAACAAGTCCACGAGAGAAAGCCAAAATATGACCCTGAATAAATCCCACCTGAAATTTAGAGACCATCTGAAGAACAGATTTGATACATTAAACACTAAACACCGAAGACTAGAAGAATTGTGGGATGACATCAAGAACACCATACATGAAGAAAACGAAAAGTCATTAAGACAAGAAAGAAGGAAAAAGGTCAAAATGGATGTCAGAAGAGACACTGAAACTTGCTCTCCAGCATAGAGATGCTACAGCAAATGGAAGAAATGAGGAGGTCCAAGAGCTGAACAGAAAATTTCAAAGATCTGCTTGAGAAGATAAAGCCAAATATTACAACAAAATGTGCAAAGAAATGGAGTCAGAAAACCAAAAAGGAAGAACACGCTCAGCATTTCTCAAGATGGGAGAACTGACGAAAAAATTCAAGCCTCGACTTTCGTTATTGAAAGGTTCCCTGGGCAAATTATCGAATGATGCAGAAAGCATCAAGAGAAGACGGAAGGAATACACAGAATCACTGTACCAAAAGGAAATGGTAATATTCAACTGTTTCAAGAGGTAGCATATGATCCAGAGCCAATGATACTAAAGGAGGAAGTCCAAGGTGCATTGCAGGAATTGGCAAAGAACAAGGCACCATGAATTGATGGAATACAACTTGAAATCTTTCAAGAAAGTGAGGTGGAACAAGAGGCATTTACTCACCTATGCTAAGAAATTTGGAAGACGACTATCTGGCCAACTGATTGGAAGAGATCTGTATTTGTGCCCATTCCAAGGAGAGGTGACCCAAAGGAACGCCGAAATCATCAGACAACCTCTTTGATATCCCATGTGAGTAGTTTTACTAAAGGTAATACAGAAACAGCTGCAAGCATACATTGACAGAGAATTTCCAGGGGTTCAAGCCGGATTCAGAAGAGGCAGTGGAATGAGGGTTATCATTGCTGATGACTGATGGATCTTGGCTAAAAGCAGAGGATCCCAGAAAGATGTTTACCTGTGCTTTATTGACTATGCAAAAGCTTTTGATTGTTTGGATCATGACAAGCTATGGACAACATTGCAAAGTATGAGTAAACTGGAACACTTAATTGTGTTCATGAGGAATCTGTACATGGACCAAGAGGCAGTTATTCAAACAGAACATGGGAACACTGAATGGTGTAAAATTAAGAAAGGTGTATGACAGGGTTGTATTCTTTCACCATTCAACCTGTATACTGAGCAAATAATCTGAGAAGCTGTGTTATATGAAGAAAAACGTGGCATGAGGATTACAAGAAGACTCAATAACAATCCGTGATATGCAGATGATACAACCTTGCTTGCTGAAAGTGAAGAGGACTTAAAAACATTTACTGATGAAGATGAAAAAGCACAGCCTTCCCTATGGATTACATCTCAATGTAAAGAAAACAAAAATCCTTACCACTGATTCAATTAACAACATTCTTATCAATGGAGAAAAGATTGAAGTTTTCAAGGACTTCATTCTTCTTGGATCAACTATCAGCACTCATGGAAGCAGCAGTCAAGAAATCAAACAATGTATTGCATTAGGCAAATCTGCTGCACAAGACCTTCCTTTTTTTAAAGTGTTGAAGAGCAGAGATGTCAGCTTGAGGACTAAGGTGCACCTGACCCAAGCCATGGTATTTTCAATAACCTCATATGCATGTAAAAGCTGGACAGTGAATAAGGAAGACCGTAAAAAAATTGATGCATTTTACTTATGGTGTTGGAGGAGAATATTGAAAGTGCCATGGGCTACCAAAAGAACCAATAGATCTGCTTTGGAAGAAGTACAGCCAGAGTGCACTTTGGAGGCCAGGATGGCCAAAATTTCGTCTCTCATACTTTGGACATATTGTCAGGAAGGAGCAGTCGCTGGAGAACGATATTATGCTTGGTAAGGTGGAGGGTCGGAGAAAAAGAGGAAGACCCCCTCAATGAGGTGGATTGGTCAAGTGGCAGCATCGATGGACTCAAGCGTGTCAACATTAGTGAGGTTGGCCCAGGATCAGGCAGTGTTTCGTTCTGCTGTGCATAAGGTCATTCTGATTTGGTAAAGACTCAATGGCACTTAACAACAATAACAACATACTTCAGTTTTAGGTGCATGGTGGCTCTATAAGATAAGCACAGGTGCTCAGTCACAGCCTGGAAGATGCTTCTGGAAGAACCACCGCAATAGCTACCCTAGTAAAATCCCAAGTGCAGTTCACTGGCATTGGTTGGTGACGGCGGTACTAGAAAAACTACATTTGTGAAACATCATCTGAGTAGTGAATCTGAGAAGTATGTAGCCACTTTGGGAATTGAGGTATATCTCCCTTGTATGCCATACTAACTGAGGCCAATTAAATTCAATGTGTGGGACACGGCTGGTCAGGAGAAATTTGGGGGACTGTGCAAAGGCTATTATATCCAAGCCCAGTGTGCCATTATAATGTTTGATGTAATCACAAGAGTTACTTACAGACCATGCCTAACTGGTATAGGTATCTGGTTCGAGTATGTGAAAACATCCCATTGTGTTGTGTGGCAACAAAGTGTTGGGAGTGATTTGAGCCGAAGGTCTCAGACTTGGGGGTAGTTTAACCGAAGGACTGCAACTGAACAGTTGTGGTCCAGAAAATCAGGCTGCTCCCAGGTCATTTTGCCCTCCTGAAGAACTTGCAGGGCTTCTTCGGGGGACAGGGAACTTGCAAAGTTTTATCCTTGTATGACCTTCAGTTCAAGTCTGAAAAACCATCTTGCCCTATCTCTGTCTCCTTAGCAAACAAAAGTTACATTCTTCTGATAAAGTCCTGTTACTGAATGCATCAACAACACCAGATGTTATTCTTTTCCCTGCCCTTAGCACTGTCCTTTGATCTGTGTATATAATAAACCTGCTGAACGTATTTCGGGGCCCAGTATCTCCATCAGAGTGCTGAGTCCCACCTGGTTCCAACTTAATTTATTTCAATTTTATCTTTTATTTCTAGTCTCCCGTCATGCCTACTCGGGTTTAATCTCCCTATGCGGGTCACGGAGTATAGCCACTTGTTAGGTTTATGTGGCAACAAAATAGAATTTAAGGACAGGAAAGTTACAGCAAAATCTTCCACCAAAAGAAGAACCTTCAGCACTATGATATTTCTGCAAAAACTAACTACAACTTTGAAAAGCCCTTCCTTTGGCTTGCTAGAAAACTAATTGGAGATCCTAACTTGGTGTTTGTTGTAATGCCTGTTCTTGCCCCACCAGAAGTTGTCATGGGCCCAGCTTTGGCAGCACAACATGAGTATGATTAAAGGTTGCGCAGACAACTACTGCTCTCCTGGACGAGGATGATGACCTGTAAGAGAACAAAGCTAGAGCCCAGTGTCAGAAGTCTAGTTTTATAGGCAACTGTCCTGTGATGTCAGTGGTTCAGTGTGTTTGCCACTTTATTATAAAGCAAAGAAGAACATGTGCTAATCTTTGGGATGTTGAAGCAGATGAATGGGATTTGGAGTGAATGTGGCAGTTAAAAATACCTTCATTTTTATGGACCTGCATATCTAGTTGTTGGAATGCAGTTGTTTCCTTTTTGAGTTTCAAATATAACTGTTACAGTCACATCACAACATTCAGTGGTGAAATCTTGTTACTGTCATTCCCATTCCTTACCATTTAGAACCAGAATAAAGTTGTATTTCAAATATCTTAAAAAAAAAAAAAAAAAGGATAAGCACTGGACTGTGAATCACAATGTCATGGTTCGGGCCCATCAGCTACTCCGTCAAAGAAAAATGAGGTTTCCTGCACCTTCACAGATTTACAGCCTTAGAAACCCTACACAGAACGCTAAGAGTTAAAACCAATTGGATAGCACTAACAACAGATTTTACTGAACCTAACGTAGTGGTTACGACTCGGGCTGTGAACCGCAAGGTCAGCAGTTCGAAACTACCAGCTGCTCCGCGGGAGAAAGATGAGGCTTTCTACTCCCGTAAAGATTTACACCCTCGGAAACCCTGTACAGGGTCGCTATGAGTCGGTTCCGACTCCACGGCACATAACAACAACAACAACAACAACTAGTGTAGTGGTTACGAATTGGGCTGTGAACCGTAAGGTCAGCAGTTAGAAACTACCAGTTGCTCCGCGGGAGAAAAGATGAGGCTTTCTGCTCCCATAAAGATTTATAGCCTCGAAAACCCTGTTCAGGGTCGCTATGGGTCGGAACCGACTTGACGGCACTTAACAACAACCACGAGCGGAGGAGTATAAAAGGGTAGTGTAAAAGTTTAATAAACTTGGCTGTTAACTGAAAGACTGGTCATTTGAGTCTGCCCAAAGCTGCTGAAATATTAGCTAGTAAAAACCCTATGGAACACAGTTCTATCCTGACACACAAGGGGTTGCTGCCACGATCTGGTGTTGATTATGGCAACTGGTGGTGGTGGTAGTATCACTAGTAAAAGAACTGTCGTATTTACTAAACTCATAATAGAGGAGAATGTGAAAATCAAAAGGAAGGTCAAGTTCTGTAATTAAGTAATAAATTAATAAAATGTTTCACTATTTGCCTACTTTTCAGGTTGGAAAGAAGCATACTGATGTTCCTATACTGAACACAGTGTTAAAAAACGATTGTTTTTTATTTCTAGGATTGAATGCCCTTGATGATTTTTAATAATCATAACATACATTTTATGGGATGTATTACAGTTTGGGTATTTTTGCAGAACCCTTAATTTCCATAGAAAAGCCTGGTGATATTCTGGGTTAGGCCTTGTACTGCTAACTGCAAAATCAGTGGTTCAAACCCATAAGCCACTCCATGGGAGAAAGACGAGGTTGTCTGCTCCTGTAAAGATTTAGTCTTAGAAACTAGTCATAATGTACTCAACAGTAGTAGATTTTGTTTTGTTTTGTTTTTTGGATTCACTTTCCAGAATATGTTTCAGAGTAATTATTAAATTCTTAAAAAATAACTATATAAAAGATTTCACTTCTATCAATTATGATATTACTGCTAATTATGACAAGTTAATTATCCATTTGCTCTTGTTATCTATAAATGGTTTCTGAATTTTTTATACAACTGTTTAAAGGTCTTGACTTTAAGTACAAACTGGGACGTCTAGAAGAAACATTACAAATACCTCAGCAAAGAACAGTTAATGGATATTTTTGACATAGTTTATGATATATGACAGAAAAGTTTTATGGGTACAGCTAACAGCATCACCTCAAAGAGACATCTGTCAGACTATATAAAAGGGCAGAATTAGAATACTGAATTCATGAAAATAACCTATTTAAACTAGAAACAGAAAATAAAGAATGACATATCAAGGACTGATTAACGAATGAAATGATTTAATTGTAATAAATGAAGACAGAATGTTATCTTTGTTATGTTAATGACACAGGATTAGTAAAAGATGTAGCTTGTTTCAATCGTCTTTGAAATATAAAAGATTACACAAGCAAGTGAAAGAAGCAGAGGCTGCAGAAGAGAGATGAAGATCACCAAAGAGCCAAGGAATAGACACTAACAAGAGAAGGAACTTCCCCCAGAGTTGACAGAGAAAGCCTTTCCCTAGAGATGGCACCCTGAATTTGGACTTCTAGCCTTCTAGATCACAGGAAAACAAATTTGTTTGCTATATACTCACTTGTAGTATTTCAATTATAGCAGCACTACATAACTAAGACATGAGTTTCCAAAGCAATCTGATCTTACCTTAGTCATATCCCAAGCAGGACCCCAAGACCTGAACAGATTTTCTGGAAGGATATGGGAGGATCATTTATTGTGAAAACTGCTAGCAAATCAGGACAGAGACCCTGTATAGAAATTTCAAGGAGTGGCTGGTGTGTTTCAGCCACCAACCTTGTAGTTAGCAGTCCAATGCTTATCCGACAGTGCCACACCAGGACTCCTGGATATTCATGGGGGTTTATTATAAGGAAGTATTAAGAACATGGGAAACTGCACATGGGGTTGACAATGGCCATGAGAGTTGTGCCAAGGATTTTTTTTTTCCTTCACAACAATACCTCTGCTCATTGTTTGAGGGTAGCAAGGGCTAGCTTGAGAGACTTTCACTAGGAAACCTTACTCTACCCCTATAGATCCGGATCTTTCCACTTCAGCTGTGTTTTTAAAAAATTTTTAAAAAAGTTTTATTGTGAATTATGTGATACTTATTTACATGGGAGAACATTAGCTTTACACTCATCCTATCCTGTTTCGTTTCACTGCAATGATTATAATCCCCTCCATGCATTATCAAACAACCAAAGGGTACACCCGGCAATCCGCCCGCCCCCCCACCCCTCAGTCGCCAGCATACAGCCCCTCTCCCTTCCTGAGTCCAGAGTCCCTAGCTGCTCCATCTCTCCATGTCATCATCTCTGCCTCCATCTCTGGCGTCACTGCTTCTCTGGATAGGGTCCAGGCACTCTGATCCTCTCCGTTTATGGTCCCAGGGACCTCCATACCTCATACCTCCCCCCCTCCTTTTGTTACAAAACGTCTACCTTTACATTTTCAACCCTCACAGGGTTTTATGCAAAACAAAGGCTCCACAGGAAGCCTCCTTCACTGGGCAAGTTCTAGCCCCCTTTAAAGTATTCCAATCAGTTATAGGCTGAAGACGGGCTTATAAACTTTCTATGGTGACGTTTCCAGGCTATTCCTGTCTCGCTCCCTCAAGTGTCTATTTTATAATGGTATGCCAGGGAAACAAAGATTCAAAAGACAGCCAACATTATTTCTCCTCTTACCCAAACCATGCCTCTTCAGCTGCCTTTTTGTTTCCAAACACAAAGAACATTTTAAATTAACATGACTAAAGTCCTTCATGGATGTCAAACCTCCTGTTTAGCCATGGTATAAATCAAAGAACACAGAATTCTTTAGGGCAGGGTTAGAGAGATGGAAACACTGCTTTGAAGTGTATAGACCTAGATGGAGGCTATGCAGAAAAATAACAGCTTCACATTTTGTTATTTTCATTAAAAAAAGTTTCCATGATTCTGTAGCAACACTTTTGGGCATACATTTGTAAATGTTGTAGAAATTGTAGAGAAGGAAAATTTTATTTCTTGATGATTTTTATGAAATAAAAATATTGTTATAATAACTTACATGAATTCTTATAAGATTGTATTATCAAAAAATCAAAGTATGTATTAATTACGCTATTACTCATTTCAGTCAAAATTACTTCCACACTAACTTATAATAAAATTGGTATGGACAAGATGTTTCAGGCTCATTTTGTGCTTTTCTTGACCCAATCCTGAACTAGCCATTTCTCCAAGGGGCTCTGGTTCCTTTCAGTAGCAAACATAGTTAGAAATCATACTATGCACACTGAATGTGCTAGTTTGGTGTCATTGCTTTTAGGCCATTTTAGATAATAGAGCTGGTACAACAAGGAAGTTTCTATGGTTCAAACAAACATATATGAGGTTGTTGTTGTTAGGTACCATCAAGTCGATACTGACTCATTGAGAGTGACCCTATGCACAGCAGAACGAAACACAGCCCGATCTTGGGCCAACCTCACTACTGTTGCCACGCTTGAGTCCATCGATGTTGCCACTTGGCCAATCTATCTCATTGGGAGTCTTCCTCTTTTTCTCTGACCCTCCACCTTACAAAACATGATATCTTTCTCCAGTGACTGGTCCCCCCATTACAATATGTCCGAAGCATGAGAGACAAAGTTTGGCCATCCTTGCCTCCAAGGAGCACTCTGGCTGCACTTCATCCAAAATGGATCTATTGGATTCTTTGGAAGCCCATGGCACTTTCAATGTTCTCCTCCAACATCATAACTCAAATGCATCAATTTTTCTATGGTCTTCCTTATTCACTGCCCAGCTTTCACATGCATATGAGGTTATTGAAAATACCATGGCTTGGGTCGGGCCACCTTAGTCTTCAAGCTGACATCTTTGCTCTTCAACACTTTAAAAAGGTCTTGTGCAGCAGATTTGCCTAATGCAATACCTCGTTTGATTTTTTTTTCCTCATAAGCAAAAGCTACTAGAGTTAGTTTCAATTTTATTGCATTAACCTTAACGATAAACATAGAGTTAGTTTCAATTTTATTGCATTAACCTTAACGATAAACATAGTTCAAATGTTATTAAGTTGATTTCAAACACAGATTTCCACAGAGGACAAAGACAGGATTTCAAATCATGTATGAATGCAGTCCATTGTCCATTTAAAAATATGCTTCTTTTATCCAACAAAAAACATTGAAAGGCCATTATTTTCTTTAATACTGCAAAAAAGCTAGGTGCAAATGTTGATGTTAATTTATTTCATTGTCAACTTGGATGATGAAGCTGGGAGGCACAAAAGTTCATAGTTAAAGATGCAAACAAAAAACTTCTTTTATTACTCTGATAGGAAATGGAGGCCTTCATTCATGTCTCTTGATTCTTATAACAGATCACTTCTTTTTCTTCTCTTTCCTTCTTTACTTCCCTCTCCTTGCTGAAGACTTTGGTCACCACCACCTGTTTTTTGTTTACTTGTTTTTAGTTTAGGTATCATTTCCGCTGTATACAACATTACTGACTTATGTGATGGAAACTGTACAAGAAAGAGGCTGCCATCTTCCTGTTTGAGCTGGACCAAGACTCCGCCTCAGTATTGAACATCACGATTCCATTCTCTAGAGTACATTTTATTTTTTCAAGAAATGCATTAAATCCAACTGCTAAATATACATCTTGAATCTCTGTAGCAGTAGGATTTTCAACAGTCTGTCCTGATCAGCAGGGGGCCGCGAAGCAGGCAAGCCATTTCCACTGGGGAGTGCTTGGCGCCAGCTTGAATTTCATAGAGAGAAAACTGACTGGAAATCATCATTGAGAGACAGCCAAGACAGTCCTGTCTTCCGGCGGAAGTCTCGTTTGATTTCTTGACTGCTGCTTTTGTAAGTGTTGATAGTTGATCGTAAAGACCAAAGACCAGAAGAGTTGTGGGATGACATCAAGAACATCATACATGAAGAAAGCGAAAAATCATTAAGACAAGAAAGAAGGAAAAAGGTCAAAATGGATGTCAGAAGAGACATTGAAACTTGCTCTCCAGCAAAAAGATGCTAAAGCAAATGGAAGAAATGAGGAGGTCCAAGAGCTGAACAGAAAATTTCAAAGATTAGCTCGAGATGATAAAGCAAAAAATTACAACAAAATGTGCAAAGATCTGGGATCAGAAAACCAAACAAGAAGAACATGCTCAGCATTTCTCAAGCTGGGGGAACTGAAGAAAAAAATCAAGCCTTGACTTTCGTTATTTAAAGATTCTCTGTGCAGATTATTGAATGATGCAGATAGCATCAAGATAAGATGGAAGGAATACACAGAGTCACCGTACTAAAGGAAATGGTTAATGTTCAACTGTTTCAAGAGGTAGCATATAATCAAGAGCCAAAGATACTGAAGGAGGAAGTCCAAGGTCCATTGCAGGAATTGGCAAAGAACAGCACCAGGAATTGATGGAATAAAAATTGAAATCTTTCAAGAAAGTGAGGCTGTACTGGAGGCACTCACTCATCTATGCCAAGAAGTTTGGAAGACGATTATCTGCCCGACTGATTGGAAGAGATCCATATTTGTGCCCATTCCAAAGAGAGGTGACCCAATGAAATGTGGAAATCATCAGACAGTCTCTTTGATATCCTATGCGAGTAAAGTTTTACTAAAGGTAATACAGAAATGGCTGCACGCATACATTTACAGAGAACGTCCAGAAGTTCAAGCAGGATTCAGAAGAGGCCGTGGAAAGAGGGATATCATTGCTGATGTCCAATGGATCTTGGCTGAAAGCAGAGAATATCAGTAAGATGTTTACCTGTGCTTTATTGACTACACAAAGGCTTTCGATTGTTTGGATCATGACAAGCTATGGACAACATTGCGAAGTACGAGTAAACCGGAACACTTAATTGTGCTCATGAGGAATCTGTACATGGACCAAGAGGCAGTTGTTCGAACAGAACATGGGGATACTGAATGGATTAAAATTAAGAAAGGTGTGCGACATGGTTGTATTCTTTCACCATACTTACTCAACCTGTATACTGAACAAATAATCTGAGAAGCTGAGTTACATGAAGAAAAACGTGGCATCAGGATTGGAGGAAGAATCACTAACAAGCTGCAATATATAGATGATACAAACTTGCTTGCCGAAAGTGAAGAGGACTTAAAACATTTACTGATGAAGAGCAACTATATATAAGGAGGCTTCAAAAATTTGTAGAAAAATTCCATTTTCTTTTAATTCCACTTTTCCCACAGAATTTTTGAAGTCCCTTTGCATATGCTTTAGGGTAGGCAGGGTTCTAATGTGACTCCCAATGCCCAAACTCGTGTATAATTAACTCCTTTGGAGCATGGATTGTCATTTTTGTTTTTAAGTGCCACTGAGTCAGTTCCAACTCATAGCGACCCTATAGAAGGTTTCCGAGGACTGGTTGGTGAGTTTGAACTGCTGCTTTTGTGACTCAATCTGACCTTGCAGTTATTTGCATTATCTTTCAGTGACACATAAGTGGGACCAATGAATATAATAATCACACTTTTGATTGTTACATCTTTTTTTGTTTTAAGTTTTTATTGTGAACTGACTAATAGTTTACATGGGAGAACATCGGCTTTACACCATTCTTTCACTGAAATGATTACTGTGATTGTTATATCCTAATGCAAAAATCAGATTCCTGGTGTGGCACTCTAGATTAAGCAATGGATTACTAACTACTAATTGCAAGGTCAGGAGTTAACACTCACCAGCTGCTGCTTCATGGAAACCCTATGTAAGGTCCCTATGAGGACCAACTCTATATAGCACTTAACAATAAAAACAATGCAAAGATCAAGAGACTTTGCTACATAATTAAGATGCCTTCCAGTTAACACAAAAGATTACCCTGAGTGGGCCTGCCTTAACCAACCTGTTGTTGTTGTAAGTGCCGTCAAGTTGGTTCTGACTCATAGCGACCCTGAACAGGGTTTCTAAGGCTGTAAATCTTTATGGGACCAGAAAGCCTCATCTTTCTCCTGTGGAGCAGCGGTAGTTTTGAACTGCTTATCTTACGGTTCACAGCCCGACAACTAGGGGGGACCGAGGGGTATCTGCTACAAGTAGGGGGGCAAGGGGATGTTCGCTACAACTAGGGTGGCCGAGGACCTTAAATAAAGAATGAGAGACTTTTGACAAGATGGCAGACTAGGCGGATGCACTAAGTGGACCTTCTATAACAAAGATACAAGAGAACAAATAAAACAGGCACAGGTGAAAATTAGGGCACCCTGAACTTTTGAAGACAGGTTAGAGAAGTGGATAGAGTACTTGCTTGGAGTAGAGGCTGAACAAGCAGGGACTCCGAGAAAGGGAGACTGACTGGTGAACGACTGGCCAGACACAGCTGGACCATCTTGTAGCTTTGGCAACAGAAGAAGGCCTGGCAGAGTAGATTCACACAGGTGATGGGAAAGGTGTGATTCCTTCTTTTCCCCCACAGTCCCATGGTGACCAGAGGTATGACCAGCTCTCACCTTCATCCATCCCAACAAAACCCCTAATTACACTATACACTAATTAGGCAATTATTCATTTCAATCAAATCACTTCCATACTAACTTATAACAAAATTGGTATGGACAAGATGCTTCAGGCTCATTTTGTGCTTTCCTTGACCCAATCCTGAACTAACTATTTCTCTAAGGGACTTCTGGGGTTCCATTCAGAGTGAAAAATAGTTAGAAACCATTAACATACACATGAATCGTGCTAAGTTTAAAGTTCACAGTCATAGAGTTGGGAGTCATGTCAGTGTGAGGTGAGGGCCAATTATGCAATTTTTGTACCTGGATTCAGGTGGGCTTGGCTTTAGAGCTACAAAACCTAAAGAGTCACCAGACCAGTATTTAACCAGTAACCCAGCCCAGAATTTCCCTGTGATCCTAAATTTACCTACAAAGGAGAACAAATCTGATTTTTCAGCATAAGTCATGCAGGTAAGGCGACAATGGAATGACATATACAAAACTAAGAAAGAAAAATATCGCCTACCAAGAATCATATACCCAGCAAATCTGTTCCTCAAATACAATGGCAAAATTAGGACATTTCCTGATAAAACGAAATTAGAGGAATTTATAACTTCATATGCATGTGCAAGCTGGACAGTGAATAAGGAAGGCTATAGAAGAACTGATGCTTTTGAACTGTGGTGTTGAATACTGAAAGTGCCATGGGTTGTCAAAAGAACAAACAGATCTGTGTTGGAAGAAGTGCAGCCAGAGTGCTTCTTGGAGGCCAGGTTGGCCAAACTTCATCTCTCATACTTCGGACATATTGTCAGGAGGAATCAGTCACTGGAGAAGGATATCATGTTTGGTAAGGTGGACAGTCAGAGAAAAAGAGGAAGACCCCCAGTGAAATGGATTGGCAATACAACAGCATCAATGGGCTCAAGCGTGGCAACAACTGTCAGGTTGGCCCAGGACCAGGCAGTATTTCATTCTGTTGTGCATAGGGTCGCTATGAGTCAGTACCGATGCTATGGCACTTAACAACAACAACAACAACATAATGATCAGATCAAGTTTATAAAAAATGCTAAAGGGTATTCTTTGGACTGAGAACCAACAGCAAACAACAATCTGAGATTACCATACGTGACAACACCACATAGAACTCAATCCAGGTAGAGATTTAAAGTAAAACAAAGCTACATACTGAAAATTGGGAACAAGAGATATCAATATACAATGAAGTCAACTCCAAAACAAAAAAGAAAAAAGAAAAGTGTAGATACAGAACTTACAAATGGTAAGTCAAGTAGATTTCAAGATGAAACAAACTGTTTAAAGCAGTGAAAAAAAAAATAGTAAATTACAGGATAACATCAAAGAAAATTAATACAGCTGCACAACAAAATTTTAAAAATGAGGGAAATGAGAAAGATTTAGTAAACAACAGAAATGAAAAGAAAACCCACAAACAAAATGAACACAGAAAAGTATGTGGAACCAGCATCACCAGTAAAGAAACACACACATATATCATTTTAGAAAAATGACAGCAATCCATTCATGCTTATTGAAAATTATGCTGAACGTAAATGGATTAAATGCACCAGTCAAGAGAAACAAAGAGCAGAATGGATAAAAAACAGGATGTTTCAATATGCTGTCTACAAGATACACAACAATAAGATGGAGACAGCCTAAATGCCCATCAACAGGAATGATTAAGCAAAGTTGATGAAATACTATACAACACTGAAGAAAATCGATGAATCTGCAAAACACCTCACAACATGGATGAACCTGGAGGACATTATGCTGAGTACAGTTGGTCAATCACAAAAGACAAATATTTTATGATATTAATGTTGTAAAACATTAAGAAAAGGTTTTCTTAATAAAAGAAACAATTTATGATTGTTACAAGGGGCAGGAAAGAAGAAAAATTATTCAAAAGAAGAAAAATTATTCAAAGGCTATATGGTAGACATACTAATATGGGTGACAGGGTAGACAACGTATAAGAAGAGGGAGGTGGGCAAGGGAAAGGTGAAGGTAGTGGGAGACAAAGGGAGGAATTTAATAGTTAAAGTGAACAGAAGTAAATTCTGTTAACCGTTGGTACATTGAGGGAATTGCAATGAAGCAAAATATATGATTTGTTGAATATAAAACAAATGGTCAAAAAACAAAATGGATGAGACCTTCCCTAAGCTTAGACATTTGAAACAGCAAATCCTTTCTTTATTATTAGTCTAATAAGAAACAAGTCACCATGTGTTCTACCACAATAAGGAAATGAATTAAGTCAACATCTACATGGATTTGGACAAGGACTGTGAGACTCGTAAAATCATTGACCTGGTTGACACCTTGATTCCAGCCTTGCGAAACTTGACCAAAGGACTTAGTTAAGCCATGCTTAAACTCCAAAATTTCCATAGAAACTGAGACTATAATAATAAATAGGTTATACTAAAGTGGCTGCCAACCAAAACGTTAGAGGATTTGAAACCACCCAGCAGCTCTGAGTGAAAATACGAGGCTATCTGCTTCTGTAAAGATTACAGCGAAGAGACCCCCACAGGGCAGTCATCATGAGTCAATAAATGACTCAATGGCACCTAATATCAATAAATTATGTGATTAAATAGGTAGTAAATTGAAGCGGTAATAGAAAATGAATACATGTACATTTAAATATATAAATTAATATATACGCTTATTAGTACATTAAAATTTTTCCTGATTCTGAGAGGGACTAAAAGCAATGGCATACAGTACAAGTAGTGTCCAAATTTTTATATCTAATTATTAATCTCTTCATTTAAAAAAGAACAACAAGGATTGAGGCATATTCTGAATGGGTGAAAGAAGGGAAATAATGTTAAAGGTGCTTGACTGTCTTGTGGATATTGGTTTCCTGTAACTACTATTATAAAATATACATTTAAGTGGGATAGAAAGGAACATCAAGAAATATGATTACAGACAGCTTGTAAGCCCGTCTTCACACGGTAACTGATTGGAATATCTAAAAGGGCTTCTAGAATTTGCCCAGTGAAAATAGGCTTCTTGTCAAGCCTTTGTAGAGTATGGGGCCTTAGGTGGAATCCTGAGTCCAATCCAGAACCCTCTGAGGTGGAACATTCCCACTTGAAAGGACACGCAGATCAATTCAGAGTGGCTAGAGGAACAGAAGATTCTTCAGGAAAGAAAGATCATCGGGGTAAAAAAATAAGCAGACTGGCTACTACAAGAATAAGCAAGGCATCCACTTGGGAGGAGTCATCAAGGCCCTTCAGGACAAACACCCTTCCAAGACTGAAATTCAAAGGGAAACACAAGCAGACTTGTAAGCTCCTGGTGACCCCCGTCGGTCTCTTTGTGAGTGGAAGAGAGGGAAAGGCAGTAATGAAGACATGCGCTGAGTTTGACTATGTTCCATAGACTTCTGTCGACCTTTAGATGAGAGAGAGAAGAGGAAGGGCTGGTTGGTCCAAAATTTGGGGAGACTTGGGAACCCTTGAGTCCATGGACACTGTCTTAGCCACTGGGGGCAAGAGTTGAGAGTGAAGCCCAACTGATATTAAGTAGGGGGAGGTGTGCAAGAATGCCCTAACTTGCAGATAGTACCCATATGACTTAGCCTGGATGGTTTGATGGTCAGAATTCAATTAGAGAAACATTAAGAAGTTTGACACAGGAAGCAAGTGTAAATTGCTAAAATTTTATTAACTTGACCTTTGCTTATTGATGTAGTTGCTCAAAATATCAACTAAGAGGGAAGGAGTCTTCACAATAACGATCAAGCCTATTTCCTCAGTACACAGGATTGATAGGGATAGGCAACTTAGACATTGGCTACTTAAAATGGGGGTGGGGTGGGGTAAGGGAGGTGGCTATAGTAACATGAAGTGGCTTGCTTACAAGTTTTCAAGAAGTAGTTTAGTTTCAGAGCCAGGGCGGGTAGGAGGAAGGGGAAGTAGAATCCCCACTGAATAATTTACACCTTGTCTAGATGGGTCTGGTGAAAGGAGATGCGAGCGGATAAAAGATTCTTTTGATTCAACAGTGAGTAATTGCTATCATGACTTACTGTGATTATCACAACTGTAAAGGTAGAAGATGTGTTAACAAAATGGGTGCAGTAGTTAGTCTTACATTCCAGGAACAGAGGACCCTAGGACCATCAAGAGAGAAAGGCCTGAGTGAAATGGGGGACCTTAACCAGAAAAGGAGCAACACGAGAGACGGAGGTAGAGGTGATGGAATGGAGAGAGAGAGAGCAACTGAGGACTCTAGACTCATGGAAACAGAAAGGCTATATGCTGGTGGGCGTGAAGCTGGCTTGAAAAATGTGCCCATTGACTGTTTAAATGATGATATATTCCTGAGTGTTTTTGTGTACATTGTAATCATTGCAATGAAACAAAATACAATTGGTTGAATGCAAAACCTATGTTCTGCCATGTAAACCATCAACTCAATTGACTATAAAAGCTTAAAAAAAGGAACAATACAGAAAAGATTAGCAAGGCCCCTGTGCAAGGATGACATGCAAATTCGTGAAGCATTCCATATTTTAAAAAAATTTCCGTAACATCCTGAAAAATTAAAAGATAAGCATTCAAGACACTCAGTTAACCCCAGGAAGGATAGACCCCAAAAGATAATCACCAAGACATAGAATAATCAAGCTCTTCAAAATCAAAGTGAAGTCAAGAATGCTGAAAGCAGCTAGGGAAAAGAGAAGTGTTACGTACAAAGGCAAGCAAATAAGATTAAGCTCTGATCTTTCAGCAGAAACCATGCAGGCAAGAACACAATGGGGAGACATATATAAAAAAAAAAAAAAAAAAATGAAAACCAAGAATTCTCTACACAGCAAAGCTGTCAATCCAATATGACAGTGTAATAAAAACATTTCAGGATAAATAGAAGATAAGGGACTATGTCAAAGCCAACCCAGTGTTTCAAAACATCCTATAAAGGGAGTTCTTTGGACTGAGAAACAACAAGCACAGACAACAACCATAGACTGACATAACGTGGCAGCACCACCTGGAACACAATTGATAGATGGAAGAGTCCAGAACAGAATATAACTACAAGAACAAATTCAGAGGATCTGGGAGAGCAGTCTGTGATCAAAACAATTACAATGTGAAAGAAGGTAAAAATATAGGAACAGAGATATAGATGATGAGGAAGTCAGGTAAACTGCAGAGTGAAACAGACTGTTTACATGAAAGAAAAGTTAGTAGAATATAGAGTAACCTCAAAGAAAATGAATACTTCACAACATACTAAGAAAATGAAAATCCAAGAAGAACATGGAAACATTAAAAATATGAAGCTTAAGAAAAGATACCCATATTAAAAGAAAGAAAAAATTATTTGCTGACTACCATAGGCAGGAGGGAGGGTATGGTAGAGCACAGGTTAGGAGACAGATACATCATAGTCTGGGTGTTAGAGAGGGCAATACACAAAAAGGGGTAAGTAGATAGAAGATAAGGTAGATAGGAGAACAGGTTTGCATGGGCTCAGATGTAAACAGTGATGTATACCCAACCTTAGAAAAGAAGGGCTCTGTGATACAGGGATCGAGGCACATTCTGAATGGGTAAAAGAAGGGGAATAATGTTAAGATCTTGACTGTCTTAGGAATGTTGGTTTCCCTTGCCTACTATTGTAAAACAGACACTTGAGTGGGATAAAAAGGAATATGAGGAACATGATTACAGAAAATTTGTAAGCCTGTCTTCAGCCTATAAATGATTGGAACACCTAAAATGGGTTCTAGAACTTGCACAGTGAAATAGGCTTCTTGTGGAGCCTTTGCAGTATATAAGACCTTAGGTGGAATCAGAGCCCCATCCAGAACCTTTTGAGGTGAGACATGCCCACTGAAAAGGACATGCAGATCAGCCTGGAGTGGCTTGAGGAACAGAAGATACTTCTTGAAAGAAAGACCAGCAGGAAAAATCGAAAACAAAAATGGCAACCTGATTGGCTAATACAAGAACAAGGAAGTTGTTTGTCAGGGAAACATCAAGGCAAGTAATCAATTTCCTTCAGGAAAAGACCTCCTCCAAGATTGAAACTCCAAGGGAACACTGCCGGGGTCTGGCCTCGGCAAGGGGGTGAGGACCCGAAGATGGGGTGTCCGGTGATGATGACGAGAGAGAGATAGAGAGAGAGAAAACAGACACAGAGAAAACAGATACAAAGAAGACAGACACCCGGACTTGATGCAAACTGCCAGACAG
>NW_006408560.1:14187690-14237028 GCF_000296735.1 Chrysochloris asiatica
CTCATTTGTTACACTCGGCCCTAGAGGGCCTCGAACCTCTGACTAGTCTTACACGGTCTGCAACAGAACACATGAGCTCAAACATATTAAGGATCAAACATATCCACTCTATATACAGAGTTCATAGGGATGGGCAACTTAGACACTGGCTACCTAAAATGGGGAGGCTATAAAGGTACGAAGTGGCTGGCTTATAAGTTTTCAAAGCAAGTTTAATTTCAAAGTGCAGGGGAAGGTAGGATCTCCACTGAATAGTTTTCATCTTGTCTAGATGGGTCTGGTCAAAGGAGATGGGAAAAGATTCTTATGATTCAATAGTGAGCAATTGTCATCAAGACTAACTGCGATTGTCACAACCGTAAAGGTAGAAGTTTTGTAACATAAAGCGGGGAGTAGTTAATCTTACAGTCCAGGAACAGTGAACACTAGGACCATAAAGGTAGAAGAGCATGGGTAGAATGTGGGACCCTATCCAGAGAGGCAGTGATGCTGGAGATGGAGGCAAAGATGATGACATGGAGAGAGATAGCAGCGGAGGACTGTAGACAGATGGAAAGAGAGGCTTGTGTGCTGGTGGCCAAGAGGCAGGCTTGAAGACTGTGCTCTTGGGTTGTTTAAATGATTATATATTCCTGAGTGTTTTTGTGTACATAAAAAAAAACAAACAAAGCAGAGAGAATATAGAAGCAAATACTGTTGAATGGTGATGCAGAGGGGATTATAATCATTGCAATGATATGAAATACAATAGGATGAGTGCAAAACTGATGTTTTCCCATGTAAGCTATCATTCAATGCACAATAAAAGCTTAAAAAACACACAAAACAAATGTAGCAGACAAATAAAACAACAAAACCGTGATAAAAGACACTACAGCAGAAAGCAATAAAGTGTTCAAAATCAAATAAAGTCATGTACATATAACTAATAGAAAGTAGCTTAAGGGGTTCCTGTGGTCAAATCTCATAAATTTGAGCATCCATCACTCCCATATAAAAAACATGGTGGTAATGAATTATATTAAAATTTTTAAAATGTTATATAATGGTTATTCAAAGAAAACAGGAATAGAAAGTGAACGAAGGAAGGCGAAGAAAAGAAAAAGTTCACCTTCATAGAAAATTCCAGGTACTAAATATTGAAGAAATGACAAATTAGAAATTACCATTTTCCTGTTCACAATGTAATAATTTATGCAAGAAGAATTAACTGATGGTAAAATCATTAAATAAAGACAATTGCTGGGTAACAGATTATAGCATCAATTATCCCACACAGTTTATTTACTAATTACTATGGGAAAATGCATATGTACAATAGAGAGATTTGGTGGTCACTTCCAAATCAAGTGACCAAACAGTATCACCAATAATGAGACAATCTTAATTGAAAATCTGAGGTACAAATTATTGCTAATGTAATATCCCTGACAAATTTATTTAATCTGAATCTATTCATGAAGGAGTGATCAGACAATTTCAAAATGCAGGACATTTTATGATTATCACCAAAGTTCTTCAAAAAGGGGTCAATGGCATTAAGAAAAAAAAGTGGGGAAATTCTAGATTAAAATGGGACAGACATAAAAATCAAATGCAGTATATAAAAAACTCTGTTCAGAGACTAGATTAAAACAAAACAAAAATGAACTGCATATTAGATGACTTTTATTTATTTACTATTTATTTTCTTAGGGATGATAAATACATCATGATTAGGCAGGAGAATGTCTTAGCTAAGTGGTACTTGCTGAACTGCTTAGGGGTGAAGCACCATGATGTCTACAACTTTCATATTATTCAGTGAACCAATAAAGTGTGTGTGCTTGTGTGCAGATAAAACAAATATGCAAATTGTTGATAAATGACAAATCTATACTACATAAGAGTTGTTCTTTTTACGATTCTTTCAGCATCTCTGAAGATAACAGTATTTTCAAATGAAACCTTGGGGAAAAAATATGAAACACTATATAGTTGGCACAGGTAACAGCCACTGAATATAAAATTATCTTCTCTATTATCTAAGGGATTCCTGGTGTGGCACTGTAGGATCAACACTGGACTGTGAACCATAAGGTCAGTGGTTCAAACCCACCAGCTCCTCTTTGGAAACCCTATACAGGGTCTATATGAGTAAGAACCGACTCAATGGCATTTAACAACAACAAAAGGACTTAAGGGAGTAGATAATTTCTAAGATCTGGTTTACAAGTTGTCCAACAACAGCATTTATAGTTAGAAACACAACTTCACTTTTTGCTTTCGTTTCAGGAGACAGTTAAGAAATGATAAGTATGAGTATTCCGGAACACTTATGTGCTCATGAGGAATGTGTACTTGGACTAAGAGGCAGTTGTTCAAACAGAACATGAGAACACCGAATGGTTTAAAATTAAGAAAGGTGTGCGACAAGGTTGTATTTTTTCACCATACTTATTCAACCTGTATGCTGAGCAAATAATCTGAGAAGCTGGGTTATATGAAGAAAAACGTTGGATTTGGAGGAAGACTCATTAACAACCTGAGATATGCAGATGACACAACCTTGCTTGCTGAAAGTGAAGAGGACTTGCACAGCCTTTGGTATGGATTACACTGAGATGTAAAGAAAACAAAAATCCTCACCACTGGACCAATAAACATTCTTATCAATGGAGAAAAGAATGAAGTTGTCAAGGACTTCATTCTTTTTGGATCAACTATCAACACTCATGGAAGCAACAGTCAAGAAATCAAATGACGTATTGCATCTGCTGCACAAGACCTTTTTAAAGTGTTGAAAAGCAAAGATGTCAGCTTGAAGACTAAAGGTGTTAGTCTTGGTATTTTCAATAACCTTATATGCATGCGAAAGCTAGACAGTGAATAAGGAAGACTGTAGAAGAATTGATGCATTTGAGTTATAGTTTTGGAGGAGAACATTGAAAGTGCCATGGGCTTCCAAAAAATCCAATAGGTCCGTTTTTGGATGAAGTGTAGCCAGAGTGCTCCTTGGAGGCCAGGATGGCCAAACAACAACAACAACAACATGTCCACCAGTCACATATTAATAAACAAGGTATGGCGCTGTGGGTTAATGCATTGGACTGTAAAGTCAGTCTGAACTACAGGGTAAGTAGTTCAAGTTCATCAGCTGCTCCTTGGAAATCCTATACAGGGTCGTTATGAGTCAGAACTTACTTGAAGGCACTTAACAACAACAAACAAGTCAGAAATAGTAAGAGATAATAAAGTCACTTTCTTCTCACTAGAGGGGGCTATCACAACAAAGCTGCTAATGACCTAATGCCAGAATGGCAAACATGTTTTCCTAAAGCATAAAAATGGGTAGCCAAATTTCTACAAAAAAACAAAAGAATCTAAATGGGATGATGGGAGTCTCTCTCAACCTTCCTCCATTACAAAGTGACAGACCAAGCTAACATAAATAATGATTTGAAATTCTGAGAATATATACAATGATGTCAAGATATGATCAAATTCACATTAGGAGCCAAAGCAAAAGTGGGTTGTTCTTTAGGCATTTCTGTTAAAGCCAAAACCAAGCAATGTCTGGATATGGCTGTTGGCAGCAAGTATCTTAATTAAAGCCAGACATTTTACATAGGAGGGCCTTCAAAATGTGGGGGGGATAAATGAAACTGATGCTGGGCCTAGGATCTCAAGACTATATAGTCTTGGGAACACCAGGGTCAACTGGCATAACGTAGTCAGTCCACAAAGAAAATGTTCTACATTCTACTTTGGTGAGTAGTGACTGGAATCTGCAATTATTGGTCTCTGTGTGTCCAGAGGAAAGAAGAGTGAGGAAATTAAAGATGCCTGGAAACAATTAGCTCAATGGACTTAATGGACCACATGAACATATGTCTCTAAGATCCTGAGACCAGAAGAACTAGATGGTGCCTAGCTACCATGATCAATTTCTCTGACAGAGATCACATTAGACGGTCCTGGATAGAGTAGTAGAAAATGTGAAACAAAACTCAAAATCACACACACAAAAAAACACCTGACTTACTGGTCAGATAGTGACTAGTGGAACCCAGAGACTATGGCCCTTGGTCACCCTCTATGTCTGAAACAGAACTCACTCCTGTGTTTCAATTTTCAGTCAAGTGACAGGTATATATGTGACAACACCACTAGTGAAGTAAACAAACTAAACAATAGTCAACCATTAGAGATCAAAGGAGCAGCATTTACCCAAGTGTAAAATTCAGAAGGGTGGGAAAAGAGGAATGGACATAAGAAACAAAGAGAGGAAGTAGACGAGTCCTGTTATATTGAAGAAATATTGAAGGAGTCATTAAGGTGTAATGAAGTGTATGATTTGTTGTAAATGTGAAACTGATGATCTGCTTTGCAAATTAAAATGAACAATAAATAAATTAAAAGATAATGGAATGTTTCCATGAGCTTTTTGCATCTCCCTTGTATCATCTCATTTGGGTAATAGAAGATGTCAGACTAGAATTCATACTTCAAAAATAAAACCTTTAGAGAGGTACCAGTAAGCAAGTAAGTATAAACAACCCCATGCTTCCATAACCTCCACAGACGCCACAAGCAATAAACATAAATTGGTAGAACTAACTTCATTAAAAGCCTAGAAACCAGTCAAAAGTTACAGCAACCAAGAAAATAATGAATTATGAAAACAATGACTAAAAAAATGCTAGGAAAGGTTTGGTTTCCTACTTGTTTAACCCTCCATCCCTTCACAAGCAAACAGAACTGAGGAACACTTCCTAACTCAATCTAAGCATTACCCTAATTCCAAAACTAAAAGACATTAATTCTTTCAAGTATATAAGGTTGGTTCAACATTTGAAAATAAAGTAATTCATAACATCAAACAGGTTAAAAAAGAAAACTTCTATCATATCAGTGGGCAAAAAGGAAGCATTTGAAAAAATCCAGCACACATTCATTATAAAAATTCTCAGCAAACTAAGAAAAGATCATTTCCTCAACTTGTATAAGAACATCTACAAAACACGTACAGTGAACATTCTATTCAATGGTGAGAACTAAATGATTCTAAGATCAGAAACAAAGAAAGGATGTCTACTTTCTCCATTGCCATTCAATATTGTACTGGAATTCATAACTAATGTAATAAAATAAGAAAAGGAATTACAAGAAGTACAGGTTAGGAAGGAAGAAACGACATCTTCATTTAAACATTACATGACCATCTACATAGAAATCCCAGACATCCAGTTAAAAAAAAAATCCGAGAAGCAAAGTACAGTAGCAGGATACAAGGTTAAAATACAAAAGTCAAAAAACAAACAAACAAATAAAATACAAAAGTCAATTGCTTTCCTATATGCCAGTAATGAATACTTGGATTTTGAAAATGAAAACCTAATACTATTCACATAAGCACGAACAAAATTAAGTACACTTAGGTATAAATCTAAGCTATTTTGTTTATACAGGGTTGCTATGAGTGAGAAACAATTCAATGGCATTAATGACAAAAACAGCAGGTCTGTTTTACTTTGAATACTTCTGTATCTGGGTTGAGTTCTAGGTGACATTGTCATGTATGTTAGTCTCAGGATGTTGTCTGCACTTAGTTCTCTGTCCAAAGAACTCCCTTCAGTATTTTTTGTAAGGTTGGTATGGTTTTTTAAAGTATCTTTTAATTTCTGTTTATCTGGAAATGTCCAAATTTTGCCATCTTATTTGAAGGAAAATTTTTTTAGGTACATGATTTCTTTTCTTTCAAAAGTCTGTATGTCAGTATGGTAAAAAGATATGGGGATAAGATTCTTATGATTTTTAATAGTGAGTAACTGTTGCCAGTTAATGTTCAACCATTTCAAGAGGTAGCATATGATCAAGAGCCAATGATACTCAGGGAGGAAGTCCAAGGTGTAATGAAGAAATTGGCCAAGAACAAGGCACCAGGAATTGATGGAATAAAAATTGAAATATTTCAAGAAAGTGAGGCGGCACAGGAGGCACTCACTCATCTCTGCCAAGAAATTTGGAAGACAACTATATGGATGACTGATAGGAAGAGATCCATATTTGTGCCCATTCCAAAGAGAGATAACCCAACAGAATGTAGAAATCATCAGTCTCTTTGATATCCCATGCAAGTAAAGTTTTGCTGAAGGTAATATAGAATCAGCTACAGTCATCATTGACAGAGAACTTCCAGAGGTTCAAGCTGGATTCAGAAGATGCTGTGAAATGAGGGATATCATTGCTGATGTCCAATGGATCTTGGCTGAAAGCAGAGAATATCAGAAAGATATTTACCTGTGCTTTACTGACTATGCAAAGGCTTTCAACTGTGTGGCTCATAACAAGCTATGGACAACACTGTGAAGTATGAGTAAATTGGAACACTTAATTGTGCTCATGAGGAATCTGTACCTAGACCAAGAGGCAGGTGTTCGAACAGAACATGCGAATACTAAATGTTTTAAAAATAAGCAAGGTGTGCGACAAGGTTGTATTCTTTCACCATATTTATTCAACCTGTATGCTGAGCAAATAATCTGAGAAGCTGGGTTCTATGAAGAAAAATGTGGCATCAGTATTGGAGGAAGGCTCACTAACAAGCTACGATATACAGATGATACAACCTTGCTTGCTGAAAGTAAAGAGGACTTAAAACATTTACTGATGAAGATCAAAGAGCACAGCCTTCGGTATGGATGACATCTCAATGTAAAGAAAACAAAAATGCTCACCAGTGGACCAATAAACAATATTCTTATCAACAGAGAAAAGACTGAAGTTGTCAAGGACTTCATTCTTCTTGGATCAACTATCAACACTCACGAAAGCAGCAGTCAAGAGATCAAATGACGTATTGCTTTAAGCAATCTGTTGCACAAGACCTTTTTAAAGTGTTGAAGAGCAAAGATGTTAGCTTGAGGACTAAGGTGCGCCTGACCCAAGCCATGGTGTTTCCAGTAACCTCATATGCATGTGAAAGCTGGACTGCGAATAAGGAAGACTGTAGAAGAATTGATGCCTTAGTGTTATGGTGTTGGAGAAGAATATTGAAAGTGCCATGGGCTGCCAAAAGAACCAATAGATCTGTTTTGGAAGAAGTGCAGCCAGAGTGCTCCTTAGAGGCCAAAATGGCCAAACTTCATCTCGCATACTTTGGACATATTGTCAGGAGGGAGCAGTTGCTGGAAAAGTATATCATGTTTGGTAAGGTGGAGGGTCAGAGAAAAAGAGGAAGACCCCTAACGAGATGGACTGGCCAAGTGGCAGTATCGATGGACTCAAGCAAGCATGACAACAATAGTGAGGTTGGCCCAGGTTCGGGCAGTGTTTCTTTCTGCTGTGCATATGGTCGCTTTGGATCGGTACCGACTTGATGGCACCTAACAACAACAACCACAGTTGCCAGACTGCAAAGCCATTTGAACTGCAAAGTCGGTGGTTCAAGCTCACCAGTCACTCCTCAGAAACCCTATACAGGGTTGCTATGGGTCAAAACTGACTCGACAGCACTTAACAACAACAACAACTGTTACCATAAGGAGCTCTGGTAGCACAGTGGTTACAAATCAAGCTGCTAATCTCATGGTCAGCAGTTCAAAACTACCACAGTGGGAGAAAGATGAGGCCTTCTGCTCCCATAAAGATTTACAGCCTCGGAAACCCTGTACAGGGTCGCTATGAGTCGGAACCCACTCCATGGCACATAACAACAACAACAGCAATTGTTACCATAGGAGTCCTGGTGTGGTGCTGTGGATTAATGCTCCAGACGGCAAAACCATTTAAACCGTAGGGTCAGCAGTTCAAGCTCACCAGCTGCTTCTTGGAAACCCTATACAGGGTTGCTATGGGTTGGAACTGACTCGATGGCACTTAACAACAACAACAATAAGTGTTATCATTATTAATTGTGAGTGTTACAACTGTAACGGTAGAAGTTCTGTAACAAAAAGAGGGAGTAGTTAATCTTACAGTACAGGAACAGAGGACCCTAGGACAATCAGGGGAGAAGAGTATGAGTGGAACGTTGGACCCTATCCAGAGAAGCAGTGACACCAGAAATGGAGGCAGAGATGAGGGACATGGAGAGAGCGAGCATCTGAGGACTCTACACTCATAAAAAGAAAGACTATGCTGGCGGACAGGACGCAGGTTTGTACAATGTGCCCTGTGGTTGTTTAAACTATGATATATTCTGAGTGTTTCAGTGTACATCCCCCAAAAAACAAAACAAAAAAGAGGGAATAGAAGCAAATACTGTTGAATGATAATGCATGGAGGGGAAAGTAATCATTGCAATGAAATGATGAGTGTAAAACTGACATTCTCCCATGTAAACTATCACTCAATTCACAATAAAAACTTAAAAAAAAAAAGTCTGTATGTCATTCCATTGTCTATTTGCCTGCATAGTTTCTGCTGAGAAATCAGAGTTGAGTCTTATTAGTTCTCCTTTGTAGGTATATTTGTGTGTTTTCAGGCACTCATCACCTGTTTCCTGGTGGATGTGATAGAGACTAGAAGTATGAACTTGTTTTTCTGTTCACTGTTTGTTTAGTGTACTTTAGGGTGGGTTCACATGCCTCCAGAAGCAAGAGTGGTATGCTTAGAGTCCAAACCCAAGCAGAACAGAGGCTGAGCAAGAAGGGCTGGTGAGGACAGGGACTGGCAGGGAGGGTCAAGGAACAAAGGGTAATTGCACCCCCTTGCTGCCACCCTACAGTCATGTCTTGTCAATATAGCAGCCTACTGTATCGACAGCCACTGACAAAAGTTTAAGATGGTTATACTGCTCCATGCCAGCCTACAGTCTGCACATTTTTCTTCTCTCTCATTGCTCCTATTTTGCTTCCTCTTCTAGTTGGCACTGACTCCACCTCTGAAGTTCAAGGTTCCAGGATCACCATCTGCGTATTTTTCACTTGGTTTTTTTGGTTACACAGTGTCACTTTAGTGCATCTGATGTTTTTATTACACAGGGTGGGTGCTTCAGTGCATCTACCTACTCTGCCATCTTGCCCTGGAAGTCCAGTTACTTAGTATTTTATAATCTTCAGTTTTTACCATCCATCAAGTGAAAGGTAAAGTCTAAACGGTCTAATTAAGATGATTTCCAGATCTTAAATTTTGATACTTTGATTTTGTACTTAGGTAAACATACTGAGGGAAGGTCTCTTTTTAGACTCTCTCAAAGGGCAATCTATCTGCTCTCTAATGTCCAAAGTACCTTAGTTGGTCTTTTTGATGAAAAATTTCTCTCAAGAGTGTTCTAAAATAGGAAAGAGAGGGAAAACGAAAACTGAAAACAAAACAAAACAAAATAAAAAGTACGTAAAGAAAACCCCCGATCCAAATCAAAGCTTATTTGGAGATATAAGACATAGTTGTAGGATGAATGACATTCTGCAAGAAAAGTCAAAGGATGGAGACTTAAAGACTCAGAATTATACAATTCTACAGAAGTATGTTCAATACAATAAAATATTACAGGGAGAATTTCAAGATAACAATATTCTTTCTGATACAATTGAACTCAATCTGAGAATTAAAAATACCCAAATAAATTTTTTACAAATAATGGTATGAGTTTCAATATTTATCCAGTCCATTTTTGTTGTTAGCGACCCTGTATAGGGTTTCTGAGGAGCAGCTGTTGGGTGTGAACTGCTGACCTTGTGGCTTGAAGTTCAGTGCTGATCCTACAGTCACACACCAGGCTACATTTAAACTGTATAAAACACTACTCCTAAAGTGGTGCTGTGGGCTATTGCATCAGACTGCAAAGCTGTTTGAACTGCTAAGTTGGTGGTTCTAGCTCACCAGCTGCTCCTTGGAAACCCTATACAGGGTCGCTATGGGTTGGAATTGGCTTGAAGGCACTTAACAACAGCCACAACATTCCTAAAACATTCAGGAAGAAATGAACAATATATTGGTATACAATGTTACCCTTACTATTAGATTACTTACATGAAAGGAATTTTTGTCCATACTTTATAGAATGCAGATCTCTGGAAAGCCACGATTCAATGTAAAACAGTCATACCTCTACATGCTCAAGACTGAAACATTGATTTCCCTGGCAACTTTTGTGAGTATAGGAAAGTTCCTTAACTTTTCTGCATCTAAATTTCTTAAAGAGTAATTAATAACCACATACTTTACTATTTCTATAAACATAATAATACACATGAAAAGTAATCTGAAATTTAAAATAATACAGTAAATGTATGATGGTAACATGTCTTTGGTTTTATCAGAGATGGGTATTATTTTGAAGACATGAAAACATATATAAAAATATGTATCATTAATCCCAAGAAAGTAAATCAGTATTTTGTAAGGATTAAACTTATATTTGCTTGGAGGGATTCACTAACATCAAAAAAGAGGAGCCATGAATGGAATGCATCCTTTGGACCTAGGGTTCCTGCACTGTGAAGCTCCTACACCCAGGGAATGATTGATGTCATGACACAAGAAGATCTCCAGAGCAGAGAATTCTGTAACTACAGATGCTGAAAGGAGACAAGGACCTTTCTCTAGAGCTGTACTCTTAATTCGGACTTCTTTCCTCTTAAACTGTCATAGAATAAATTTCTGTTTGTTAAAGCCATCCATTTCTGGTGTTTTTCTTACAATAGCACTAGACATGGAGTTCTGGCAAGTCAATGTAGGATAAGCACTACTGCTAACCACAAGGTCTATGGTTCAAACACACCAGTCGCTCCTCAGAAACCCTATACAGGGTTGCTATGAGTCAGAACTTAACAACAACAACAGCAGCATTAGATAACTAATTTTGAAAGATCACAGTCCTGGAAACCCTATAAAGATGTTCTATTCTGCAACATGAGGTTACCACGAATTGGAATTGATTCAATAGCAACTACAACAACACTCTTAAAGACTCTGTAAAAACAGAAGTCAAGACTCCTGTCAATCCAGTGCAATTTTTTTTACTAAAGTGTCTCATTATAATGTATATCCCCAAAGCGAAAGTACACATATACGATCTGAAATTTTACATTGTTTTCATTACTATAAAAAATAGAGTTTAAATTGCAAAAATAATGCAGTATCATTTCTATTTTAATATATATTTTATACATACAAAATTGTATCTTCAAGCAATAAAGCCAAATATAAAATTAGAAATACAACCTTTCTTCCCGTTTAGAAATTCTATATTCTAGAGGTGTAGTTCTTGTTAAGTGCTGTGGAATCAGTACTAATAGTGACTGTGTATAACTTTCCGAGGAGTAGTTGTTGCTTTGAACTGAAATCTTTTTGGTAATTGTTAAGTACCATATACCCTGTATAGGGTTTCCAAGGAGCGACTGGTGAATTTGAACTGCTGACCTTGTGGTTCAAATAGACCTTGGAGTCCAGCACATTAATCCACAGTGCCACACCAGGACTAGTCCAGTGCTTATCATACAGTGCCACACCAGAACTCCTAGAGGTATGGTTAGAAGGTTGAACTGCAGGATCTGGGAATATGTTAGTTTACATAGCAAAGGGGATTAATATTGCAGATAGTACTAAAGTTGCTAATCAATGGATCTTGAGATGGAGAGACTGTCCTAGATTTTCCAGGCAGGTTCAATGTAATCATAAGGGCAGGTGTAGTTGGAAAAAGGAAACAGAAGCATGAGAGTCAGTGAAGGAGGTATGACTACAGAATTAAGGATGCTAGAGTGATGCATGGTAAGGACTCAAATCATTAATGTAGGCTTTGAAGACCGTTGTTTTTGTTAGTTAATGTTGAGTCAGTTTTGAATCAAAGCAGCCCTATGTACAACAGATTGAAATACTGCCTGGTTCTGCATCATCCTCAAAATTGTTGCTATTGTTGTTATACTTGAGCCCACTGCTGCTGTCACTGTGTCAATATATCTTTTTTTGGGTATGTCTTACTCTTTTTCACTGACACTCAACTTTAACAAGCATGATGTACCAAGAAGACTTACTGGTTCCTCCTGATAATATGTCTGAAGCAGGAGAGACTAAGTCTTACCATCTTGGCTTCTACGGCAAAGTCTGGCTGTACTTTATCCAACACAGATTTGCATATTCTTCTGGCAGTCCATGGTATTTTTAACTGATGCATAATTCAAATGCATCAATTATTTTATGTTCTTTCTTATTCATTGTTCAACTTTCACATGCATGTAAGGCAACTGAAAACACCATAGCTGATGTTGATCAGGTACATCTTAGTGCTCAAACTGATATCTTTGATCTTTAACATTTTAAAGGAGTATTATGAAGTCTATTTGACTGCTGCTTCCATAAGTGTTGATTGTGGATAAAAGCAAAGTGAAGCCTTTGACAACTTCAATCTTTCTCCCATTTATCATGGTCCCGTTGTGAGAGGTTTTATTTTCTTTACATTGAGGGTGTGGTCTTTGATTTCATCAGTAAGTATTTTAAGCTCTCTTGGGTTAAGTTCTCCAGCATGCAGGGTTGTATCATTTGCATATCACAGGTTGTGAATGAGTCTTCCTCCAACCTTGATGCCTCATTCTTCTTTATATGATCCAGTTTCTTGGAATATTTGCTCAACATACAGACTGAATAAGTATGATGAAAGGATACAATTCAGGTGCTCACCTTTCCTGATCTTCAACCATTCATCATCTATTTGTTGTGTTTTAACAACTGCCTTTTGGTTTACATATAGGTGTCTCATGAGAACAATGAAGTGTTCTGGAACAACCATTCTTCAAAATGTGATCCACAGTTTGTCATGATTCACACAGTTGAAAGCTTTTCCATAGTCAACAGAAGATCTTTCTGGTATTCTCTGCTTTCAGCCAAGATCCATCTGATGTCAGCAGTGATACCAACAGTTTGTCATGATCCACACAGTGGGAAGCCTTTGTACAGGCAACAAGATATCATTCTGGTATTTCTGCTCTCAGCCAACAATGATATTCCACTTTCCACGTCCTCTTAAGAATTCGGCTTGAATTTCTGATGTTTCTCTGTTGATATACTGTTGTAACCAATTTCAAATTATCTTCAGTAAAATTTTACTTGCAAGTAATATTGATGATATGCATACCTACATGTCATACATGGAATTATGTTCTGCTAAATTATGTGTTAACTTGGGTGGGCCACAATATTAGTGGTTTTGGCAGTTATGTAATGATGTAATTTGGCAATTATACAATATGTAAGCATCCCCATGATGTGATCCAATGTGATCAGGCAGTCAGTTGTAAGGGGATTAGTGTCAGATGCAACACCCTTACTCAGGTCATAGCCCTAATCCCATGTAAGAGAAGTTTCCTGGAGTGTGACCTGCATCACCTTTTATCTTACAAGAAATAAAAGAAGAAACAAGAAAACAGAGAAAGGGCAATCTGATTACTACTAAGAAATAAGAGGTAAGAGGGAAACATGTCCTTTGTACTGGGGTCCCTTGTGTTGACAACCTCTCATATCCAACAGAAGACTGATGCCAAGACACATGGAGATTTCCCAAGAATGGTGGATCACAGATGTTACAAGTAAACAAAGCCCTTGCTGCAAAGCAAACAGAGGGAGAAAGCCTTCCCCTAGAGCTGGTACCTTGGGTTTGGATTTCTAACCTCTCAATTTGTGAAGACAGGATGAGTTTCTTGTTTGTTAAAGCCATGCAAGTTGATTCTGACTTATAGTGAGCCAGTACAGAGTTTCCAAAGAGCGAGTGGTAAGTCTGAACTGCCGACCTTGTGGTTTGCAGTTCAGTGCTGATTCTACAGGACCATATCAGGAGTCACTGGATAATTAAGATATTACTTTCAATGAAAAATCTTTTCATTATACAATATAAAACTTTCTGTGGCTGTCATGTTAATTACTTTAACCATACTTAGATACATATTTTAAAATATAGCCTTTATGAACCTCAACAGATACTGTAAGATCTTCTGGTATATGTATCTCTTATTCAATTCATTTTCTACACTGTTTCTAGACTCATCATTTTAAAACATAAATCTGCACTCATCACTCACTGTCTTCTCTAAAAATATTATTTTTGATTCCCTATGAGTCAGACTTCTGGTGTGGCACTATAGGATCAGCACTGTACTGCAAATCACAATATCAGCAGTTCAAACCCAACAGCTGCTCCTTGGAAACCCTATGCAGAGTCGTTATGAGTTGGAACCGACTCTACGGCATTTAACAATAACGAGTCAGAATCAACTTGGAAGCAAAATGCAACAATAGCTTCACAGAACGAATATCAAACATCTTAAGAGCTACTTCTGTATTATAAAGCATTATACATTTTCCACAATTACATTATATTTCAGAAATACTGAACTTTTGAGTTTTTACAACATAGAGAAATCTTTACATGTTAGAATATGCTTTCCTACATGCATTTCTCTCAGTCTGAAATATCTGTCTCTATCTGGCAAATTCCTACCCATGTCAAGAATAATATAGTGGGCATTTTAGGTATTTGTGATGAAATCTACATTTGCATATAATATTATATAACTGTAATATTCGAAGTATTTTTCAAACATGGAAGATTAACATGTCTTTAAAATAATGTCAGCTGATAGGTGCTGCTACTTACTCTGTAGTTTTGTAAACGTCAGAATACAGTCCTGCTTTCTGATACTTCTTCTTTGGGGGACGAGGGATCTTCTTTTCCCTTGCAATGAGAGACAGCACAGGCTGCAAGGTACTTTCAGGTTCAGGAGGTTTCTCAGGGGTTTCTGGTGGACTGGGAGTCTCAACTACTGCTTCAGTAAAGCTAAAAAGAGAAGTTTAAGAACAATTTTAATAGTGAAAAATTGTTGCTTTGCAAATGGTTTCATATATAAAAAAAATCACAGATATTAAAACAGCTGTGGAATTTTGTCATCTCGGCATGTCCATGTAAACTACTGAAAACGTGGTCAATAAGTAGAAAACTGGACTTAAAATTTGTAAAACAATTATCAGACATTAGACACTTGTCAGTACAAGACTGTGATTTTTGAAAAAACGAAAATAAGGTAGGTCCTAAAAGTTCATGCCTTTATGACCCTCAAAAGATACTATAAGATTTTCTTGTAAAAAGCACAGTAGTTTTCTGTGCAGAAGTACTTTCTAGACTGTAGTGTAGGCAGAACCTAACCAGACAACAGTCAAATTGATGAGCTGAAAGGAGAAAGTAAAGAACACAGAAGACTGAGACATCTGGAGTTTGTAAGGAAGAGTACCATGAGAAGAAAACAATGAGAGAAAAAAAAAAGAACTCCAGAAACCTTTGAATGAGTTTTCTTTAGTATAAATATATTTTATGCAGAGAATTTTGCCTTTG
Organism: Chrysochloris asiatica; assembly: GCF_000296735.1. NCBI lineage: Eukaryota > Metazoa > Chordata > Mammalia > Afrosoricida > Chrysochloridae > Chrysochloris > Chrysochloris asiatica. The sequence continues at coordinate 14,202,995 of NW_006408560.1, forward strand.
CCCTTGGTCCTAAGAGTTAATCTATGTTGTTGTTGTTAAGTGCCATCATTGAGTTGGTTCTGACTCATAGTAATCCTATACATGGGGTTTCTGAGGAGTAACTGGTGGGTTTGAACTGCCTATCTTGTGGTTCAAGTCCAGTGTTGATCCAACAAATGTCACATCAGGAGTTGAAGTCTTAACCTGTAAAACCTTAGAAACAGATCAGTAACTGAAATGTTTTGATGGGTCTGAAGACCAGACATTAGGGTTTATGTGAATTATGTCACTTAGGTGGGGACAGGCCAGGACAGAGAGACAACCAAATGGCTGGTATCAGATGACCAGAAAGCGGGGAGAAGGGGAATAATTCAATCAACCATGACTACATAATACACCCAAATATAGACACTGGACAAGAAATTCCCAGACACTGATGCTCATGAGAGAGATATCAGTTGTTGTTAGATACCCTAGAGTTGGTTACCACTCATAATGACAGTATGCACAAAAGAACGAAACACTGTCAGGTACTGTAACATCCTTACAATCTTTGTTATGCATGAGCCGACTGTTGTTGCAAATGTGCTAACACTCCTTGTTGCGGGGTCTTCTTCTTTTTCACTGACCATCCACTTTACCAAACAGGATGTCCTTCTCCAGAACTGACCCCTCTTGATGATACATCACCGAGATAATATGTATGAGAGACGAAGACTGGCCATCTGGGCCTTTAAGGACCATTCTGTCTGTACTTCCAACACAGTTTGGTTTTGCTCTTCTGGCAGTCCATGGCACTTTTAATAGTCTTCTGCAACACCAAAACTCAAGTGCATCAATTCTTCTATGGTCTTCCTTATTCACTGTCCAACTTTCACATGCATATGAGGCTACTGAAAATATCATCAGTTTCCACGATTCTCAGACCAGACAAACTAGGTGGTGCCCAGTGACTACTATCAAATGCTCTGAAAACGATCACATTAGATGGTTCCAGATAAAAGTAGGAGAAACTGTAGAACAAAACTAAAAATTACTAAATCCCTTTCTAAGACAGAAACTCAAAGGGAATCTGCAAGCAGTCTAGTATACTCACTGGTCATTACCTGGGTCTATTGTGAGTGGAAGAGGAGGAAATGCAGCAAAGACGACATCGGCTAAGTTTGACCATGTTTCCATGTCCCACTGAAACCCATTGACCTCAAGCTGAGAAAGAGAAGAGGAAGTCCTGGCTGATCTGAAGTTTAGGGAGATGTGTGACCTCCCAAGACCATGGCACTGGCCTAGCAATAGAGGCTAGAACTGAGAGTGAAAAGTCCAGCTGGTCTGAAGTGCAGGGAGGTGTGCATAAACTCCTAAACTTGCAGCTAGTACTCGTTTGACCTAGCTTGGATGGCTAGCTGACCGGAACTCAATCAGATGAAGATAAAGATGCTTGATACTGTAAGCAAATGTAAACTGGTACAATGTGATGAACTGGACGTTTGTTTAGGGATGCAGTTACTCAAAATTCCAACTGGAATGGAAAGTTTCTTCATATCAAGGAACAAGCTTGTTTCCTCAGTGCATTGGGTTGATAGGGACAGGCAATCTAGACATCAGCTATCAAAAATGGGGGGCTAGAAAAGAATGAAGTAACTGAATTTTAAGATTTCATGAGTGTGCTTTGTTTCAGAACAAGGCATGTAAGGTAGAATCCCCACTGAACAGTTTTCCTCTTCTTCAGATGGATCTGGTGAAAAGGGATGGGGGATGATGCGGATAGGATTTTATGATTCAATTGTGAGTAACTGTTAGCAGGATTGTCATTATCACAGTTATAATTATAGAAGATGTGAAAATAAAAGGGTGGAGTAGTTAAATTTTCATTACAGGAACAGAAGATCCCAGGACCATCAAGTAGAAAGAGTAGAGTGTGAGATCCTACACCAAGAAAAGCAGAGACAGCAGAAGACAGTGGCAGAGGTGATGGCATGGAGAGATAGGGCAGCTGCAGGCTCTAGGCCCATGGACAGAGTAAGGCTGTGTGCCTGCAGGCAGGAGGATGGCTTGTAGAATATGCCCTTGTTGGTGGTGGTGTTGTTAAGTACCATCAAGCAAGTTCTGACTCATCGCAACCTTGCACACGGTTTCCAAGGAGCAGCTGGTAGGTTTGAACTGCTGAATTTATGATTTATAGTCCAGGGCTGATTTTACAGCACCATACCAGGATTCTAGAATATGCCTTTAAATGAATATTATGTATTTTTGTTTTGTTAAGTGTACATCAAATATTTTTGCTTTGTTCATTTGTGAAATATAAGATATAAAAGGGAAACCACTTGGGGGAACTAGGTAGGAGAACCTGTTATTGCAGGGAGGGGAATATAATCACTGAGATAAAACAAAGCGTATAATTTGTTGAATGTAACAACAAACCCTAAAAATTATTTAAAAACAAAACAAAACAAATACCGGACTTACTGGTCAGAAAGAGACTGAAGGAACCTGAGACCGTGGCCCTCAACCACACTTCAGGTTTGGAAAGGAACTCACCCTCCTGGTCTAATTTTCAGCTAAGCAGGAGACAGTTATATAGGGGGACAGCAACACTAATAAGGTAGTCTCACCATGAAATGATTAATCATTCAAAACCAGAAGGGCAACATTTACATTAGGATAAAGTTGAAAAGGGATGGAAAGATGAGTGGAATGCAAATAGGAACCACAGTGAAGAAGTGAAATAACTGTTGTTGCATGGAGGGGATTGCAATCATTGAAATGGAAAAAAGTGTATGCTTTGTAGAACGTAAAACTGATGATCTTGCCTGTAAACCTCATCTACTGCAAAAGACCACAAACAACATAAAGTTAAACAGTAAATACTGAGGATTAATAATATGACATATATAATGCACAGTGGAAAAGTAACAGAAAAAAAATGCTAAGAAATATAAACAAATGCTAAATCTCACTAGTGGTAGCGTAGTGGTTACCAATCGGGCTGCTAATCTCATGGTCAGCAGTTCAAAACGACCAGCTGTTCTGTGGGAGAAAGACGAGGCTTTCTGATCCCATAAAGATTTACAGCATCAGAAGCCCCATCAACAATCTCTAATATGCAAATAAGTACAAATTGAAAGATTTAGGAAATAACAATTAGGAAGTATGTTTCTCACCTATATCAGATTAGCAAACATAAAAAGAAAATTATAATATCTAGGGAAGACAAGAGCCAACGACATATTATATAATTATTTCTCTATATTGTTGTTGTTGTTGTTGTTAAGTGCCATCGAGTCGGGTCCGACCCGTAGCGACCCTGTACAGGGTTTCCGAGGGTGTAAATCTTTATATATGTTACCAAAAATGTAAACTAGTGTGCCTTTCAAGAAGACAAATTAACAACATATATCAAAATCTTTAAACATAATTAGTCTTTAGCTCATTAATTCTAAGAATTTATCATATTGCAATTTAATACGTATATATTTCTCTTACTATGAATGAAGTTACAAAGTGCTCTTTTTTAGGAGTAATTTTTTATTTTGGAAAAATGTTAAAATATAAACATTAAACTATGAAGCAAAGTTTATCATGCTGGAATATTTTGAAGTCAAGAAAAAATATAATTGGACTTAGAATTTAAAAAAATGAATGAATAGAGAAGACAATATGATAGCTAAAGTAATTCTAGTGATACAGATCTATGAGATAAGTACATAATTTCTCTGTGCCTTAATTTTCTCACTTACAAGAGACCTGAACTCAAATTCTCACAGCTCCTTTGCTTCTTAATTGTTCATAATCTGGGATAACCATAAATAAGTATTGTTGTTGTTAAGTGTCATTGAGTCAGTTCTAACTCATAGCAACCCTGAATAAGGTTTCCAAGAAGCACACAGTGGAGTTGAACCACCAACTTTGCGGTTCCAAATGACCTTGCAGTCCAGTGCATTATTATGCAGTGCCACAACAGTACTATAAGTAAGTATGTTGTTGTTAAGTGCCAGAGAACCAGTTCTGACTCACAGAGAGACCCTCCATAGGGTTTCCCAGGATTGGCTGGTGAATCAGATTTTTTGTTAAACAACAGAAAAATGCAGATTTTACACAGTAAAAAGGAAAGGTTAGAAGATTAACTGAAAATTAATCTACACAGATATGGTACAGCTATACAAAGCTAATTTTCTCTACTCATGAATTACCTTTTATTATTCTCTTGCTCTTCCTCTGGTAATGGCTTCTGCTTTTTCGTGGACTGTTCTTCTAACAGCCAACTTTTCCTCTTCAACCCCTTCTTATATTCTGGGTTCAGGTTTACACCCTGAACAACAGCCTCAATGACATCTGTAACTGTATCAGGACCTAGGTTCAATGTTCCTCCTTCTTCTTCATTCAATTCTGGACTGACAAATTGGGCAGCCTGGAATGCTTGCATTGACACCACAGCCTGGAGGGGACATTTCCGAGGTCGACCTGGTCTGCGTTTCACAAAGTTATTCCCTGTCCTGGCCTGCCTTTGAAGTTTTTTGGCTTTTAAAATTTTATTGACATGGTCCAGGTTTTTCTTAGTAGCCAAGATTTTGTCATAATTGCACATTTTCCGAGCTTGGCGCTGCATAGCTTCCACTACACTTCTCTTGATATGAAGAGGGGAACAGCTGCTTGGCAACTTTTCAGAAATGAGTGAGATGCTATTATTACTACAAGAGTCACTAGGGACTGCAGGCACTAGAAGGCTGTCTGGTTTCCCCAGGATTCGCTCCTTGCTATGACTACGGCCAGGACTGGAAGAAGGTGGTACAGAAGCAGTGGCAATCACAGCATCAATATTTTTCTCCATGGGCTCTTGGTCCTCATGTTGTACCATCCGCTGTAGCAGACTATCCACTGAGTCATCTACAGAAGCTCCCAATCTTGGACTTCGAGAGGGAACTCCATTCACTAAAAAAAAAATCACACAGATAAAAACTGAATAAAGCTATTTACTTAAGCAATTTTTACATAGTATAAAAAACAAGAAATATGGATCTATTTTTATAACAATATTAAACATTATAACATCATTCATAGTTGTCTTTTTACTTTTCTGAATGAGTTATATTACAGCTAGTATGAAACAATAAAAATTGGTCCATATTTCCTTAATAGTAGAGATTGAAAAAACAAAAACAAATTCCAATTCTTACTCTGAAATAAGGACCAGAAAGTCAATTTCTTTGTAAATTAAGGTCCAGTTAGACTTGATGAATTAAATGCTAGATAAAAAGCTTTAGATCACATTGGATATTGCTAATTTAGTACTTTTTCTGAGAACATTTTAAAAGTGAATTTTTGGGGGGTAAGACTTTAAAATAAAAACATATAAACATTTGTATAAACTAGTTTAGAAAGAGCATATATTAAAGATTAGGAACAAAATGACCTTAGATAAACCTTGTTATTTTGTTGTTGTAGTTAGTGTCATTGCATTGGTCTGAATTCATTGCGGTCTACGTAGGGTTTCTGAGGCTGTGAATCTTTGTGGGAACATAATAATTTGGTATGGCGCATTGGGATAATATAATGCACTGGACTGCATGGTTTGCAACTCAAATCCACCAACTGCTCCCTGAAAATCCTATAAAGAGTTGCTATGAGTTGGATCCGACAGAATAGAACAACAATAATTTAAGGATCTTTTATTCATAGCAAAGTTTTCATAAAGCCTTTTAAATTAGTGGGCTCTCCTGTTAAGAATTATAATGATTTCTTCTTTTCCTAGCACTATTCACACTTCTAATTATTGGATTAATATTGTAATTCTCAAGCAATGACACATTGAAACAGAGAATGTATACATCAGATTCACCTTGTATTTCCAATGACCAAGGTAGTACTGTAGGATAAGCACTGGACTGTTAACTGCAAGGTTGAGGGTTCAAATCCATCAACCATTCCACAGAAAACAGAGCAGACTTTCTTCTTCCATAAAGATTTACAGCCTTAGAAACCCTATAACAAGATTGCCATGAGTCGGAATCAACTTCATGGCAGTGGGTAGTGGTGATGTTTAGTAGCTATCATATACATATTTGAAGTCTCATTTGTAAAGCACTCCCTTAGCCTGCAGTTGTTAGTTGCCATCGAGTCAAATCTGACTCTTGGTGACCCCATGTGTGAAGAGCAAAACTTTCAAAGCTGTGACTTTATAAAAAAAAATTATTGTGTTACATTTTCAGTCAAAGTTTACACAGCAGATAGAGGTTTCCATTAATGACTTCTACACCATTTGTTAAGTGACACTGGTTACATTTTTCACAGTGTGTCAAGTTTCTCATTAATTCTGTTTTGGTTGTTCTTTTTGCTGTAATCTAGTTTTCCTGCACTCTTGCAGTAGCTTTGCTTTAAATTGTGACCAGTTGGTCTTATAGATGACTTTTTTAAAAAAAAAGTTTTTATTTATTGAGTGATAGTTTACATGGGAGAACATTGGTTTTACACTCATCATCCCATTGTAATGATTACAATTTCCTCCATGCATCACTGTTCAACAGTATTTGCTTCTATTCCTTCTGGTTTTGATTTTTTTGGGGATGTACACAAAACCACTCAGGAATATATAATCATTTAAACAACCAAAAGGTACATTCTGCAAGCCAGCCTCCTGGCTACCAGCACACAACTTTTCACTTTCCATGAGTCTAGAGTCCGCAGCTACCCTCTCTCTCTCCATGTCCTCACATCTGCCTTCATCTCTGGTGTCACTGCTTCTCTAGATAGGGTCCCACATTCTGCTCGTGACCTTCTCCCTTGATGGTCCTAGAGCCCCCTGTTCCTGGATTATTAGATTAACTACTGCCCCCTTTTTGTTACAAAACTTCTACCTTTTCAGTTGTGACAATTGCAATTAGTCATGATAACAATTATTCACTATTGAATCATAAGAATCTTACGCCCATTCTCTTTTCACCAGACCCATCTAGACAAGATGAAAACTACTTAGTGTAGATTCTACCTTCCCGGCACACTCTGAAACTAAACTCCCTATTGAAAACTTGTAAGCCAGTCACTTTGTGTCTTTATTGACCCCCATTTTAGGTAGCCAATGGCTAAGTTGTCCATCCCTATCAATCCTATATACAGAGGGGTTAGGATTGATACTTGATGTGAAGACTCCCTCCCTCTTAGTTGGTATTTTGAGCTACTATATCCAGAAACACATCAAATTGTACCAATTTACACATTTCCTTTATCAAAAATTAATTTTTTAATCTTGCTCTAGTCGAATTCTGATCATCAAGCCATCAAGGCTAGCTCAAATGGTTACTATCTACAAGTCTGGGTGTTTTTGTGTGTCAGCTTCATGTCAGCTTTACGCTTTACGCTTCACTCTTAGCTCTAGCCCTCTGGGGTTATGACCTTGTGGCATGGGATCAGGAAGGAGTCCTGAGGTCTCACAACACTTCGGACCAATCAGCCCTTTCTCCTATCTTTCTCTCATAGATGACTTTTTAAAGGAGGGACAATCCTGGCTATCTTCAAAGAAAGAGTAGGTACATGTTTAGACGGACAACAAAATTCTTCAGTGCAACCTTCTAGGCCTTTTTCTCAGCAATGCAGTTTATAGTTTTCTTAAAACTTGTTCATAAATCCCTGTTATCATACTGAGTAGTAATCAAGACTAACCCTTCAGAATTCTAAAAAAAGTCACTTTAACCTTCTGAGCTGACTTCTCTGCTTTGAATTTAAGTGGCCCAGCAAATTCCCTTGGAAGCCACTATTTTGACTGGTCCTTTTTTTTAAGGCTCTGGTAGCATAGTGGTTACGAATCGGGTTGCGAACGTCAAGATCAGCAGTTCGAAACTACTAGCTGTTCTGCAGGAGAATGATGAGGCTTTCTGCTCCCGTAAAGATTTACAGCCTCGGAAACCCTGTACAGGGTTGCTATGAGTTGGAACCAACTCCATGGCACATAACAACAACATCAAGATGAAGGGAGTCCTGGTATGGCACTGTGGGCTAATGCAGCAGACTGCAAAGTCGTTTAAACTACAAGGTCGGTAGTTCAAGCTCACCAGCTGCTCCTTGAAAACCCTACAAAGGGTTCTATGGGTCAGAATTGACTCAACAGCACGTAACAACAACATCATCAAGATGAAGACTTGAGTGGTACTGAGAGGACTTTATCTGCAGTCATCCACTGATCAGATAGGCATGTTTAAACAGGTTTTGTTTGGAATAAACCCATGAATGTATGAGGTTGAACCCTACTAGAAATACCTTTTATTAAGCAATGTACTGCTAACCGCAAGACTGGCGGTTCAAACCCACCAGCCATTCCTTGGAAATCGTACATCGAGTAACTAAGAGTTAGAATCGATTAGACAGCACTCAACAACACACAAAGATGGAGTCCTGGTTTGGCGCTGTGGGATAGTGCACTCGACCACAAGATGGGTTTGAAATGCAAGGTCAGTGGTTCAAGTTCACCAGTCCCTCCAAGGAAACCCTATACAGGCTCGCTATGAGTAGGAATCAACTCAACGGCACTTAACAACAACACAAACATACAGAAATACCCACATAATTGTATGTATACATACATGCAAATGTAACTAAACTTATTTTCTGGTTATTGCAGTTATAATTGTTATAGTATTTACCCAATCCATCTTTTCTTGTGTACTTCTTTAGTGATATCATACACAATGGCTACCCACATATGGTGTTACCTTTCCAGTCACCAAAAATAACAAGTGTCCAGTATCTAGACAGTAACCCCCCCTATCCTGGTAACCACTGGCTTCAGTATGTACACCTAGTCCTGTCTTTTTACAACAGAGAGAGAATACAGGATTTGTCATTTGTGAATGACTTATTTTACTTAGTATAATGTCCTCCAGATTAATCCACATTTTATTGTGAGAACGTATTGGCACTGTAGGATAAGCACTGAACCACAATGATAGTTTGAACTTCAAGGGCGGCAGTTCAAACCCACTAGCGTCTCATTGGGAATCCTACACAGTTGCTAGAAGTGGGAATAGATTTGATTGCACTTAATAACAACAACAGGGTATATAGCTAAAAGTAGGATTGCTGGATCATAACATACTTTTACTTCTAGTTTTCAGAAGTGACATATTGTTTTCCATAGTGGTTATACCACTAGCAATGGAAAGGGGTTCCAAGATCCCCACATCTTTGCCAATATCTGTTGTTTTAATTTTTTAATCAGTACACTTTAACGAAGTGTCTCATTGTAGCACTGATTTGCATCTTTCTAATGGCTAATGAAGGAGAACTGGTAACACAGTGGTTACGAATCGGACTACTAATCTCAAGGTCAGCAGTTCTTCAGGAGAAAGATGAGGCTCTGCTCCTGTAAAGGTTTACAGATTCAGAAACCCTGTACAGGGTTGCTATGAGTGGAACCAACTCCACACACATAAGCACATAACCAATGGCTAATGAAAGGAGCTCTGGTTGCACAGTGGGTTATGCATTTGGCTACTAACAGCAAGGTCAGCAATTTGAATCCAACACACACTCCAGAAAGATGAGGCTTTCTCTGTGGTGATGTGTTTGTTCCTGTCCTTTACCCACTTAATGGGTTTTCTTTCTTCCTCTTGAGTTGAAGTTTTCTATATGTTGTTGTCAGGTGCCATCGAGTCGGAACCGACTCATAGCGACCCCATGCACAGCAGAATGAAACATGTCCGATCCTGGGCCAACCTCACTAACGCCGCCACACTTGATGCCACCTGGCTGATCCATCTCGTTGGGGGTCTTCCTCTTTTTTTCTGACCCTCCACCTTACCCAGCATGACATCCTTCTCCAGAGACTGTTCTCTCCAGACAATGTGTCCAAAGTATGAGAGACGAAGCCTAGCCATCTTGGCCTCCAAGGAGCACTCTGGTTGCACTTCTTCCAAAACAGATCTATTGGTTCTTTTGGCAGTCCATGGCACTTTCAGTATTCTCCTCCAACACCACAACTCAAAGGCATCAATTCTTCTACGATCTTCCTTATTCACTGTACAGCTTTCACATCCATATGAGGTTATTGAAAATCCCATGGCTTGGGTCAGGCGCACCTTAGTCCTCAAGCTGACATCTCTGCTCTTCCATACTTTAAAAAGTTCCTGTGCAGCAGATTTGCCCAATGCAATACGTCATCTGATCTCTTGACTGCTGCTTCCGCGAGTGTTGATAGTTGATCCAAGAAGAATGAAGTCCTTGACAACTTCAATCTCTTCTCCACTGATAAGAATGCTGTTTATTGGTCCAGTGGTGAGGATTTTTGTTTTCTTTACATTGAGTTGTAATCCATACGGAAGACTGTGCTCTTTGATCTTCATCAGTAAATATATTAAACTGTTATCAGCTATGCCATTCCCGAATATGTTTCCCCAGTCTGTTGGCTGTGTTTTACTCTTCTAGTAAAGTCTTTTGATGCGCAATATTAGCTAATTTTTATGAGGTTCCAATGATACAATTTGACGGCTTTTTGTTCATTAATTTGTTATTGTTAAGTGCAGTTGAGTTCATTCTGACTCACAGTAACCCAATATAAGCTTTTCAAGGCTTTAAAACTTTGCAGGAGCAGAATGCCTCATCTTTTTTCCATGGAGTGGCTAGTGGGCTATCTGATAATTTTGAAAAAACAAAACAAAACAAGTCACATAGTTTTGTTCCTATGTTTCTTCTATAAACTTTATTGTTTTTGGCTTTAACATTAGATTTTTTACTCAATTTTTAGTTATTTTTATTTAAGACCTACTGGAAGCACATCACCAAGAATGCCTTCCTAGGCTCCTCTCGGTGGATTCGAACCACCAACCTTTTAACTAGTAGTTGTTGTTGTTAAGTGCCATCGACTCAGTTTTGACCCTCAGTGACCTTGCATAGGGGTCTCTGAGGAGCTGCTGGTTACCTTGAAATGCCAACCTTATGGTTCAAATCTACTTTGTAGTCCAGCGTATTAACTCACAGCGCCACACCAGGACTCAACTAGTAGAAAAGTGTACATAAACATTTGCACTACCCCAGAAACATTACACTTAATTTTCTGAATTGGTACCATCTTCCCAACTGCTAGCTTGAGAATTGGTTTTTCTTGGTAATCTTTGCTCTTGTCAAGGACATGATGTTGAGCACTATGATTTCGATAAAACTTATTTAACTTTCTTGAGGTAAAGATGGCATAAAATAGAAAGATTTCTGATAGCATTTCTGGTAGAGTAGTCCTTCTAAGAATACATTCTTTTTGTTCTTGTTTTCTACTGTTTGATCTTGTCTTCCTTTGTGAAGGACATTTTCACTTCTTAAAGAATTTTAAGTTTGCAGGTTTTTTCTTTCAGCACTTCAAACACATCATTCCATTCTTTTCTGACTTACAAAATTTCTGACAATAACTTTGCTATAATTCGCTGTTATGTTCCTTTACTAGTAATTCAATTTGTTTTACCAGTGTTTTCATAAATTTGCTAATATTTCTTGATTTGTGTCTGTGTTTATTCTGCTTGTTATCTGTAGAGGTTTTGGGTCTATGAATTTATAGCATTCACAAAATTTGGAAAATTATTGAACATCGCTTTTTTCACTGTCTTCTATATTTAAATACCTCCTGTTGTCATTGGTGTTAGGTGCCATGGAGTCGGTACCCACTCACAGGGACCCTATGCACAATAGAAAGAATTACTGCCAATCCATCTCGCTGGGAGTTAATCTCCATAACACTGACACAGCTTATCAGGACCCACACAACTGAAAGCATTTGCATAGTTAATAAAATATCTTTCTGATATTCTCTGCTTTCAGACATCACCAATGATATCCCTTGTTCCACATCCTTTTCTGAATCCAGCTTGAACCTCTGGAAGTTCTCTGTCAATGTATGGTTGTAGCCGTTTCTGTATTACCTTTAGTAAAACTTTACTCGCATGGGATATAAAAGATATTGTCTGGTGGTTAGTATTCTTGATATTGTACTACAGGCTATTGAAGTTTTATTCCCTTTTTGGTCAGCCTATTTTTACTGTACTTCATTTTGGATGAACTTTATTAGTATTTCTGCAAGTTCATGGTTTATGTTGGTGAACAATATTAAATATACCATGAATTGACAGAAGGACTGAACAAATCTGTCTTAGAAGAAGTACAACCATAATGCTCATTTTAAAGGACGGCTGATGAGATTCTGTCTCACGTGCTTTGGACAGGTTATCAGAAGGTATCAGTCTTGGAGGACAGCATACTTTGTAAAATAGAGGGTAAATGAAAAAGAAGACAACCTCTAATGAGATGGGACTGACACCGTATCTGAGATGATTGACTCAAACATAGGGAGCACTGTGCAGATGGAATGGAACTGGGCAATCTTAGTTCTGTTGCACACAGGGTCACTATGAGTAAGAACTGACTTCATGGCACCTAACGACAATACAACTACAACAGTATCTAAACTGGTCTTAATAGTAATCAGTGGAATTTTCATTTTAGATACTATGTTTTTCCTAAATAGAAGTTACATTTGATATAAAGAAATTTCTATTATTCTTTCCACTATATCTTTTAATTTTCCAATAAAGCTGTTTAAATATGCTTGACGGATAGTTAGTTCCATCATACATCATTTCTATAGCAATTTCATTGACTAATTTTTATATTGCATATGAGCAACATTTTCTTTCTTCTTGGCATGTCTATTTATTTTTTTTATTAAATTCTGGACATTATGGTGTTATACTGTTTAGCATTTTTGGATGTCTTTAAAAAAGTATTAAGGATTCTCCACGATCCTAAGACCAGAAGAATTAGACGGTGTCTGACAACCAACACTAACTACTCTGAAAGGGATCCCATTAGAGTGTCTTAAATAGAGTGGAAGAAAATATGGAACAAAAATCAAAATCATTAGAAAATACCAGGCTTAATGGTGAGAATGAAACTGATGAAACCAGAGACTATGGCCCTTGGTCACCCTGCAGGTCTGGAACTGAACTTAATTTTAATCTAAGCAATAGACAGGTACATATTATGGACAATAACACTAGTGAGGTACATATAACAGGATGGTCAATCATTCAGGATCAAAAAGGTAACATTTATACAAGGACAAATTCAAAAGTCTTGGGAAAGTAGGAGGAATAGAACAGAAGCAAGAAGTTCTGAAATGTCTCAGCTACTGAAATCTTTAACAGAACATGGTTCCACTGTAAAACGTAAGGAATCATTATGAGATGGAACCTACTTGAAGCAACTAGTTTGGTTTTTGGAGCAGTATGACTCTGAGTTGTTTTTAAATCCTTATCATGGTGAGTCTAGTACAGCATTCTTTCTAGGGATAGCTTATTTGTGTTAAGTTGTGTGCACAATGGCATCTCTACAATGGCCCTAGGGAATCACCAAACATTGAAAATGTTTTCTTGCCCTGTGCAAACTCTGGGAGATTTTCAGCTTACCACTCCCTGAGTGTTCTCTTTGTTAAGTTTTACTCTATGCAAACAGAGTCTAGCACTCAGCAAGCTTTAAGAATATTCCTCAAATGGGCATATTAGCTTTTCCAATCTTTCTTTTTAAAAATTCTATACCAATTTTCTCAGTTTCCCTACATTTTGACCTAATTCTTATTTCCCTATCTACTTAACAATAATGGGAGAAGGTCAAATAGTATCAGTAGCAAAAATAGAAGCTATTGTTTACTCAAGAACTAATTTAATGACAGGAGTTTTATATAATTTGTCTAACCCTCGCTATTCTGCAAAGTAAATACAATTAGTCCCAATTTATAGATGAGGAAGCCGTGCTAGAATAGCTTATATAATTTGCGAACTACCACTCGCCTGTTAGTTTGGCGTACTGTGCTGGCTTGTGTGTTGCTGTGATTCTAGAAGCTACACCACCGATATGATATTTTAAATACCGGCAGGGTCACACATGGTAGAAAGGTTTCAGCTAAGCTTCCGGACAAAGGCAAACTAGAAGGACACACGGACTACTTCCGAATATTTAGTCACTGGAAACAACCTTATAACACTGTCAGACAGCACAAGAATACTGTCAGATATAGTGCCAGAAAATGAACCCTTCAGGTTGGAAGAAACTCAAAATATGACTGGGGAAGAGATACTTTCTAAAAATAGAGTTGATCATGATGATGTGAATGGAGTAAAGCTTTCAGGACCTTCATTTTCAGAATGGCAACAATTCAAAATGAAGAGAAACAGCTGTAAACATCCATGAAGAACACGGAAAGTATGAAGCATAAATCTAGAAAAATTGGTAATTGTAATAAATGAAATGGAACATATAAACATCGATATTCTAAGCATTAGTAAGCTGAAACGGACTAGCATCTGCCATTTTAAATCTGAAAAATCACACATTTGTACCATGCTGGGAATGACAAATTGAAGAGGACTAGCATCACATTTTTCATCAATAAGAACATTTCAAGATCTGTCTTGAAATACAACACTGTCTGTTATAGGATCATAGCGATATGCTTATGAGGACAACCAGTTAATACAACTATTACTTAACTTTATGTACCCCAATAAATCCAGTGATGATAAAATTGAAGAATTCTACCAATTTTTTCAGTATAAACTTGATCAAACATGCAATCAAGATGTATTAAGAATTATTGGCAATTGGAAGGCAAAGATTAGTAATGAAGAGGAAGAATCAATAGCTGGAAAATATGGCTTTGGTGATAGAAACAATGCTGGAAATCGCATGGCAGAATTTTGCAAGACCAATAACTTGTTCATTGCAAATATCTTTTTAAACAACATAAAAGATGACTATACACTTGGACCTCACCAGATGGAATACACAGAAATCAAATTCACTACATTTATGAAAAGAGACACTAGAAAAGTTCCCTATCATCAGTCAAAACAAGGCCAGGGGCAGACTATGTAACAGACCATGAACTGTTCACATACAAGTTCAGGCAGAAACTGAGAAAATTAAAACAAGTACTCAAGAGCCAAAATATGACATTGAACATATACTATCTGAATTTATAGATAATCTAAAGAACAGATTTGCTGCATTACATACTGAAAACCAAAGACCAGAAGAGTTGTTTTATGACATCAAGAACATCATACAGGAAGAAAGCAAAAGGTCATTAATATATCCTAAGCATTAGTGAGCTGAAAGAAAGAAGTAAAAGACTAACATGGATGTTAGAAGAAACTCTGAAACTTGCTCTCAGTGTAGAGATGCCACAGAAAAGGGAGAGATGAGATAAAAGAGATGAATAGAAAATTTCATTTTCTTGAGAAGATAAAGTCAAATATTATAAAGAAAGTGCAAAGAGCAGGAGTTAGAAAACCAAAAGAGAAGAATATGTTCAGCAATGCTCTAGCAGACGGAACTGTAGAAAACCTCAAAATTCGACTTACAATATTGATGCAGAAAGCATCAAAAGAAGATGGAAGGACTACACAGAGACAATGTACCAAAAAGAAATGGTCTATATTCAACCATTTATGGAGGTAGCATATGATCAAGAGTCACTAACACTGAAGAAAGAAATCCAAGTGCACTGAAAGCACTGGCAAAGAACAAGCCTCTGGGAATTGGTGGAAAACTAAAGAAAAGAAAAATCCTCACCACTGGAGCAATAAATAACATCATGATAAATGAAAAAAAAAAATGGAAGTCGTCAAAGATTTCATTTTGCTTGGATCAACCATCAGCACTGATGGAAATACCACTCAAATCAAATGACATATTGGATTAGGCAAATCTGTTGCAAAAGACCTCTTTAAAGTGTTCAAGAGCAAAAATGTCAGTTTAAAGACTAAGGTGCGCCTGACCCAAGCCATGGTATTTTCATTAGTCTCATTAGCATGTGAAAATTGGACAATGAATAAGAAAGATCATAGAAGAATTGATACATTTGAATTATGGTTTTGGAAAAAACAAACAAATCTGCACTGGAAGAAGTATGGCCTGAACGGTCCCTGGAAGCCAGGATATTTAGACTTCATCTCTCATACTTTAGACAATATCATCAGGTTGGCCCTGTCCCTGGAGAAGGCTAGTATGCTTGATAAAGTGGAGAGTCAGAAAAAAAAGAGAAAAGACCCCCCATGAGATGGATTCACACACTGTAGCAGCAATGGGTTCAAGCTTAGCAATGACTGCAAAGTTGGTGCAGGACTGGACAGTGTTTTGTTCTGCTGTGCATTGGGTTGCTAGGAATGGGACCAACATCTATTTACAACAAAACTGCCAAGGCTGCACAGTTAAGAACTTGATAAAGCTGAAATCAATCATACCTAATAAAAAAATATACAGTTTTCTACCACATAATGATTCCTTCTCTTCTTACATTTATAACATTTTCAGTCATGTCATATCTATGGAAGCTTTTATACTTTAATTGAACATTTATGGAAGTCTTTTCTGATTAACTTTGCATTACTCCAGCACATAAGCATTTGTAAGACCTTATTTTACAATCACTAGCATTTCATTATGGTTCTCAAATTAAAGCAATTGTAAATAATCTAAGTTATTTGGTTATCAAGGATGGTCTTTTCACATTCATTAGGTGAAATACAGTTCCCAGAATAAAGTGTGAAACAATACATTAATTACAGAGACTGCTTTTATCATCAGTATAAAAGTATTTGCAAACAAGTTAAAGAATATGAAAAGATTTTTAAAAACTACTGCAGGCTTTCATGCTTTCTGAATATTATAAATTATTATGGATTTATGCTCCCAGGATAAAATCTTTTGAGTTAAGTACAAAATCCTCAGAAAAGAGAAAAATGGATAAATACCTTAATAGGTGTGAATATAAGAAGAAGATTTACAGGGACTTCTAGAAAGACAGTGGACTAGGGAGATGGACTAAACGAAGATAATACACACAAAATGAAACAGACACAGATGAAAATTCCGGCATCTAAACTTCAGAAGAAAGGTTAGAGAGGTGAATAGAGTGTTAGCTAGGAGGACAGGTCAAGAATGGATGGCAAAAGAGGAAGATGACTGGTGAACAGCTGGGCCAGACTTGGCTCGAGCATCTAGCGAGCAGTTTAAGAGAAGAGGAAGGCCTGCAGATTCATGCAAGCAACAAAAAAGGTGATTTCTTTTTGTTTATCCATGTTTTCTTGGTGACTATAGTGTTGCCAGCACCCACTCTCAAGCAACCCCAGCAAAGACTGTGCTCTCAGGGAGTTTGGAACCACATAGTAGGGAGTCACAGAAATGTGAGGTGGGGACTGGCTGCACAACCTGGATTCAGGTGGGCTTGGGTCCAGACATACAAATCCCTTAGAGCCACTAGACCAGCATTTAATAATGATGAACCTGTGAAACACCTCACAACATGGCTGAACCTGGAGGGCATTATGCTGAGTGAAATTAGTCAATCACTAAAGAACATTCTATGAGAGAGCAGTGTTGTAAGAAGTTAAAAACAAAAAAAGGTTTTCTTGATAAAAGAAACAAACTCTGATGACTGAGAGTAGGGGGCAGATTTACTCACGGGCTAGAGGGTACATACATGTTAACACATGGAAGACAGATCAGACAATGTACAACAAAGGGGAGGTTAGCAAAGGAAAGATTAAGGCAGCAGGAGACACTGGAAAAATTCAGCAATTAAAATGAATACAGGTAAACATTGTTAACTGTTGGTATATGGAGGGGATTACAATCATGTAATGAAGCAAAGTGTATGATTTGTTGGATGTGAAGGTGATGATATGATCAGCAAACCTTCACTCAATTCATAATAACAAGGAAAAAAATACTTATTTCATCCTCATATTATTACATCTCAAAGACCCAATAAGATATTGAACAGCTCTAGCAAAGACTAACAAAATTTTACTCATCAACCAACACTCATGACATTTATGAAATGATTGCAGCTATCTTGATTCCCTTAATTTAAAAACTTTAATTCAAGAATGAACTATGATTCCCCTCTAAGACTGAAACTCAAAGAGAACACATGAGCAGGTATGTAAGCTTGCTGACAACCATACTGGTCTACTGGTGAGTGGAAGAGGGGAAAAGCAGCAATGAAGATATGGGCTGAGTCTAACCACGTTCCACAGACTCCCGTTGACCTGGAGATTAGAGAGAGAAGAGCAAGGGCTACACCTGGTCCAAAGTGTGGTGAGACATGGGGACATCTGAGCCCATGGACAAGGACATAGTCACAGAGGATTAGAGCTGAGAGTGAAGCATCCAGCTGATATGAAGTGAGAGGGGAGCACAATCATACCCAAAGTTGCAGATGGTACCCATTTGACCTAGCCTCGATGGCTTAATAATCAGAACTCAACTAGAGGAAGATAAAAAAAATTTTTTTTGATAAAGAAAATGAGGGTTAATTGCTACAATTTAATAAACTTGCTCTATACTCATGGAGGTAGTAACTCTAAATACCTATAGAGAGGGAAGGAGTCTTCACAGCAAGTATCAATGATATCCCCTCTGTACACAGGGCAGATAATGATGGGTAACTTAGACATTGGCTACCAAAAATGAGGGGGCAATAAAGGCATGAAGTAACTGGCTTACAAGGTTTCAAGGAGGAGTTTAGTTTAATAGTGTGTGGGGGAAGAAAAAGTCCCCACTGAATAGTTTTCATCTTGTATAGATGGGTCTGGTTAAAAGAGATGGGAATAAGATTCTTATGATTCAAAAGTGAGTAACTGTTATCATGACTAATTGCAACTGTCACAATTGTAAAGGTAGAAGTTTTGTAACAAAAACGAGAGTAGTTAATCTTACAGTCCAGAAACAAAGGACTGTAGGACCATCAAGGGAGAAGAGCACAAGCACGTGACCTTATCCAGAGAAGCAGCGATACCAGAGATGGAGGCAGAGATGGGGACACGAAGAGAGGGAGCAGCTGAGGACTCATGAGAAGAGAAGAACTAAGAGCTGGTGGCGAGGAGACAGACTTTCAGAATGTGCCCTTTGGCAGTGTAAATTATTATATATGCCTGAGTTGGTTTTTGTTTTTTGTTTGTTTGTTTTTTAAAAAGCTAAAGTGGATAGAGAGAAATACTGTTAACTGATGGTTCAATGAGGGGATTATAATCATTGTGATGAAACAAGGTGTATGATTTGTTGAATGTAAAACTTATGATCTGCCCTGTCAACTTTCACTCAATCCACAATAAAAATCTTAAAAAAAAAAAATGAATGAATGAACTATGAGGCACTTGAGAGGGATAAAAAGGAATATCAGGAAACATGATTATAGAAAGCTTGTGAACCTGTCTTCAGCCAATAACTCAGTGAACTATCTAAATGGGGTTCTACAGCTTGTCCAATGAAATAGGCTTGTGGCTGAGCCTTTGCAGTGTATAGGACCTTAGGTGGAGTCCCGAGCTCCATCCAGAACCTTCTGAGGTGTGACATTCTCACTTGACAGGATATGCAGGCCATCCTGGAGTGGCTAGAGGAACAGAAGTTACTTCTTGAAAGATAGACCAGCAGGAAAAATAAAAAACAAAAATGGCAGCCTGACTGAATACTACAAGAACAAGAAAGTTGCCAAGGAGCCATCAAGGCAAGCAATCAAGTCCTTTCGGGATAAACCCCGCTCCAAGACTGAAACTCAAAGGGAACATGCAAGCAGGTATTGGTCTCCTGGTGAGTGGAAGTTGGGAAAAAGGCAGCAATGAAGATATGGGCTGAATTCGACCACATTCCGTACACTCCTGGAGATGAGCAAGAGAAGAGGAAGGGCTGGTTGATCCAAAGTATGGTGATACCTGGGAACTCTTGAGCCCACAGACAAGGACATAACCACAGAGCGCTAGAACTAAGAGTGAAGCATTCAGCTAATATGAAGTGAGGGGAGACGCATGAGTATGCCCAAATTTGCACATACTGCCCATTTGACCTAGCTTCAATGGCTTGATGATCAGAACTTGACTTGTTGTTGTTGTTATGTGCCATGGAATCTATTTCAACTCAGAGCGACCCTGTACAGGGTTTCCGAGGCTGTAAATCTTTATGGGAGCAGAAAGCCTCATCTTCCTCCCACGGAACAGCTGGTAGTTTCGAACTGCTGACCATGAGATTAACAGCCCAATTCGTAACCACTACACTACCAGAGCTCCTTAGAACTCAACTAGAGGAAGATAAATATTTTTGATAAAGGAAACAAGTATAAATTGCTAAAATTTTATAAACTTGACGTATACGTATGGATGTAGTAGCTCAAAATACCAACGAGAGGGAAGGAATCTTCACATTAAGGATCATTTTCATCCCCTCTGTACACAGGACTGAAAGGGATGGGCAATTTAGGCATTGGCTACCTAGAATGGGGGGCAATACAGGCAATAAGAGACTGGCTTACAAGTTATCAACAGGGAGTTTAGTTTCAAGATTGTGTGGGGGAAGGCAAAATCCCCACTAAATAGTTTTCATCTTGTCTAGATGGGTCTGGTCAAAGAAGATGGCGATAAGATTATCAAAAGTGAGTAATTGTTACCATGACTAACTGCAATTGTCACAACTATAAAGGTAGAATTTCTGTTAACAAAAACAGAGTAGCTTATCTTACAGTCCAAGAACAGATGACCCTAGGACCATCAAGGAAGAAGAGCACAAGCAGAATGTGGGACCCTATTCAGAGAAGCAGCAACACTAGAGATGTAAGCAGAGATGATGATATGAAGAGAAAGAGCAGCTGAGGACTCGTGACTCATGGAAAGAGAAAGGCTGTGTGCTGGCAGCCAGGAGGCAGGCTTGCAGAATGTGCATTTTGGTTGTTTAAATGATTATATATTCCTGAGTGTTTTTGTGTATCCAAAAAAAAACAAAAACAAGAGGGAATAGAAGCAAATATTTTTGAATGATGATGTGTGGAGGGGATAGTAATCATTGCAATGAAATGAAGTATAACAGGATGAGTGTAAAACCGATGTTCTCCCATGTAAACTGTCACCACTCAATTAACAATAAAAACTTAAAAAAAAAAACCACAACTCTAAAAAACATATTAAAAAAACAACTATGAGCTGTGCTACAAGATTTCATAGTTAGCTATATATTTTGGTTTATTAAACAGAGATGTTGTTGTTAAGTTGATAAAAGTGCCATTGAGTCAGTGCCTACTCATAGAGACCCTGTACAGGGCTTCTGAAGAGCAGCTGGTGGGTTTTAACCAACATTGTGGTTAGCAATCCAGTGCCACACCAGGACCTACAAATACACCTATGAATATATCTATTAGAGCATGACATGGTTCTGGTTTAGTTATTTGTCTTTAAATTACAAATATAATGGCTGTCTATCCCTGTGCTCACAGAATAAAAGGAAACGCTAGGTCAACCACAATTAATGTTTTGATTGCAAAAAACTGGCATTTTATACATATATATATATATAAATTTTTTTAAAATCGTGAAGTATGTGATAGTTTATATGGAAGAACATTAGCTTTACATTCATCCGATCTTCTTTCATTTCATTGCAATGATTACAATTCCTTACATATATTATCACACAACCAAAGGGTATACCCCTCAAACCTGCTCCCTGGTCATCAGCACACAGCCCCTCTCCCTCTCTGGGTCTAGAGTCCCCAGCCACTCCATCTCTCCATGTCATCATCTCTGCCTCCATCTCTGGCATCACTGCTTTTCTGGATAAGAGTCCTGCACTCTGCTCTTCTCCCTTGATGGTCCCAGGGACCTCCGCTCCTGGACTGCAAAATCAGCCACTCACCTCCTTTTGTAACAAAACATCTACCTTTACACTTCCAACACTCACAGTCAGACCTGTAGCAATCATTCACTATTGAACCACAAGAGTCTTATCCCCATCTCCTTTCATTAGCCCCATTGTGACAGGTTGCAAACCACTCAGTGGAGATTCTACCTTCCTCTGCACCCTCTGGGACTAGGTTCCCTCTTGAAAGCTTGTAAGTCAGTTACTTCTTGCCTTTGTAGCCCTGCCCCTCCCATTTTGGGTAGCCAATGTTTAAATTGCCCATCCTTATTGACCCTGTATACCAAGGGGGTGGGAATGATCCTCTCCATAAAGATTTGTTCCCTCCTTTGAGCTACTACATCCACAAGCATAGGTCAAGTTCATCAAATTGATGCAAATTACTTTTTTTTTTCATCTTTCTTCCTCTAGTCGAGTTCTGGTCATCCCAGTTATCGAAGCCAGGTCAAATGGGTACTATTTGCAAGTATGGGTGTTCTTGTGCATCACCCCTTACTTCATATCAGGCGGATGCTTTACTCTTAGCTCTACTCCTCTGTAGTCATGACCCTGTCCCTGGGCCCAGGATTCCCCAGGTCTCCCCAAACTGCTGGCCAATCAGGTCTCAACCCAGGTTTGTCAGCAGTCTATTGAACGTGGTCAGACTAGCTCACTACTTCATTGCAGTTTTTCCCCCACTTCCCCTTAACGGTGACCAATGTGGTCAGCAGCAGGACCACATGCCAGCTCGTGT
This sequence comes from Chrysochloris asiatica, assembly GCF_000296735.1. Taxonomy (NCBI): domain Eukaryota; kingdom Metazoa; phylum Chordata; class Mammalia; order Afrosoricida; family Chrysochloridae; genus Chrysochloris; species Chrysochloris asiatica. The sequence continues at coordinate 14,225,412 of NW_006408560.1, forward strand.
ATGCCCCTTGACTCTTAGTCTTGGAAGGGGGTCTGCCCTAAGGGGACCTGACCACTTGCCTTGACTACTTGTAGTAGTCAATCAGCATGCCATAATTGTTTTTTATTTGTCCAGCTGGTCTTTCATTTCAAGAAGTAGCTTCTGTTCTAGCCACTCCAGGCTGGTCTGCTTGTCCTTTCAGTGGAAATTTTCCACCTCAGAAGGTTCTGGATTAGGATCAGGATTCCACCTGTACTCTTATGCAATGCAAAGGCTCCTCAGGAAGCCTCCTTCACTGGGACGTTCTAGCCCCATTTTAGGTATTCCAATCAGTTATAGGCTGAAGACAGACTTACAAGCTTTCTATGGTGATATTTCTGACTATTCCTTTCTCTCCCTCTCAAGTGTCTATTTTATAATGGTAGGCAAGGGAAACCAAGATTTAAAAGACAATCAAGCATTCTAACATTGTTTCCCTAGAGCCCTGATGTTCCAAGGTTATGCATAAATCATTATTTACCTCTGTCCCATTTAGCCCATGCAAATCTGCCTAACTGTTCTCCTATCCTCCTTGTTCTTCCATTCCCCTCCCCCTTCTTGGGTACTGCCCCCCTCGCCAGGACCCAAACTATCCTGTGTCTATTCCCTTCCCTGTGCTCCACACATTCACCTCCCTCCCCTCACCCCACATCCCGGTAAGTAGCAAAGAGTCCCCCCTCCCCTTTAGTATGGGTTCTTTTTCTTAGTATTTTACAATTGTGGTCCTATGCAGTATTTCTCATTTTGTGACTAATTTCACTCAACACAATGTCCTCAGGTTCATACATGTTATGCGGTCGCTTGCAGCTTCTTTGTTATTTATTCTTCAAGGTAGCATAATATTCCATTGTGTGTATGTACCACAGTTTATCCATTCTTCAGTTGATGGGCACTTAGGCTGTTTCCATCTTGTTGCTATTGTAAATAGTGCTGCTATGAACATTGGTGTGCATATATCTGTGTTATGGCTCATACTTCTTGTGGATAAATACCAAGTAGAGGAATTACTGAATCATAAGGTATTTCTATTTCCAACCTTCTGAGGAAACACCATATTGCTTTTCAGAGAGGTTGGACCATTTTGCAATCCCACCAGCATCCCAGTTTCTCCACATCCTCACCAGCATTTATTGTCCTCTATATTTTTGATCTTTGCTGTTATTGCTGGTGTGAGACGATACCTCATTGTTGTTTTAATTTGCAGCTCTCTAATGGAGTCCTGGTGTGGCGCTGTGGGTTAATGTGCTAGACTGCAAAGCCGTTTGAACTGCAAGGTTGGTGGTTCAAGCTCCACCAGCTGCTCCTCGGAAACCCTATACAGGGTCACTATGGGTCGGAACCGACTCAACGGCACTTCACAACAACAATGGCTACTGATCATAAACATTTCTTCACATGGCTTGTTGATGCCCAGATCGTCTTGGTGAAGTGTTTGTTCATGTCTTGTGCCCATTTTTTAACGTTTTTTTTTTTTTTGTCTTTTTCTTGTAGAGGCGTTGTAGTTTCCTATATATTTTAGAAAAGAGTTCCTTGTCTGATGCATCATTGAAGAAGATTTTTCCCCATTCTGTGGGTTCCCTTTTTACTCTTTTGGTGAAGTCTTTTGATGCATATAAGTTTTTAATTTTTAGAATGTCACAATCATCTATTTTGTCTACTTTTGTGTAATTTTCAAAATGTTTGGTAGTCTGTGTATGCCCTGTATTAGAATCTGCATATTTGTCCCAATTTTTTCATTGATGGCCTTTATAATTCTGGGATTCACATTTAGCTCTTTAATCCATGCTGAGTTGGGTTTTGTATCAGGGATGAGGTAAAGGTCTTGTTTCAATCTTTTGCATATCACTTTCCAGTTCTGCCAGCACCATCTGTTGAAGAGACTATCTCCTCCCCATTCAATATACTTAAGCCCTTCGTCGAAAATCAATTGGCTGTATGTAGATGGGTTAATTTCTGCATACTTGATTCTGTTCCATTGATCAATGTATCTTTCATTATACCAGTACCAGACTGTTTGACCACTGTAGCCGTGTAGTAAATTTTGAAATCAGGGAGTGAAAGGCTTCCACCCTTATTTTTCTTTTTAAGCAGTGCTTTACGTATCTTGGGTCTCTTTCCTTTCCATATAAAGTTTGAAATTGTTTTTGCCATCTCTTTGTAGTAGTGTTTTGTAGTTTTCTTTGTATAAGTTCTTTGTTTCCCTGGTTACATTTATTCCTAGATATTTCATCCTTTGGGTGGCTATTGTAAATGGTATTGCTTTCTTAATGTCCCTTCCAACACTGTCGTTTTTGGTATAGAGTAATCCAACTGATTTTTATATGTTGATCTTATATCCTGCCACTTTGCTGAATCTTTCCAAGAGGTCTAGTAGCTTTTTTACTGAGTCTTTGGAGTTTTCTATGTTTAGGATCATATCGTCCCTTTAATTCCTACTTTGTTGAGTGTTTTTATCAGGAATGGATGTTGGATTTTGTCAAATGCCTTTTCTGTATCAATTGATATCATGTAGTTCTTTTCTTTTTTCTTATTTATATGGTGGATTACATGAATTGTTTTTCTGATGTTGAACCATCCTTGTATGCCTGATATGAATCCTACTTGGTTAGGATGTATCATTTTTTTTGATGTGCTGCTAGATTCTGTTGGCTACGATTCTGTTGAGAATTTCTGCATCTATGTTCATGAGGGGATACTGGTCTATAATTTTCTTTCTTACTGGTGTCCTTCCCTGGTTTTGGTATGAGGGTTATGCTTGTTTCATAAAATGTATTAGGAAGTTTTCCATCCTCCTCTATTTTCTGGAATAATTTGAGTAGAATTGGTGACAGTTCTTCCTTGAATTTTTGGTAGAAGTCACCCATGAAGCCAACTGGGCCTGGACTTCTTTGGGTTGGGAGTTTTTTGATGACCTGATCAGGTTTTTCTTTTGTTATGGGTCTGTTCAGGTTTTCTTCTTCACTTAGTGTAAGTTTAGGTAGGTTGTGTTTTTCTAAAAATGTATCCATCTCTTTGGAGTACAACTCTTCAAAGTATTCTGTTATTATCCTTTTGATTTCCTTTGGTCCTTAATGACATCACCCATGTGGTTTCTAATGCGTGTTATTTGCATCTCCTCCCTTTTTTCTTTTGTTAAAGAACCAGCTTCTTGTCCTGTGTTTCTTTCTAGTTTTCTGTTTTCTATCACATTTATTTCTGCTCTAATCTTTATTATTTCTTTTCCTGGGTGACTGTAGGTTTCTTCTGTTGGTCTGTTTCTAACTGTTGGAGATGCAGTATTAATGTGTAAATTAATTTTGGTTCTTTCTTCTTTTTGGATGTGTGCATTTATCACAAAAAATTGTCCTCTCAGGAACGCTTTTGTCGTGCTGAGACATATTTAATGATTACTTTTCTCTAAAGTATATCCATTTTGCTCTGTAGGGCACCTGTGGACACAATCAACCTAAGACAAATTTTAGCTTAATTTTTTTTTTCTGGGTCTGACAATCAATATAAATTCTATCTCAGTCTTGGTGCGGCACAGTAGGATAAGCACTCAACTGTAAGGCTGGTTTGAACCACAAGGTTAGCAGTTCAAATTCACCATCTGCAAATGAATGTCCTGAAGCTTTACTCCATTTGTATTATCACGGTCAGCTCTACTTTGAGAAGGCAGTTCTTCCACAGTTGTATTTTGAGTGACTTCCAACCTGAGTGGCTCATCTTCCGGCACTTTATCTGACAATATTCTGGTGCTTTCTGACAGTGTTCCAATGCTATTCATAAAGATTTCAGTGACTAAATATTTGGAAATAATCTATGTTTCCTTCTTCCTAGTCTGTCTCAGTCTGCAAGCTCATCTAAAACCTGTCCACCATGGGTGACCTTGCTGGCATTTAAAATACTACTGGCATAGTTCCCCAAATCACAACAACACACAAGTCACTGAAGTACAACAAACATACAGATGAGTGGTGTTATCATGTAGTATCAGACAATGAAAAATGCTAAACACGAAGGTTTGGAGGGTTTCCCTGTTGACAAGAACATTTGCTGTAAGGAGGGCAGTGCATTCATCGGGACATGGAAACTTCAAGTTGAGAACACGCCCAGATCTTGCCCTAGCACCTGTTCACTTCTTTTTTACTATAATAAGTCTTTATTTATAAGCATAGTATTTTTTCTGTGAATTCTGTGACCTGTTCTAGCAAATTATTGAACCTAAATGGACAGTAGAATTCTACAGGTCAGAAAGTAAGGGTGTTGTGTGGAATCCTGAGTTTGTGACTGGTATTCTAAAGTGGTAGCGTGAAACCAGCTCTGAACTGGTGACCAGAAAGACAGAAAGTTGGGGTGTTGTGTAGCTTCCCCAAACTTGTAGCTAGAGTCTGCCTATTTGGCAGTCTAAAGGATGGTCCCCTTTTAATTTGTGAGTTCTGAACTAGTGCTGAGTGACTAGGGTCAGAGAAAGAGTGCTATAAAGGCAGCTAGTGATGAGAATGAAGATGAGGAGATGGCAACTGGATCAATTTCTACATTTTAGGGGATTGGATTCATGCTGATCTGTATGGCACAACATTATACTATAACAGTAAGCTATACGTATTTATAGATATACAAAAATTAGAAAGAAAAATGTTGAGATACAATATAAACATTGAAAGATTTAAAAATATAATCAAATAGATTTATTCATTTATCCTCAGAGGTTTGTGAATGGTACTTTGTAAACTATTACACTAGTAAACAATTTTACATGTATCTAAGTCCTAGTGTGGCAGTGTATGATAAGCACTGAACTGCAAGGCTGGTATGGGCTTTAAGGTCGGCGGTTCAAACTCATCAGCCGCTTTTCGGAAATCCTACACAGGGTCGCTATGAGTCAGAACCAAGTCCATGGCACATAATCAACCAATCAACAAGTCATTATTAAGGAGTCCTGGTGATGTATTAGGTTAAGCAATGAAGTTCTAATCACAAGGTTGGCAGTTTAAACCCACCAAATGTTCTTTGGGAAGAAGATGAGGTTGTCTGCATCCAACAAAGAGATGTAAGACGCAAATGAAACAGACATAGATGAAAATCCAGGAACCCTAAATTTTAGAGGAAAGTTTAGAGAAGTGGATTGAGTGCTTGCTGGGAGAAGTTGAGTAGGGAGACTGACTAGTGAACAGCCGGCCAGACTCAATGCAACCATCTTACGAGCAACTTTGACAATACAAGGTGGCCTGGTAAAGCAGATTCATACAGATGACAAGAAAGGTATGATTCCTTTTATTTTTACCACACTGACCTGAAACCAGAGTGGTGACCAGCTCCCGCCCTCATCCATCTCTGGGAGTTCAGAGTCACGTGGTTGGGAGATATGCTGGTGTGCTACTTTAGTGCATGATTTCAGGCAGGCTCCACTCCAGAGCTACAGATCCTTCAGAGTCAACAGACTAGCATGTAACCAGTTACCCTGGTCCCAGCTGCCATGTGGTCCTAACAGACACTGAAATCAGCTTCATAAAGGGCTTCCACTTCCAGATTGAGTGCCATGAACACACCAAGGCCAATCAGAACTCCATCAAGGGCCCAGGGAACTATGCTGTCATATCCCTTCCACAACAACCTTGTGAGCAACTTGGCTTCAGTAAGCAGTAGCCCTCCCAAATTTCCTCCTCTCCGAGTCCAACACGTGCACTGTTTTTGTTTGTTTTTTTGGTTAGTAAAACCACTTTATTCTGGAAAGGGGGTGAGGGGAGTGTTTCAACACACAAAAATAGGAAATGGCATCCACAGATCTTCCAGAGCTACACTTTCTAGTGCCTCAGTGTCTCAATGTATGAGGAAAGTATACTTATACTATGAGTATCCTGGTTGGAGTTGAAGCCAGAGAGGAAGCAAGTTATCAAGGGTCAGATGTGGAATTTCATAAAATAATGTTTCTAGGTCACAGAGGATGGTCATGTCTGGTTGTGCTCTAGGTTGCTCCCTCAGTCATGCTTTCCTCTAGGCCACAGAAGGTCTGGAATCACTTTCTCAGATGTTGTTCCACTGCCTTCTCAGCATTTTAAGTGGACTTCAGAAGGTGCCTCTGCAGCCTTCAGCTTGAGGCCCATGGCCAGGGTACTTTGGAGTTGGTGTGCCTCCACTCATGCAGCACTGCAAGCTGGTCCTTTTGTACAACAGATGCCAGCTGTGGCTTATCTCAGCTTGGGGCAGTTGGTGTAAGGTAGAACTGAAATCGAAGCCCTTAGCCTTCACCCAAGAAGATGCAGAGAACAGACCCCTGCACTACTTTTTGCTTTCATTTCAGGTTTTTTTTGTTGTTGTTGCTTCATTGTTTTTGTTTGTTTACTCTTTGACCTTCTTATTCTTCTCTTCCCATTCCCTTGCACATTATATCCTTTCTATCTCTGCTTCTGTTTTCCTTCTTTTCTTTTTTCTCCTTTTCCCACTTCTTTTATCCCTTTTGATCTTTCTTTACTACTCTCTCTTGCTCTTTTCATCCAGCCTTTCTCTTGTTTTTGTATTTTCTTTTTATTTCTTCTCTGGTTTTTCTCTTCTATAGCTTCATTTTCCTGTCCCTCTTTTCTCTTTTTAGCTATTGTTAAGTATTCTTAAATTTCTTCTTATTTTTCTTTGCTATAGCTCCATTTCCCTGTCCCACTTTTGTCTTATTATATATTTTTTTCTCATTGCTATTTGGTTTTATTCCTTTTTTTACCTTCATTATTTTCTCTTTTTTCCACTGTCGGTTATTTGTTTCTTTGTTATGTTTTTTTTTTGTGTGTGTGTGTGTATGAAGGGTTTTCTCTTTGCCATCCAACAGGAACCAACAACTGTGCCCATACACTCCAGCCAAAACCACAGCCTCTATAGCTCCACTCACTGGGCAAGAGCCAATACCAGTTCCTATGCAACCTGATCAAGAACAGACAGCAGCCAACACCATCCAAACCTACTCTAAACTAAGGTGCACATACGGCAAACAAGAACAGTGCACATGCTCCCATTTGCCAACTAGACCCACAGGCGACAGTTGACGATGGCTTAAGATCATATCAACAAACAATTATCAATTAAATACATATATGACAACCCACAATGCCCTGGAGACAACAATTTTTGCTCACATGAATAAACAAGTCAGAATGGTGCAAACAAATGACCAAGATGCAGAGCCACAAAGTGTTTCTGAAGGAAAGAAGGTAATGGAATTAACTGAAAAATAATTCAAAAGAATAATATGTAGGTACTTTCAAAGAACTGCCAGAAAGATTGATAAAAGCAAGTTGTTGTTGTTGTTAAGTGCTGTCAAGTCGATTCCGACCCATAGCGACCCTGTACAGGATTTCCAGGGCTGTAAATCTTTACAGGAGCAGAAAGCCTCTTCTTTCTCACACAGAACAGCTGGTAGTTTTGAACTGCTAATCTTTAAGGTTCATAGCCCGATTCGTAACCACTATGCTACCAGAAAGCAAGTAGAACACAGAAAAAGCTTTAGAAGAATTCAACAAAACTCTACAAGAACAAACAGACAAAAGAAATGCAAATTCTGAGTCAATACTAAGATCTCAGAAATAGGCAATACATTGAAAGGGCAAAGGAGTAGATTCAAAGCAGTGGAAACCCGAATTAGTAAGCTTGAAGTTAATCTCTCAATAATAGTATGAAGAACAATCAGAAAAATGAATGAAGACATCTCCTTGAAAGCTCAGGAATGGCCATCTAAGATGCAACTACTGGTCTCTCCACATGTGGAAGAACGCGTGATAAGAACTGAAGAGTCTTGGAATCAGTTAGTCCAGTGGACTAGTGGAGCACATAAACATTAGTCTCCACAACTCTGATATCATAAGAAATAGACAGTGCCCGGCTACCACTATCAACTACTCTGAAAGGGATCACATTAAAGGATCCTGGATACAGTGGGAAAAAAATCTGGAACAAAACCTACAATTATTAAAAGAAAAAGAGACCATATTTACTATTCAGAAAGATAGAGGAATCTAAGCCTATGGCCCTTGATCAAGTTTTAGGACTGGAATGGAAATCACACTCATGGCCCAATTTTCAGCCAAAGAGTAGGTAGCTTTATGGGGGAGTCAGGTGGGGAACAACACTAGCAAGGCATGCTCACCACAGAATGGTCCATTATTCAAAATAAAAACGGGCAATATTTTCCTAATGACAAAGTTGAGAAAAGATGAAAAGGTGAGTGAAATGTAAATTGCATGGAGGGAATTGCTATCACTGATGTGAAACAAAATATAGGATTTATTAAAGGTAAAACTGATGATTTTGTTTGTAAACCTTCTCTCAATTCGAAATAAAAAATTAAAAAAAAAAAAGAAAAAATCAGAAGAAAACCTCAGAAATATGTAAGACACCATGAGGAGGAACAACTTACAGGTGATCGGAATTCCAGAAGAGGAAGAGACAATAAAAAGGAAAGAGAAAACTGTCAAAGAGTTGTTGAAAGAAAATTTCCCTAACATGAAACACAAGAAACATGTAAGCATACAGTAAGCTGAACAAACCCTGAACAGGATAAATTCCCAAAGAAAATCACCGAGACATAACATAATCAAACTTTCTAAAAACAAAGAAAGGGAAAGAATCCTGAGAGCAGCTTGGGAAAATCAAAGTTACCTACAAAGGAAAACCAGTAAGATTAGCTCTGAGTTCTCAACACAAACCATGCAGGCAAAAAGGCTATGGGATGACAAAGTAAAATCTCTGATAGAAAAAAAACTGCCAACAAAGAAACATGTACCCAGTAAAGCTGTTCCTCAAATGTGATAGTAAAATTAGGACTTTCCAGATAAAAAGACATTAAAAAAAATTTGTAATGAGCAGACTATCTTTACGAAAAATGATAATAGGTGTTCTCTGGACAGAGAACCAACACAGCAGACAACAACCTGAAATTACCATACACGACAACACAACCCAGAGTTCAATCCAGATATGGGGGGTGGTTATGTAATGTGGAGTTGGTTCAGACTCACAGCGATCCGCTAAATTTTTACAAGAGCAGAAAGCCTCATCTTTCTCCCATGGAACTGCTTGTAGTTTTAAAGCTGCTGACCTTGAGATTAGGCCGACTTGTAACCACTTTGTTACCAGAACTTCTTAATCCAGTTATATAAGTATTTAAAGTAAAACAGACCTACAAGACTGAAAATAGGGAACCAGAGACATTAATTAATAATGAAGTCAACTACAAAGGAAAAAGAGGGAATAGTTGCAAACTTTGGTACATATACACAATGGAATATTATGCAACATTGAAGAGCAAAGGTGAATCTGCAAAACACTTCACAACTTGTACAAACCTAGAGGACATTTTATGAGTGAAATTTGTGATTGATTGTGAAGTGCCGTCGAGTCGATTCCGACCCATAGCGACCCTGTACAGGGTTTCCAAGGGTGTAAATCTTTACGGGAATAGAAAGCCTCATCTTTCTCCTGCGGAACGGCTGGTAGTCTCGAACTGCTGACCTTAAGGTTCGCAGCCCGATTCGTAACCACTACGCTACCAGAGCTCCTTGAAATTAGTCAATCACAAAAGGACAAAAACTGTTGAGATCACTGCTGTAAAAAGTTAATAAAAGGTGTCCTTAATAAAAGAAACAATCTATGATGGTTATCATAGATTGTTTATTAAGGACACCTTTTATAAGTGTTATTTTATTAAAAACACTTTTACTAAGAACACCTATGATAACTATCATAGGTTGTTTCTTTTATTAAGAACACCTTTTCTTAACTTTTTACAGCATGGTTATGGAATCCTGGTGTGGCACTGTGGGTTAATGCGCTAGACTACAAAGTCACTTCGAACTGCGAGGTCGGCAGTTCAAACTCACCAGCTGCTCCTTGGAAACCTTATACATGGTTTCTAGGGGTCGGAACTGACTCAAAGGCACTCAACAACATGATGGTTATGGGGGTAGGAGGAAGGGAAAATTATTAACGAGCTAGAGGGTAGACATATGTTAACATGGGTGACGGCAAACGATACACGAGAGAGAGGCTAGCAGAGGAAAGAATGTGATAGTTAAAATCTATACAGGTAAATATTGTTAACTGATGGTACATGGAGGAGTTTGCAATTATTTTTAATGAAGCAAAGTGCAGGATTTGATGCATGTTAAAATGATGATCTTGCTCTGTAAATCTTCATTGAATATACAGTAAAAAGTTAAAAAAAAAAAAAAAAAAAAGAAATCAGCTTCAGAAACCTTAGATAGTGTTGCAATGAGCCAAAATTGACTCAATGGCATTGAGTTTGATCTGAGTTTAAGTCTATTAAATAGTGTCAATTGACACTCTCCTATTATATACCCCAATCAAGAACCTCAATTCTATTTTTGGAATATCCACTTTTGTGCCTGTATACTCTGATTAATTCTGATTTTTATCTCTGAAGTACATAAAAATATATGTACCTTATGGTGGTGGTGGTTATGTGCCATGGAGTTGGTTCTGACTCATAGCAACCCTGTACAGGCTTTCTGAGGCTGTAAATCTTTATGGGAGCAGAAAGCCTCATCTTTCTCCCGCAGAACAGCTGGTAGTTTCGAACTGCTGACTTGGCGGTTCGCAGCCCAATCTGTAATCACTACACTACCAGAGCTCTCTTAGGGCATGCCTAATTGGACTTAAAAAGGGAGAAAGATAAAAGGAGACAACTACTATATTGTTTCAATGCACATTATTAGGGATTCTTACATCCCATAGTTACGCTTTTCTATAATGTATTTAATAATATATTCATGAACAGCAGAGGAACAATTTGAAAGTATAGCAAATACAACTTGCCTGCTGAAGAAGTACTCTCAGATGAAGACCTCTTTCGGGTAGGGCTACAGTTTGTGCTTTCTGATGTTCGCTGGGAGGGCTTCTCTGGGGTTGGCTGGGATCCTACAGTAAGAAAACATAGAAATCATAGGAAAACTGAAATCTAAAATGTTAAATCATTATGTGTTAAAACTGTTATATTTTAGTTGTTTCCACTGGCATCCCTGTAATAATGACTTTTATTATTATAGTAAGAGGACAATAGAGGAAAACCACATTACAGTTTGAAAACAGAATTTCATAGGTCCTATTATATATAACCCTGCCTGCTGTATTAGCAGAGGGAAAAATTAGTTTTTATGGATGATTGAACAAAATATGATTGAGTTTTTATGTACAAGGGGCTTTAAAACGTTCATGGAAAAATTCCATTATTCTATGAACTTTGTGAAGTCCTCTTGTATAATCACTAAGAAGCACGCTATTTAACGGATATTTATAGATAAAAATGACTAGCAATTTCTAGTCAAATCTGATTGTTGTTGCTAAGTGCCCTCGAGATGGTTTCGAGCCATAGCAACCCTGGACAGGGTTTCCGAGGCTGTAAATCTTTATGGGAGCAGAACGCTTCATCTTTCTCCTGTGTTTTTATAAGAAAACATAAAATTGATCCATGAAAAGCAGGACCAATCTAAGCATTTCACTTTATAAAATCAGAGATGAAAAGTAAAGAGTTGAACCTCAGATTAATACATCGTATCATTAACATTCAATGTTTTTCCTACATGGCATATTCTGGAGTAACTATAGATTTTTATATATA
>NW_006408560.1:14237561-14271378 GCF_000296735.1 Chrysochloris asiatica
AAAAAAAAAAAAAAAAAAGTCTTACATATAACTGAAGGCACAAAAAGTCGTAAGAAATCCAATCATTGAAGATGAGACTTTTAAGATATCTAAGTGAGACATAATTTTAATGAAGAAGTAAGTAATTCACTGAACAACATGGGTACAGAAGAACTGAAAGAAGGTAAGTTTCTCTTATTTCCCTTTCTCTTTGAGAAACAGCAAATCACAAATTTTAAGTTTAAGGAATACCATAAATCACATCACTGTAAAGAGTCACTTAATAGGACACTGATGGCATTACTAAGGTAAAATGTAAGATTATGGGTTGTCAATCAAGAGTTAACAAGTTAGGCTTTTGGGAAATGATATATTAAGGTACTTCCTAATTCTGAAAAACAGTGATAACTGCTGTTAAGTTCTATTCAAGAAGTAAGACTGTATTGTTGAATCACAGAAACAGATACAAATGGGATTTTTAAAACCAACAACCTAATCAATTTCCCTAAAGTGTGGCTCAGATAAGATTTCTACTACAGATCTAAATATCACAATAATGTATTAAGAAGTAAAAACCTGGGCATCAGTGAAGACATATATTTATTTATTAATGCTAGAAAATTAATTTACTGAACAGATACTATTTCCTACCCAGATACACAACCAAGACAGAAGAATCTTGAAACATCATTGAATTCTCTTTACTACCATTCCTGATGAATGGGTAAACAATTTGAGTAAGTACTAGGGAAAGATGAAGTTTGAGAACACTTTGTATAGTCTTTTCTCTGAGTCATAAATTGATACACTTAGTATTATGTAAGACAGTGTGAGGTGGGGAGAGATATAAAAATATTTTAATAGTCTCTACCCTCAAGGAGCTTACTAAGTGTCTTGTATTTCATCATATATTTCAGGTGGCACTTGTGCCACCCATTCTTGAGCTCCGTCTTCAGTTCTTAGGCTATTTCATTATGTTTCCTAAATTTCTTGATCATCTTCAAGTAAGTCTTGATGAAGGCTTCAACTATACCTTTGATCATCAGGATATCCTGAGAATCACCCTGCCTGGCCTCACCCGTCTCAGGGTAAAAGAGGGTACAGGCACTTTCTTCAAAGCTCCTTCTTTTGGTGGCATCTGGAGCTGCAGAGGAGGCAGTGGGAGGTGGAATGGGGGTCAGATCCCCGGAGATCGTTATTGGCAGCATTGTACAGCAATTCCTGAGAAACTGAAACAATTGAGAGAGAGATGGCTTAACTCACTTAGCTTCTGAGCCATTTTTCATTTCCTGAAAGTAATGGAGGCCAGCAGCCTATTCTTAAAATTTAATGAGACTGGAATAAAACTTAATTCAAGAAGGTGCTTGTTTTTCATTTTTTAAGTCTTTTTTAATTATTTGTTCATACAGAACAAAATTGTTAACAATATTCCATACTTAAGAGGAATAAAGTGGTATCCTTGAGAAACAGATCTCTAGGCTTGGTAACCATCAGCTCTAGACCTATTTCATTTAACAGTGCTTATAGGAGCAGTAAGAAGATGAGGATATCTGAATAAACATTACCTAATGGTGTAAAGATACCAAGTCTAAGACTGGAAAATGATGTCACGATTTATGTATAAGAGATGGCAAACTGGTGAAGGTATCTCAAAATATGTTAAAATTGGCCTGATAGCAGAAATCATATAGAACCTGCAAACATTATCTTCAATAATGCCTGAAATATACTGTTTTACAAGTCCCATAATGAAGTAGGGTGACTAAGGAAGAACAAGACTATGTATGCCTAGAGACTAGCATGTTCATTTCATTAGAGAACAATATATATCTACATTTCAAAACCTCAACTAGAATGCAATGTAGAGTTGAAGGTAGCAGTGTTAAGTACATGAACTATGGAATAAGGAATCCTGGGTTTGTTACCTAGTCTGTTACTAAGATCTAGACAAGTAAACTTGTGTGAACTTTGGTTTAATAAAAATAGTCTTAAATCATAAGATTATAGTGAGTCCAAAGATGAGAAAAGGCAATGAAAAAATCATTTTAGAAAGTTCTAGGAGTTTTACGAATATGACTAATATATATAAATTGACTTCAATGTATACCATGAAATTTCTTACTTTAAGTACTTATAATAATGTTATCAACATACTTTGGCTAATTCAGAATTAAAATAGAATGGAAGAAGGGCAAAGACTTATGTACACGTGGAGCTGAAACTAAACTATAGCATCTAACATTTATTTTAAATTATAAGTGAACTAGCCAAGTATGAAGTACTAGTACTGTAGCTCCAGTGCTGGTAGGTATCTAAAAGGTTGGTAAAACTCCTCTCCATCTTTTAATTAACTTTTTCTTCAGGGTTGGAGTTATGCTCAGGATTACAGCCAAAACAACACACATAAAAAAACAACAATAATAAAATCAGATATACCCAAGAGGTCAGTCAGACCCAGAAGGTGTCAGGCCTTATGTCTGGCTCTTTACTAAGGGACAAATTCTGCTTCCCCTGCTCTGACTTTGGCTCATTATTCTAATTTATGGTTGTTTCCTTAGGGGAGTTATTCCTTTGCTGCTATCTCCATCATGTGACAAATGTTGTTCATACCTCAGCAGGGGTCATATTATACTTGCTGGAAGAATGTGTGATGATCTTCCATTGCTTAAAAAGCATGAAGTTTCTACGTACTCTAATTCACAAAATGCACTTGCTAGAAAATCTGATGTTTTCTCAAAAAAATACACACAAAGAATACATACAATTTTAGATACCAGACAGTTCCCATGATTTCTCATTTCATTATACTATCAAGCAGGATAATTAAGTATTTTAGAATGGGAATTCTTAAATTAAAAAACCAGTGGGTAGAGAAACATTACTAGATAGTGTCATCACTTATATGACAACTTCAGAAATATGTGTAGGAATTCTACCTACATAAATGAAGTACAAAATATAGGTAAATCACAAATAATATTTGAATTCAGCATAAATTTAAGTGAATTTTTAGAAGCAAATTCCTTCTTAGGTTGAAAACACAGACCTTCATGTTAAAAAAAAAATACAAAAAACTGGTAAGGTGAAAAACAAAAAAGAGAATGTCATAAACTAGAGTAACCGAAATTTAAACGTAAACTTGCTAATTTGAAGAAGCCTTGATACTGGGTTTGATTATAGAATATCTGGCATTTAGTTGACCATTATTTGATGAATTTTTCAAGCTAGAACAGGTTTTGGGGAATCAGTTATGTCAATTTAAACAAAAATGTGAAAAGATGATACTTTTATAGCAAAACCATAAGACGAAATCATGGATAAGAATGTCAGAAAGTTGAGAATGTAAACTAGAACATAACTGAATTATAAAAGGATAAGAATCTGGAAATTTTTGTATTACATACAAAAACAGAAAGAGACCAAGAAACAGTTCTAAAGTTGATGTGTTACAAGAGATCTTAATTGATGACTATGCAGTATGAACAGAAACAGATCTAAGTAAAAAAGAAATAACTGTATTTACAGAAGCCTGGGCATATCAATATTTTTAAATAGTCAAAGATATCAGCATAAATTGAGAAAATTCCTTCTGATAATGGAAGGTGGTCGGTATCACAAAAGAAAAGTTAGAATAAAGATTCATTGAAGCACTGAGTATCTTAGACTTAAAAAGAGGAATTCTCCTGGTTCCAAATGTAAATTCGCAAAAGAACATAGTGAACAAGACGGAACATTTGGTTAGATAAAATATACAAATATATTAAAAAAAATTTTTTTATTGTGAATTGACTGAAGGTTTACAGAATAAATCATCAGTTTTACATTCAACAAATTACACATTTAGTTTCATCTCAATGACTAATTCCTTCCATGCAGTATCAATTATCCCACTTCCACCCTGTTTTGTTTCCATTCCTTTTTGATTCTCTACTTCTTATGTATATATTATATATATAATTCTTTATCCTAAATTAAACCATTGCTTGAGTTTTGGTCATACCCTGCTGGGCCTTGAACACTAAAGACAAAAAATCAGAGAATGGTTTGAATAAGCTTTCATTCACAGCATTGGAAAGAAGATTTATGGGTAAGCAATGGATGAACAGATTAAATGTGCTAAGATTTGGAAGTACACTATGCATTATCAGTTCATAGATGATATAAAGCTTTCTCTATATAAATCAGTCATTTCTACCAAAGTTAAAGCAGGTTACAAAACTCTGGTTTTAAGAAAGAAATTTTATTTATTGTATATAAGTCAAGACTATTTAGGAGTGTTTGTTAAATAGTGGCTAAATTAAAACTGGTTCTAATAAAAATGGTTACTATTGTAAGAACAAATGAACATAAAACACCAAACTATTTGGAAACCGATCGATTTTTTATTCACAGAATCAAGTTCTGAATCCTTTGCTGTAGTACACAGCTCATAGCAGCCCAGGCAGGTTCTTGTGAATGAGTTGAATGCTAAGGTAAAAACTGAGTCCACAAAATCAGCTGTTTCCAATTGTGAGAAATGCATTTACTGTAAGCAATACATTTCATCTGACTCACTAATTAAATGCATTATGAGAAGATGATTCAGAGCTTGTGTTTTTCCCCTCTAATTAGACTATTTCTCATACTGTCCAAATCAAATCACTCACTAAAATGGAATTTCTCTGGAAATTCCCCGAACTGCTTTAGCCACTACAATCAGTTTTCTGCTTTCTTCTGCATTTGTTCACACTTAACTCCTTTATGTCTTCACTAGTGGGTGTAGCTTCTACAGTAACACTAGAAAAACCATTCCAAACCAATCTATTCTGACCATTGCTTTCATTCTTCAGTTAAAAACAAGACAAAACAAAAGTATACTTTACTTCAACCAATATGCTTTTATAGTGAATATACTTTTTCTAAACTAAAGATTCAGTACTAATTTATTCCTGATGGACAAAACAGTTATGAACATTGTGTGTATCAAAGAATTTGTTTCCCTGTATGAACTAAATCACTTACAATAATGTCTCATTATCTGATTAATAATTTGTAACCAAAATACATGAAAAATACTCATTGCTACTATTCTGCACATTATTGAAATTTCTAAGGATGGAAGATGAGACATTCCAGATCAGAAACATTCTCATTGGCCTACTGCATATTTACCTAACATAGATATGTATCTTAATTAAATGAGCCAATTACCAGGATTGAGAAAATCCAGAAAACTTGGCCTCTACAGAGTGTATAAATTACACTACAATTTCATGTGTATCAACTAATTTTAGACTGTTAGCATTTAAATTAGAAAAGTAAACAATGTAGTATACACATAAAATGATCTGTAAAAATAATTTGACTTATTCTTTTTAATGCTTTGAGATTTAATTTGTTTACTTTTAAAACGCTCAAGTGATGAGTAATTCTGAATGCCCATTTGTGAAAAAAAAAGTTTAAATGCCTTGTACCATACTACATACAAAGGATTATCATTCTTATCCGTGCTTTTGCTCATGATTCCATTTTTTCTAAAACTTGTATCAACTTGATTTATCAAATATACCGGTTTTATTCCATCACTTATAACAAATTCAATCAGTAGATATAGTAAATAATCTTTCTTTTAACTTTCCTCAATTATCAGTTTGAGATACTAAACTTTCTTTAGAGAAAAAAAAAAATAATATTACAAATACAGTTCTCAAATAGCTTTCACCCAGCTACTCTTATTAATGCTAACATCTTACTAACTACTAAACATTTGCCAAAAACAAGTAAGTTAATATTGGTAGAATACCTTTAACTAAATTGCAGACTTTATTCATGTCTTTAATATCTGTTTCCTGTTCTAAGGTTCTATATAGGATACCACACTGACAGCATGTCTTAGTCTCCTGCAAACTGATTCTTTATCTTTGTGTAAATTGACACCTTTGAGGAACAATGATCAGACATTTTATAAAACATACTTAAAAAACAATTTTCTCATGATTAAACTGGGATTATGGGTTTTGGGAAAGAATACCTTGAAATCCATATAAGGCAGTTCTACTGCCTAGAGGGTCATTAATGAGTCTAAATAAATTCGATGGCAATAATACAGTGCTTGAGGTTAAAGTTTTCAGAGCAAAATAGTTTTCCATTCAATAGTTTGTACATTAAGTGTTCCAAGACATTTGTTGCATTTCCCACAATGTCAGTACTCTTTCCATTTCCACCGTGTTCCTCATTTGCTTTTATAGAACTTTCTAAGCCTTTCTGCCTCCTTATCTTTGCATCTCAGAAAATGCCATTCTTTCGATCTTGAATAAATTGTTCTATGGAACATGTTCCTACCAGGTTTTATTGTTTATTTTATGGACCTGCCAATTGTTTGGCTGAAAAATGAATACAAGAATGACTTACATTCTAGGTAAGAAGGGTGTCTCGATGTCATACATAATCTCAGGGGTTCCTCTATTCTGTCAGGCTCAGTAAGTCTGGTCTTTTTTTTGTGAATTTGTTATTCTGCTTATTTCTCCACTCTATCCAGGCCCCTTTGTTGGAATTCCAGTCAGAGAAGTCAATAATGCTAGCTGGACACCATCTAGTTCTATTGGTCTCAGGGTTGTGCAGGTTGTGGCTCATGTGGTCCATTAAACCTTTGCTCAGTATGGTGGTGGTTGTTTTAAGTGCCGTCGAGTCAGTTCCAACCCATAGCGATCCCGAACAGGGTTTCCAAGGCTGTAAATCTTTACGGGAGCAGGAAGCCTCATCTTTCTCCCACAGAGCAGCTGGAAGTTTCTAACTGCTGACCTTATGGTTCACAACCCGATTTCTAACCACTACGCTACCAGGATAAACATTGGATTGCTACCACAAGACTGACAGTTCAAATCTGCCAGTGGCTCCTTTGAAGCCCTATACAGAGTTGCTATGAATCAGAATCTTTAGACTAATTGCTCACTTAAGTCTTAGGTTTCCTTTACTCTGCTTTGATTCAGACAGGAAGAGACCGATAGGTATATTGTGGTGGTAGTGGTGGCGATATGCCATGGAGTCAGTTCCAACTCATAGCAACCCTGTATAGGGTTTCCGAGGCTGTAAATCTTTACAGGAGCAGAAAGTCTCATCTTTCGCCTGCAGAGCAACGGGTAGTTTTGAACTGCTGACCTTGCAGATAGCAGCCTGACTTGTAACCAATACGCTTTTAAGGCCCCAGACACTATTCAGCAAAGTAGGATGCAAAACAAGTTTCTTACTTATGTTATGCTAATTGAAGATGATTTCCTTGAGGTCTATGGTCATTCGACTTTTATCCTGAAACTTCATCCCACAAGACGCCTGATTATGGCTAAGAAATTTTCATGATTGTGTCCCTTGTCTACTATGCTCTGTTGTCTATATTAATATCGTTGTTGTTTGGTTTCATGCTCAGTTGGTTCCAAGGAGTGGCTGCCAAGTTTAAATTGCCAGCCTGCTATTAGCAGTCCAGTGTTAGTCCTATAGCACCATACTAGGACTATACATGCACACAATTATGTATGTAGAATTATGCAAAACCAAACCAGTATCTGCAGATGAGTATGCTCCATTACACTCTCCAAAATTTTAGCATACCTATCTATGTTGTTAAGGAGCTCTGGTAGCGTAGTGGTTACGAATCGGGCTGCGAACTTTGGCAAGGTCAGCATTCGAAACTACCAGCCACTCTGCAGGAGAAAGATAAGGGTTTCTGCTCCCGTAAAAATTTACAGCCTCGGAAACCCTGTACAGGCTCGCTATGGGTCGGAACCGACTTGACGGCACATAACAACAACAATCTATGTAGTTGCTGGGTTGATTCTGACTCACGACGACTCTGTACAGGGTTTCCAAAGTTATAAATCTTTATGGAAGCAGAAAAACTCATCTTCCTCCAGCAGAGCAGCTGGTGGGAATGAACTGCTGGCCTTATAGTTAGCAGTTCAGAGCTTATCCTACAGGATTACAAGTGCTCCATATTTGTACATTATTGTTTGTTAATACTACCTTTGCAAGAATGTTTTCCTTTAGTTGTAATTAAGTGCTATGGAGTTGGTTCTGACTCATAGTGACCCTATTCATAACAGAATGAAATACTGCCAGGTCCTACACCATCCTCCCATTTATTGTTATGTTTGGGCCTGCATTGCTACTAGTGTTATTACTGTGAGGGGTAAGATGATATGTCATTGTAGTATTGATCTGCATCACTAATGGTTAATGACTGCAAGCATTTCTTATGATTGTTAGCTGCTTAATTGTTTTCTTTGGTGAAGTATCTGTTCATATCCTTTGCCCTTTTTAAAATTAAATTATTTTGTTATTGTAGTGTTGAAGTTTACTATTTTTAGAGATTTGACCCTTGTCAGATAGGTCATCACTAAATATTCTTTTCCAGTCTGCAGGTTCTTTTTCCTGTTTTGGAGAAATCTTTCTATGAGATTAAGTATTTTTTTTATATGCCATCAAGTTGGATCTGACTCACAGCAACTCTGTGGTTAGCAGTCCAGTGCTCATCCTACAGTGTCACACCAATAAGTCCCATTCATCCACTTAATCTTTTGTCTGTGCATTTTTAAATATATTTGGTATTCTTATTGTGCCATATATTGTTGTTGTCAGGTGCCATCGAGTCAGAACCGACTCATAGCGTCCCCATGCACAGCAGAATGAAATGTCTGATCCTGGGCCAACCTCACTACCGCTGCTACATTTGAGTCCATCAATAATGCCACTTGGCCAATCCATCTCTCGTTACCCTCCACCTTACCCAGCATGACATCCTTCTCCAGCGACTGTTCCCTCCTGACAATATGTCCAAAGTATGAGAGATGAAGCTTAGCCATCCTGGCCTCCAAGGAGCACTCTGGCTGCACTTCTTCCAAAACAGATCTATTGGTTCTTTTGGCAGCCCATGGCACTTTCAATATTCTCCTCCAACACCACAACTCAAAGGCATCAATTCTTCTACGATCTTCCTTAATCACTGTCCAGCTTTCGCATCCATATGAGGTTATTGAAAATACCATGGCTTGGGTCAGGCGCACCTTAGTCCTCAAGCTGACATCTCTGCTCTTCAATACTTTAAAAAGTTCCTGTGCAGATTTGCCCAATGCAATACGTCATCTGATCTCTTGACTGCTGCTTCCGCGAGTGTTGATAGTTGATCCAAGAAGAATGAAGTCCTTGACAACCTCAATCTCTTCTCCATTGATAAAAATGCTGTTTATTGGTCCAGTGGTGAGGATTTTTGTTTTCTTTACATTGAGTTGTAATCCATACGGAAGGCTGTGCTCTTTGATCTTCATCAGATGAGTGAGTGCTTTCTGTGCCGCCTCACTTTCTTGAAAGATTTCAATTTTTATTTCATCAATTCCATCAATTTTCAATGCACTTTGGACTTCCTCCCTGAGTATCCTTGGCTCTTGTTCATATGGTATCTCTTGAAATGGATGAACGTTAACCAGTTCCTTTTGGTATAATAATGACTCTGTGTATTCCTTCCATATTTTCTTGATGCATTCTGCATCATTCAATAATTTGCCCAGAGAATCTTTCAGTAACTAAAGTCGAGGCTTGGATTTTTTTCTTCAGTTCCCCCAGCTTGAGAAATGCCATATATTATAGCCCATTAAATTGTCATTTTTTACTCCATGATCTTTAATCATATTTCAGTCTTTGATACATTTTGAATTAGTTTCTACGTAAGGCATGAGATGTGAGTCCTGCGTCACTTTTCTACTAACTGTTGTTTGTGCCATCCAGTCAGTTCTCATAGCAACCCTGCATAGGGTTTCCAAGGAGTAGCTGGTGAGTTTGAACCACCAACCTTGTGGTTCAAATTGACTTTGCAGTCCAGTGCTTTATCCCACTGAATTATATCATAACTCTGATACACACCCAGTTTTGCCAGCACCACTTGTAAAAGACTACCTCTTACACATTTCATGAACTTTTGGCCCTTTGTTGAAAATAGGCATCCATAGGTGGCTGAATTTACCTCTGGGCTCACAATTCTGTTTCATTAGTCTGTGTGTGTGTAGATTTTGAGACACTATAGTGTGAAGCTTCCTATTTTATTATTCTCTTTCAACAATACTTACCCAGGGCCACTTTCAGTTCCATAACGTTTTATTATTTTTTGATCTCGTTAAGAATGTTGGAATTTGGATCAAATTGGATTATACTGTATTTATACATTTGGGGAAGTACTGATAGTTTCACAATGTTGTATCTTATTTTAAATACTAAGAAAGTTTTAAAAATCTTTTTTAGTGATATATATAAATGGCATTGTTTTCTTCATGTCCTTTTTGAAGTTCTCTTTGTTGATATAGAAAAATTAAAATGATTTTGTATGTTAATCTTTTATCTTGCTCTATTACTGAATCCTTTATTAGTCCCAGTAGCTCTCATGGACTTTTTAGGATTTTCTAAGTGTAAGATCATACCAATTTAAATGACCTTTACTTTCTTTTCTTGCCTTTTTGCTATAGCTAGGATAGTCAGTACACTGTTGAATTAGAGTGGTAGGAAATAAAGGATATCCTTGTCAGGATCACTTTCTAAAAGGGAATGTTTTCAGAATCTCTCCATTGATAATAACGTTGGCTGCTGGTTTTGTATAAATAGCCTTTGTCATGTTTAATATTTTCCCTTCTATTCCTGTTTTGATGATTTTTTATCAGAAATATTTGGTGTTGATTTTATCAAACATCTTTTCTACAATTTTTTATTTATGTGGTGGATTACACTGATTTTCTAATGTTGAACCACCCTTACATACCTGGTACAAACCGCATTTGATCATAATGTATTGTTTTTGAGACATCATTTTTCATTATACTGACTAGAATGTTCTTGAAAATTTTTGTGCCCATATTCATAAGGGTAATGGTAACTTTTTTTGTGGTGACTATGTCTATCATAGCGTAGTGGTTACGAATCGGGCTGCGAACCTTAAGGTCAGCGGTTCGAAACTACCAGCCGCTCCGCGGGAGAAAGATGAGGCTTTCTACTCCCGTAAAGATTTACACCCTCGGAAACCCTGTACAGGGTCGCTATGGGTCGGACCCGACTCGATGGCACTTAACAACAACAATGTCTATCAGGTTATGCTGGCTGCATAGAACAAATTCGGGATGTTGTCCTTTTCAATAATGAAAGCGTTTTGAGTAGTATTTGCTGAGTTTTTCTCTGTATGTTAGGTATAATTCTACAGAAAAGCTGTCTGGGACAAGGCTGTTGTTTTTATTATCTCTTACTCTTTTCTTTTGCAATGACTTGCTAGTTTTTCTACTTTAGTTTGTGTTGATTTTTATGGTCCATTTCTAGAAATGTCTCCATTTCTCTGTATTTTAAATTTTGTTGGAGTAAAATTTATCATAGCATTGTAATGATCCTTTTTCACAGTTGGATCTGTTGTGCTGTCATCCTTTTCCTAATTTGGATTACTTGCTTCTGCGTTTATCTTTTCCAGAAACCAATTGACACTTGTCAACTGTTTAAGTTGTTACAAAGTTTTCATTTGGTCCCCTTTACTATTTTTCCTTTGGTGTGTGGGCTTTTATTATTATAATAGACCCATGAGCACTTCTTTTGCTGTATCTAAAAGCTTCTAGTATGCATTTTCTATATTCTCTTTTGTTTCTAGATAGTTTTAAATTTTCATCTTTGATCTCCTTCTATTACCCAGTGTATTTATAACAAAGTGTTATTCAGTTTCCATGTATTTTATTTCCTCTCCCCACCCCCTTGTGCTTCCTTTTACTGATACATACTTTTAAACGTTTGGGTCACAGAAAATGCTTTGTAGTACACTTTGATGTTTTGGATTTCATTGAGGTCGGCTTTATGGTCTAAAAAGAGTCTATTTTGGAGAATGATCCATGTGGTTGGAAAAACATGGATACTGTAGGGTGGAGTGTTCTTTATATGTGTAAAAGGTCAAGTTGGTTGATCATAGCATTTAGATTTTGTGTTATCTTTTCGGAGATTCTTTCTAGTTTTGTCCTCCACTGAAAGTAGTGTGTTTAAGTTTCCTATTACTGCTGTGGAACTATTTGTATTTTTTCAATGCTATTAGAGAGCTAGTTTCATGTAATAGAGAGTTTTGAAAAGTTTGTGGGAAATGCTACTACCTTACAATTTCATTTTCCTGAACATTTTGTAGCTCTTTTGTTGCTGTTAAGTACTGTAAAGTCCATGCTGACACATGTATACAAATCCTGTATAGGGTTTCTGAGGAGTGACTAGTGGGTTTGAACTGCTGACCTTGTGGTTGGCAGTCAAGTGCTTATCCTACAGTACCACACCAGGACCCTTTCATCATTATATAATGTCCTTCCTTATTGTTTACAATGGATTATGCCTTAAAGTCTGTTTGTTGTTGTGTGCCATTGAGTCTAGTTCCGACTCATAGCAATCGTGCATAAGGTTTCTAAGAGCAACTGATGGATTTGAACACTGTCTTTTAGTTACTAGTCCAGTGTTTATCCTAGAGTGCCATACCAAGTCTACTTAATCAAAGATTAATATTGCCACTCTTGCTTTTTTGGTTGTTTGATACATTTTATTTCCATCCTTTGAGTTTTAGTTTTATATCTTTGGATATGCGGTGTGTCCCTTGTTGACAGCATATTGATGTTTTTTTCTAATCCACCCATCCTCTATTTGCTGATGTATTTAAATCATTTACATTCATTGTAATAATCAACTGGTATATGTTTACTGCCATCACTTTGTTCCTTTTTGTTTTGGTGCTAATGGTTCTGCTAAATTTCTGTTTTCTTTCACTGTTGAGTCTTTTTTAATGACTGCTTGATTACTTTGACATTTATCTTTATCTCACTAAATTTAAAGCAGTCTTACTTTTGGTATCACCTTGAGTTTCTGTCTATATGTAAGTTCTGTAATTATACCACTTCCTTTGTTTCACACTGTTATCATTTACATATAGATATTTCTGGGTTTTGGCTTTGTCTTTTGGATGTTTTCTTTTTGAGAATTCTTTAAGTTGGTGCCTGTCTAAAGGACTCCTTTTAATATTTAAGTCTGGTCTGGTCTTTTTGAATTCCTTTTTATCAGGAAATGTACTAATTTTGCCATATTTTAGTGACAAATTTTCTGGGTATTTAATTCCTGGTTGGCAATTTTTCCTGTCAAGGTTTTTTCTGTTATTCCATTGCCTTATTGCCTAAATTGTTTCTACTGAGTAATCAGAGCTTAATCTTATTGGCTCATTTTGTAGGTAACTTTCTATTTTTCCTAAGTTGCCCTAAGGATTCTTTTATTGATTTTGGAAAATTTGATTATATGTCTGGATTACTTTCTTGTGGGGTCTATTTTGCATGGGGTTAACTGAGCTTCTTGGAAGGGTATCTTCTTATCTTTCATGATATTAGGGAAGCATTCTCCCAGGAAATCTTCAACAATTCTGTGTGGTTTTTTGCTTCTTCCTATTCTGGGATTCCAAACATAAACATTCCTCTTGAAAGTGTCATAAATAATTCATAGGCTTTCTTCCTTTTATCTGATTTTCCTCTAATTGGTATCAAGGGATTTGTCCTTTTACATTGACTCTATATTCACTGATTCAATTTTGCTCCGAAGTTCTTCTATACAGTTTTGAAATTTTATGTTTTGGATTCATAGTTGTTTTATCTGATATAGTTTCTTATTGTCTATTCATTTTTGTCATTTTATTCTTGTATTGCATTTCTGAATTCTTCTATTGCTTAGTCTGTTTTCCTTGTTTTTCACTATTTCTTTGAGAACCCAATTTTTACATTTCTTATCAAGTAATTTCATTACCATTTCTTCTGGAAGGTTTTCTGGTTCTTTATTTTGGTCATTTGCTGGAACCATCTTCTCCTGCTTCTTTATGTGATTTGATAATGCCTGCTGTATTTTAGTGTTAAGATTTTTATATTATTTATTTCTTAATATATATCTTTGTTGCATTATGATTTTTTGTTTTGCTTTGATATATCCAAGTAGGCAGGACGTGCATACAACTCTGGTCCTTAGTATGATGATTGCACTAGAGCTCTTACCACTTGTCTCTGAGAGGTTGGGTCAGCAGCTGGTATGAGTGAGCGTTTGTTTGTTTGGTCTTGCAGGGTAGCGGATAATGAAGCTGATGCTGCTGGTAAGATTGGTCTGTCTAGTCACCTGGGAATCAGTGTAGGGGGTGTCTTCACTGATCACTGGGTTGTACTATATTTGTACACATCCAGTTAAAGGGTGATTGTGGCATGGGCACCTGGGTCAATGAGTGGGTGATATGAAAACTCTCACTGATTGTCTTGGGTGGGGGGCAGGGCTGCATTTACAGGCAAAAAGGTATTGTGTTTGGAGTGGAGATGGTATAGGGTGAGAGGCAGCAGTGATGACTGCTATCCGTACATGGGTGTCACCAGTGCTAGAAGGCATGCCATTATCTCCTAAAGCATAATGCAAGGAGGGTGTGTGTGTGGCTGGTTTTCTGGGCCCTGATGTAGGTAGCTGGAGGGCAGAGGAAAAAAACACTGTATCTGTGGAACCCTGGTATGTGTGGTTGGGCATATGAGTGGGTACCTTGTGTTCATGAGTTCCCAGTGTCAGTGTCTGGGTGGAGCAGTAGGTGCCACCAGTATATGGGCACCAGCTCAGGGGTGGTGCTGGTAAAGGATATTGCCAAACTGCAAGTGTGTGTGAGGATGATGAATAATGGGGGTGGATGTCCGTGGGTATCTTAGCACAGAGTTGGGGGTATGGTCAATGGGGTGAGTACAGTATTGACTGGCTGTTCCAGGTGATGGAGACTTCAGTTGTGAACACTGCTTGCTTTGTCTTAACATGACCACAAAGCACAGATTTGGCTGGCAGGGTGCTGGCAAACCATAACTCTTCATAGCTGCAGTTTTTATACTGTCTCTTTTTCCCCTTGGAACTCAACCCAATTCTTCAGTTTTGCATTGATGTTCAAGATTTCATAGTTGTAATTTATCTTTGATGGTTTTCTTGGGTCTAAGTTGTAAAAGGAACTTTAACAAGATATCTGACTACATCACCATTTGGTCCACCTTTTCCTATTTATTTCTTGACTCCTAGAAATATAATTTCTATCATATGGCAACTGCTCTCAGATCATCAGATACAACCTGACACCAACTGTCTATTTTATTTCCTTATCGTTTGATATTCTTGATAATAACCTTCTTTAAGAAACTCAGTGTGTTCATCCCACACATTATCAGCATTTCTAATGGCTTCAATAAACACATTAGAAGAGCTGAAAGTAATTCTAAAATGCTCTCTACTTTCAGCTCTTCTAATGTGTTTCTCCATCACTACCTTAGCTCAGGCCCTCATAAAATTTTGTTGGAAAGTTGTTAAAACTGGTCTATCTGATCTCTTTTCTCCAATCATTCTTCCACACTGCTATCAAGGTCATCTCAGTGACTCATTCTTCTTAAGAATGCCATTTCCTAAAGGGTATTTTGCGGTTCAAGCTCACCAGCTGCTCCTCGGAAATCCCATGCAGGGTTGTTATGGGTCAGAACCAACTCCACAACTCTTAACAACAACATTCTTCATATGTCTTGGCAATTATATAAACAAGATATTTAACTGTTACTCTGCTATCTCTTCAGCTCCATCTCTTACAACTTCCCCATATCCATGTATTCTACACTAACCTAAGCACACTTTCAAGACTTCATGTCTTAGAAAACTCATCTCTCTTAAGAAATAATCATGACCTCTTAGTTTTTGCACACTACACTAACTTTTCCTTCCCAGATCCCCACTGTTTTCTTAAATGTACCTGTTGAGAGTATCTCTATTACAGAAGCTAACAAAATAATTGATACATGTCAGTTTTCCATTGAACTTTGAACTCTTTTTAAGTGTAGTAATTATATCATGGTTGTAATTGTTAACTTGACACAGAATAGGAACAAAATAAATGTTTGCTGGACTAACAGGTCATGGTAAGAACAGATATTAAACACATAAGGTTTTACCCTAACAAAACAAATTCCAACTTTTAAAGTGATCAAACTGGAAAAGACTAGATGATTTAGTATTTCTTTCTTAGTATTTTCCTTAAATTTCCTGATTTCTCTTAAAAGATAAGCTAAACCTGCTTTTATGTCTACCTGAAAACAAAACATACTTAAGTTCTTATTGATCAACTTGTAATTCCATCCACTTATTAAAAGAGTAATTGTGAAGGTGAAGAAAGCCTAAGATGGAAAGCAATTAATATAAGAATCTGTTCTTCAGAGAGGTCTTAAAGATGTTTATTTGAAAGAACAAGGTTTTTTGTTTTTGTTTTTTAATTATTTATTCTTAAAGGAGATATTTTTGCATATGTGAAGACTTCTCTATGATTTCTCTCATTCTCTGAGGACTTTCAAACCAGGACCACACTCATTGCTGATTTTCTCCAACTCCTGCAATCACCAGCTTGAGTGACTTTAATATCTATGTATATGATACATTCAACAACCTGACCTGTCATCGCCTTTACCTCAATTGCTCTACTCTTTATAAACTCTTATTCCTTCTCCTAACTTTAAAATTAGGAGCCTTAAACTTGAATGTTCCATGTCTAGGCACATTGCTTAAGTAATTCAGGTGGTCTAGATATAGCCCTGTGGTGAGCTAAAGAATGCATGTATCAACTAAAGGAGGCAGGCACTAATGAGAGTCTCTGTTGCCAACCAGGAAACATGGATCCATTTTTGCCAGATATTCTGTTTTTTTAGGTGAAATCTCTACATTTTTAACTTTTAAGCAATTAAGTTTAAAAAACACCACCACAACCACCAAAATAACTATATATCATCACCAAAGGGTCAGTAGAGAGGTTTTAACTTTTAAATATTATAATTCCACAAAACTGGCCAAGGCTACCATTTTCCATTTTATAGTCTCTCTGTAAATTCATAATTGTATATAGTCTGTTTTGTTATTGCATGTATTTGTGCATGGTAAGTGACTCATATATAATTGGTAAACAGAAGAATGATACCAGGGTAATATAAAGGAGTTGGTTCACACATGATTTTTCAGAGCACATTAATGTTTTACAGCATTAAGGTAGTAGTAGACAAAGAATACGCTGACATAAAGTAATTGCAATAGTAAATCAGGACGCACTGCAGTTCTGTTTAGAACGCCCATATTCTTTCTCTTGGCTCCATTTGACTTTGTCTTTCCCAAGTGCATATTGTGTGATTCCCCCAATCTTCATGCAAAACAAACACAGGACAATAAACCAGAATTCGCTATCTCTGCCATAACTATGCTACTATACTTAGATGTCAATGATATTCTTTATGTTCACAATTGAGCAGCTTTAACCTTTCTATTTAAAAGTAAATTCCAATATTTATTATAGCATTTATTATGCAATGTAACATTTAAAAAATTTCTGTTGGTATTTTCTTAGAATGATGATTTTTCTTGGTGGTACAAAGTTGCATAGGTTTTGAGAATCTGCTCCTAATTCTAAGTCCTCCAAATACTGCCAAAGAAAGTTTTCAAAAAATTCAGACCTTGATATTCAATTATCAGTTCAACAACTTCTGCTTGAATCCACAACAAGCACCTCAAACTTTACATACATTAGACATTAAATGTTTGCTTTCTCTAAATCTGCTCCCACTCTGGTACTCTCTCAGCATACAGTGCCACCAATTTTCCAAGTGGTCGTACAGAAGATTGCCATCACCCTGGCCTATCACCATCACCTTCAGTACTTATAATACCCTACTAACTAGTTTCCTTATAGCTATTTTTGTCCTCTCCACATTAGGAGCCAGAATGTTCTTTTAAAATTTCAAATCTAGAAACTTTTTTTCAGTTTCTCTAATAGCTAAACTTTTCCTTAGCTTAGGATATCCAAACTTGCACTTTCTCAATCTTCAACTTAAAAAGCTGGTGGCTTCTCATCCTTCAAATCTCATGCTTTTTATTCTAACATCTGTATCTAATCTAATTCCTCTTCTTTATTCTTTACCATGTTGTTATTGTTAGGTGCCGTGAAGGTGGTTCTAAGCCATAGTGACCTTATGTACAACAGAACAAAACACTACCTAGTCCTACACTATCTTCACAATCCTTCCTATGTTTGAGCCCATTGTTGCAGTCACTGTGTCAATCCATTTCATTGAAGGGATTCCACTACTTTACCAAGTATGATGTTCTTCTCCAGGGACTAGTCCCTTCCGATAGCATGCCCAAAATACATACAATGAAGACTTGCTGTCCCCTCCATTCTACAAAGATTCTGGCTGTACTTATAAGACAGATAAGTCCATTTTTCTGTATAAAGAAATCTTCATCATAACACCGTTTTTTCCAATCTTTACAGAATTTTTCGAAGTTATGTCATTACTTTTTGCTTACCACTTTACTGTTTGTCTTCCTTCACTAAGCAGAAAAGTTAGTTATGGTAGGTATCTTATCTTTGTTCGCTGCTATATACCAGTGACTAAAACAGTGCTGGATATATTTGATATTCTAAACTATTCTGTTAAATAAATAAGTAAATGAATGAATGGAATTCTGTTTACTCAGCTGTTTATCATCCTTTAGGGTGAATTTCTCAGGGAACCCTTTTCTAAGTTAGGCCACCCATCTCAAGGCTCGCACAGAACACTATGAACACACACTCTTTCTCTCTCTTTTTATAGAACTTATCACCATTTTAGGAAGTAATGGTGACACTGTAAGGTAAATACTAGATTGTTAATCACAAAGTCAGCAGTTCAAATCCACCAGCCATTCTGTGGGCGAAAGATGAGGCTTTCTGCTCCTGTCTAGATTTACAGCCTCAGAGATGATATACAGGGTCACTGTAAGTCAGAACCAACTCAAAAGTATCTAGCAACAATATCACCATTTAAATAAATATGAAAGTATAAATGTTTTGTTTATATTCATCTCCTCCCTCTACTGTAAGTTCCAAGAAAACAACGAAACTGTGTGACTTGTTCTCCATTATATTCAAGGACCTACAAAGTAGAATGTCTGACATACAATAAATCAACTGCTGTTGAGATGATTCCAACTCAAGGTAACCGTATTTGTTTTACAGTAGAACTGCACTCCACAGGGTTTTTAATAGCTGGGGCCTTTTGGAAATGGACTGCCAGACATTTCTTCTGATGGATTTTAATGTCCAACTTTTTGGATAGTAGTTGAGTGTTTAAGTATTGTGTCACCTTATCCAGTAACTGCTGAATATCTGTCCAAAATTTGACAACATTTTAAGTTTAGGATGTCTTTTTTTTTTTTTTTTTTACACTGTTAAAAACTATAGAGCCCAAAGCTTCTTCACAAAGCTAGTTTTTCTTTTGCAAGAGCTCAAGAAATAAAAATCCAAACAAAAATCTTTGTGCCTTAGGGTTTTTATTTTCTTCTAAAGCTAACATTTAAAATCTTTTGGGGATAATAAAAGCAACAACATCTGGGCAAATCACTGTGCTAAGAATTAGAATCCAATTTACTTTTTATAATAAATCTACTATTCCTATTATATAGGAGGGGATACCG
This sequence comes from Chrysochloris asiatica, assembly GCF_000296735.1. NCBI lineage: Eukaryota > Metazoa > Chordata > Mammalia > Afrosoricida > Chrysochloridae > Chrysochloris > Chrysochloris asiatica. The sequence continues at coordinate 14,257,077 of NW_006408560.1, forward strand.
AGGTTTGAAGAATTTGTTTGGAGAAGCTGATGAAAGTATAAATTTTCTCTAGAAAAAGGAACAGCCAAGTTTAAACCAAAACCAAACCCAATAAAATGATTCTGACTTATATCAAACCTACAGGACAGTGTCAAATTATCCCATATGGTTTCCAAGGTTGTAATCTTCACAAAAGCAGATTGCTATATCCTTCTTCTGCAGAATGTAAGGCAGGTTTGAACTGCTAACTTTTCAGTTAGCTGCTGAGAGAGCTTGACCATTGTGCAACCTGGGCTTCTTCATACAAGTATGGTGGTGGTGGTGGGCCATGAAGTAGGTTCACTGACTTCCTACAGTCAATTTACAAACCATTTATGTTTCAGGTCCATGATAAAGAACTCGTGACTTAGGGATAGCTTCTGCTTGAATAGTCAATTATCCCTATCATGCTTTTTTCTTTCTCCTTAAAAGATACTTTCCAGATGTTACAAATGCATTATCTAGATTATCTGTTTTATGTCTTTTTATATCTAACTGAAGTACACCTTTTATGAAGATAAAATGTATTGGACATTAATAAATAAAGTATTCAGATGGAACAATAAAGTTCCATTAAAAATAAGTCATTTTCACTGAACATTCAGATAAAAACTAACACTTGAAACTACCCTGTTGTGCAATTTTGATAAGCTACTAAAATAAAAACAGAAATACAATTGGTAAAAATAAGATCATACTATTATTGTCTTATATGGTTAAAACTGAAGGAAACAATAATTTCGTGACTAATGAGGTCACGGAACCAATGATTTTATAACATGAACTAACAAAGGTTATTTTAATCTAATTACATTTTCATATATAAATGTTGTTGTTGTTGTTAAGTGCCTTTGTGTTGGTTGTGACTCACAGTGACCCTGGTTTCCAAGGAGCGACGGTGAGTTTGAACCACCAAACTATGGTTCAAAATCGACTGTGTAGTGGTTTTTATCCAGCAGCGCCACACTAGGACTCCTCAGGTATAAATAGTTCCTTTTGCTTTTTTAGTAACACAATAGTGGGTACCCTGGTGTGGCACTGTAGGATAAGAACTGGACTGCAGGGTTAGTTTGAAACCCAACCTTGAATTCAAACTCATGGTTACTATGAGTTGGAACTAACTTGACATCACTTTACAACATCAACAACATAGTGGATATCAAAAGCCCTGATGGTGTAATGGGTTATGTGTCAGGCTTCTAACTGCAAGGTCAGTTTGAGTCCACCCATTGCTCTGAGGAAGAAGATGAAGCTTTTTGCCTCAGTGAAGATGTACAGCCTCAGAAACTCTATTCATGGTTGCTGTAAACTGGAACTGACAAGACAGCACACAGCCACCACCACCATATTAGATATACATTAAAAATGGGTATGGAATGAATGGAGGGAAAAAAGTACTTTGGAATATCCTACAACCCAAGAAGTTCTTGACTTAAAGAGAAAGCCATTTTTAAGAGGATCTAAATCTAATTCAAAGGAATTTCATTAAGGGCATAAATACAAAAGTCCCTCTGCAAAATGAAGTCCCTATGAATATTCACTTAGATTTTATAATAAATCCATATTTTTTAACGCCTGGACTTTTTTTATTATGAGATATCCTAAGGTAACAACATATTCTTCCTGTAAACACAGAAGTAAGTTAATTGTTGGATTACTATCTATTTAAAATTCTATGTAGTTATTAACACATAAATATCTCTCTATAAAGAAGTTTTTTGTATGGTGGTAGTGATGGTTGTGTGCTATGGAGTCGGTTCTGACTCATAGAAACCCTGTATAGAGTTTTCAAGGCTGTAAATCTTTATGGGAGCAGAAAGCCTCATCTTTCCACTGCAGAATGGCTGACAATTTTGAGTTGTTGACCTTGAGGTTAGTAGCTCGACTTGTAATCACTATGCTAGTAGAGCTGCTTGTTTTGTTGTACAAAAAAGATAAATGATTTGTCCTGATTTTCTTGAGTTGTGTAAGTGAGTACATTTTGTTTTGGTAATTATACTTTTTCTTAAAATGCTTTGTTGTTAGTTGCCATTTAGCTGATTCCGACTCACAGAGACCTCACATATTCAGAGTTGAACTGCTCTATAGGGTTTTCAAGGCTATGCCCTTTAGAAGTAGATTGCCAGGACTGTCTTCTGAAGAACCTCTGGGCAGGTGTGAACTGCCCACATTTAGATCAGTATTAGTAGTTCAGTGTTTAACCATTTGTGGAACCCAGGAACTCCCAAAAATACTAAACCAAGGGCACAAAGACACAGCTTAATTATAAGTAAGATTGTTGGAGAAAAGACTTCATAATATATTTAGAAAAAGAGTGACATCTATTCAAAGTTCACCTATCAAGCAACCAAGGGGAAAATGATCTATTTTTCAAACACAAATAACAACAACAAAGCAACCCTCTTACCTGTCAGGGTCTGTACTGCCCTTTCATTGGAAGGCAGTGGCTCCTTTCTGTGAGGCCGATTTAGTGAAGTGTCCTGTGCAGAAAAGAGTCCTGGGTTGTCAGTTAATTTCTTCCGCCCACTTGAGTTAGAGTTTGAAACTCTGCAGCTGCCTATTGCACTTGTGAAAAGGTTTGTATGTTCATCACTGCTGGCTGGCTCTGAATTAGGAGTGAATCCTCCAAGTGATAAACTTGGCGAACTTTCTGAACAGTCAATTTGTAAAGGAGTCTGCAATCCCAAGGCCAGTGAACTAGACTCTGAAGGCTCTCGGTGGACCCATTGTTCCTCTCGGTTTATTAAGCTTTTTGAAGGAGAGAGATGAGGGCAGGACATGTGACACCGGTGCTTTTCCTTATGCTTATAGTGCTCTCCAACAGTGTCCTTCCCAAATCGATAGCGCTTCAAAGACTCCAGGACTGATCTGGAAGACCCAGTATCCATGGAAACCTGGGGTTGTTCAGAAGAACGGTGCTCTCTGTGTTTGTGACGGTGCCTGTGTTTGTGCTCGACCATCCAACCATAGGCCATCTCAGGAGGGACACTGGGGTAGGTACTCATGGAGAGGAGGGGAGTCCTGCTGGTTGTAAGAAAGGCCTCCTGTCGAAGTAGCTTATGTTTTTTCTTATGGTATTTGGTGGGATTAAGAAGTAAATGACCAGCATGCATATAAGAAGGAGGTGGAAGCGGGGTGGTGAAAGAAGGAGATGGAGGAGGTGGATAAAGAGTAGGAGGATACCTTCCATAGTAACCTAATCCTATAGGAGCAGCTGTAAGTGGTGAAGGAGAATAAGGCATGCCATAAGAGGGATAGAATCCCGTACTGGAAAGAGGAAAACTAAGGCTGTGCATAAAAGGCATTTCAGCCATTGCTTCTCTCATTTTAGGGGGCCTCCCTCTTTTCTTTTTTAAGTCAGGTTTTCGAATGTAGTGTAAAGGATCCAAGGGGAAAGAAGGATGTGTATAGAAACTATTGAAGTTGATTCGAAAAATAGTTGGCAGAAGGTCTCGGGGGATAAAATGATGACTTCGATGAGTGATCCGAATTTCGCTTAGACGACTTATTAGCTCCTCCAGCTCTACAAGAAAGTCTGGGTCCTGTCTATTTCGGAGTTGAGGATATTTCTTTTTCCGTTTTCGTTTCTGCCTTTTCATCTTGTCATAGCTGAGGTAATCATGATTCCTGCGCTTACATTTGTGTTTATGTTTTTCTTTAAGACTGCTTAGGACTGTGGCGGTTTCAGGTGGGATCAGAGAAACATGCTCAAAAGAATGCCGCCTCTTTTTTTGCCCACAAAATTTCTCTGCCCTGTCTGATGTACTGTTATTATCTGTCCCAATTCCACTGTCACTGGGAATGGTCTCATCACTATGAGATTCACTAATTGGGGATGGAGTAGCTTCTTTCAGAGATGTGAGTTCGCTCAAGTGCAAAGGGGAATTTGGCAACAAAGTAGGAGGAGATAATCGCCTCCTCCCCTTTGAGGCCTTCTTCATTGCAAGAGTCTGAATCATACTGCCCTGTCTGGAGTGTAAATGTAAATATGGCACCGAACTGGGTTCAACAAAGCCTGCATCACTGCTTACAGGGCTCTGACCTCCACTTGTCCCAGAAGACTGAGAGCACATAGGTGATGGAAGAATTTCAGAACTACTAGTCCCTGACTGCAGTAAAGGGGGAAGGATCTGCCCTAATGCTGACCCAGCTGCCTGCTGAGCTGTTTGTTCAAGAACAGCAAGGCTGGTAGGGCTACCAGAAAGAATGCCATTTAAGACAGTTTTTGGTTTGCGACCCCTTCTTTTTCCTATGTAAATAGTTCCTTTCTTGCTGACATTTATCTGTTGGCCCAATTTAGTGCCAAATGTGGCAGCAAGACTTGACACTGTATTATGGAGTTTGGATTGCACTTTCCCTTTATTACTTGATTCTACAGAGCTTGAAAGAATCTGATTCAACAGTTTCTTTCTCTTTAAAGTCTTCATCTTATTTATTTTACGGATAATGGTTTTCATTAATTGTCCATTGTTTCTCTTGGTAATTTTTTTATCTGGCTCCATCTCAAGGTCACTCATACTACAGAGACTTGTCCTATGACTGTCATCTAGATCATCTGGATCCTGAAGTTGGTCCTCGCTCTCAAAGAAATCACTGCTACTTCTATGGTTGTCACTTTCAGAGTCCAGCTTGCTTGGACTTTCAGTGGCAACAAATGGAGCCACTGATAGTACAGGTGGCTTCATTTTGACTGGTGATCTCATTTGTCTCTTAGGCCTGCCCCTCTTTTTGGGAAAAGGAGACACAGATAGACTTTGCTTAAAGGAAGGGATTTCAATTTCTGGCTGTAAAATTGGGGGTTCCTGTTCTTCTTTAGATTGCAAAGAAAAAACTTTAGAGGCTGGGATTTTAAGAGTCCTTTTAGGTGGACCTTCCAGTTGAGGCATCTCCTTTGATTTAGGTCTTCCTCTTTTAGGCTTATAAATATCAGACAAAAGGTCACTAGGGACACACATACTGGAGGACAGTTTGTGAGTAGCAAAAGACTTATGAGATGGTTTTTCACTGTCAGTTAATAGAGCAAGAGATGGAGCTGTGGATTTGCTCAACTTTGGCAATCGGCGTTTAAGGAAGTCATGATCTACAAATGAAGATGCTCCAATATTTTTCATAAATTTGGCCGGCTCAGAATTACTATTTGATAGTGAGCTACATGAAACATTTTTAAAAAGCTCTGATCTATCTAATTCTAACCCTTTTGGGGACCGGCATGTGCTTCTTGCCACTACTTTAGTCCACCGAGGTTTTCTTCCTTTCCTTTTTTTCAATGGTTTGGACTGCAAACTAGTGCTTAGGCTATCAGCAACTTGGCAGTGTTTGTCTGATGCAGTTACTGCACCAAGTTTTAGAAATGGCTTGCTGCTGAACAAACTAGTAAAGTTAACAACCGAAGGGGTAATTGTATGAATACTAGATTCAGAAGTCAAACTCGGCTTTTTTCCTAAGGAAGAGCTTATTCTTGGAATATCTATATGTGTAGCTTTTGAATCATTTAGCTCTTTATCAATACCTTTACAGTCAATGTTCATGATATGACCCATAGACCTATGACCAATGTTCAAGTGGGTACTTTCAGAAGTAAACTGGTTCTTTCCAACAGATTCAGAAATTTCTTCCATCAGTTCTGTTGTAGGGCTTAAAAGTAACGGATTTGCCAGTTGTGAAGACATTTCAGAGGGATTTCTGGTTAAAGGATTAACCGATACAGTAGGTGATGGGGAAGGGAGATTGCTTTCTCCTACTGCACTATAAGGGGATTTAGCTGTAGATGCATCAGAAGCACCTCCCATTTGAAAGTCAGGAGAAGTGCAATATACAGGAGGCTGCTTTTCATGCTTTGAGGTTTCATAGGACCCCCTTTCATCAGTTGAGAAACTGTCTTGTTGAATGCAAGTTCCTTCATTAAACATTTCTTTTTCCAAGTTAATAATTTCTTTTCGAACTGAGAATTTATCTAATATACTCTCTTTACTTTGCCGTATAACATTCTTCTCAAAAGTTTTGCTGGTAGTACTCTCTTTTATGGATTCAGAAAGTTCCTGATTTTCATGACTACTGATGTTTATACTACAAGAAGCCTTAAATGGTTCCTGAGTGGGGAGCAGTGCTTCAGCTTTAAGGTTTATGGTATCTTTACTGACCAGTCCTGCCATAGGGCAAGTCAGTAGTTTCTTTCCAATGTCCTTATTAACTAATCCCATTGTTGAACTTGCTACAATCTTCTTTGCACAATCTTTAGCCACCAGGCCAACAGTAGAACCCAATTTCTTTCCCAAGTCTTTATTGACTAATCCAACTACAGTGCCAAGTCCTAACTTTTTGCCAGATTCTTTATTCACTAAACCTGGAACAATTCCAATTCCTAGTTTCTTTCCTGAATCCTTGCTCATTAGTCCTACGGTAGTGATAGTCGCTGTTTTTTTGCCCAAGTCTTTATTAATGAATACCGCTGTAGTGCCAGTTCCCAATTTTTTCATAGAGTCTTTACTAACCAATCCTACTGTTGTATTAAACACTGGCTTCTTCCCAGGATCTTTAGTTACCAATCCAACTGCTGTGCTGATAACTGGTTTTTTAATCAAATCCTTATGTATTATTCCAGCTACAGAGCCAATGCCTGCTTTCCTGATCAAATCTTTGCTAACTAATCCTGCTGTAGTGCCATTTCCTAATTTCTTCGGTTTTGTTTTGGAAGACTTAGAAGGGGGACAAGTAGCAATGAGCTGTGCCAACTTTTCTGTTACACTAGTTCCTCCATTAAGTAGTGCTCGATCTTTAAAATCAGAATCCCGGCCACCAATAAGAGTAGGTGATGCTGTATTAATGTAATCTGCCATTTCTGAGTGCACTGGAGAAAGCTTCTTAGACAAAGGATTGTTTTCTCCCTGTGAATGAAGATGGATGCTTTCTTCAGACTGGCAATGAATGGCTGCAACATCACCTGCTTTCTTGAACAATTTTGAAGGATCCTAAAATTTGAACAAGAAAAAGGTTTCAGAGAGCATAAATGTTATACCATATTCAGTTTTGCATTACAATTCAACAAGCTATCTGACCATTTATCAGGCATAAAGTGATACGGCAATAAAGATTTTTAAAAATTTAACTAAAATCCCATTCTTGAACTAGTGATACTTACAGTCTGTTAGTTCATCTGCAGCTAAAGTGAAGGCTTATCAAGACATTATTTTTGTTGACTTTTTGACATGGCTTTAAAAAGCAAACTAACAGTCTCTTTTTCTCATCTTTATTTTGACTGATTGATTAAAGAAATATTAAACATAAATGTACTGTTTTTGAAGAAAACATTTCTTAGCTACAATAATCCTTGGTCATCTTTTCCTGATTTATTTCAACTTCCTTATCTCATTTCTCAATTATTTTCTAGAATAAGCAATAAAATCTCCATTAATGTCAAAGGAAAACAACACAAAAACATGAATATTTTTAAAGAATATGTTTCTATCTAAAATCTTAAAGATTTACTATATATAACTATCTAATACATGAAATCTTCACTATATACTAGGAGGTTTTGAAAAATTCCATAATCTTAGTTCTTTTGTCCATGATTTTTATGACGTCTCCTCATGCTTTACAAATTAATTCACTACTTCACACAAGTCTGACTATACATTTGGATAACAACAAAAAATAAGTTTAAATATAAACTATATAAAATAAGTTTAAATACAAACTAACTATAAAATAAGTCAGATATAGTACTAAAAGATGAGTCCCTCAGATTGTAAAAGCACTCAAAATATGAAGGGAATATCAAAGTAAAGTTGAATATAACATGAATGGAGCAAAGCTTTCAGGACCTTCATTTACTGATGGGGCACAAATAAAAAGGAGAAGAAAACAGCAAACATCTATTAATAATGGGAATACTGAATGTACAATACATGAATCTGAAGTCATAAAAAAGAAACAGATTACTGAGCAAAATGAACTGGTACTGCCCATAAGATATACCATGCTGGTAACAACAAATTTTAGTGAAATAACTTCACATTCATAGTCAAATGGTGTTGTTGGATCAGCATTGGACTACTAACTACAAGGTCGGTTGTTCCAACTTACTAGCCACTCCTCGGAAACCCTACTCAGGGTTGCTATGAATTGGAACTGACTCAACAGCACTTAATAATGTCTTAAAGTACAATGTTGTCTGTGATAAGGAAATATACATATGTCTACAAGGAAAACTACTATTATTCAAAATTATGCACTGACCATTAAAATAAGTGAAGAAATTGAATAATTCTACCAATATTCAGTCTACAATTGATCAAACATGCAATCATGATGTACTGATCACTACTGGCAATTAGAATGTGAAAGGTGGAAACAAAGAGGAAGGAACAGTAGTTGGAAAATAAAGTCTTAAAAGTATAGCTAGAATGTTCCTTGGTAGCTATTTGCTGTGGAGTTGATTCCGACTTATAGTGACCCTGTACAGGGTTTCCAAGGCTGAAAATCATTACAGGAGCAGAAAGTTTCATCCTTTTCCCATGGAGCAGCTGATAGATTTGAATGCTGACCTTGCCATAAACAGCCCAACTCATAACCCACTATGCTACCAGAGCTTCTAAGATTGATCCTGGGGGTGTGGGGTAGAAGGTTCCTTATAAGTCCCTCATTCTTTGTACGTGTTCCTAGGAGGGATTGGACGCTAAAGAAAGACACCATGCTTGGTAAAGTGGAGGGCTAACATAAAATGGAAGACCCTCCCCCCTCAATGAAATGGATCAATACAGTGGCAGCAACAATGAGATCAAAATAACAATTGTGAAGACGCGAGTAGGACTGGGCAATGAAGTTCTGTAATGCACAGGGTGACTATGAGTTGGCACTAACTCAATGACCACCAAACAACAACCTTAAACAGTCATGAAAGACTTAAAAGTAGACTCAACCAATGTAAAGAACTATTATGTTTGTGGCTAAAACGATGACCAATTTCAATAAGCAAATTTATAATTTTAGTGTAATCCCAGTAAAAATACTACCTGGATTCTTTTGAAAACTAGAAAACTGTATTCAACCTTCCTTTAGAACAATAAAACAGAATAGTCATGAAATTTTAAAAAGAAAAAGTACATTTGGTGGTGGCAGTGGTTTGCAGCAACCTTAGGAAATCATAAAATATATTGTACAAAGCATTTACCACTAATACAGTATTTGTTGTTGTTGTTAAGTGCCGTCGAGTCGTTCCAACCCATAACGACTCTGTATAGGTTTCTGAGAAGTGACTGGTGAACTTGAACCACCAACCTTGCAATTTAAACGGCTTTGCAGTCTGGCACATTAACCATAGAACATGGAAAAACAAAAGATCCCATGGAACTGGACTGCTAACCCCCAAAGAGATGCAAGCACATAAGCAAATGTATTGTATACAAAAAGGTATACTTTTTATGGCAAATAATTTGTAACAGCTATAAAAATTCCATCTATATTTAATGGCTATCAAAAGTCCATCTGTATTTAACCATACCTTTTGATCAAAGAATCTCACTCTCAGAATCTATCCCAAGATATACTAAGAAAAATATAAAATAATGTCTGCACAGGGTTACTAAACTGGACTCCTGGTGTGGCACTGGAGGTTCACCACTGGATAGCGAACCACAAAGTCAGCAACTCAAATCCACTAGCAGTTCCTTGGAAACTCTATATAGAACTGATTTGATGGCACTAACAACTACTTATAATAGCAAAAGTCTAAAAATAACCCAATGAACTTACATTTGTACAGTACAATGGAATATTATGATATTACAAAAAACGCAAAGATTAATACAATGGCGTGATCTTTAGGCTGTATTAAATGAAAAAGCAAAGGTTAGAATAGTGGTCATATGTTACATTTTGTACAAGATGAGGGTGGGGAAATTATACATATATAATTTTTTTTAATTAAACAAATCAGAGATTAATAAATAGTTATATAAGGGTGAGGAAACAGGTGTGGAAGTTAGATATCTCTGCATGTCCTTTATGGGTTTGACTTTGGAATTCATGTTTTATATAGCTAAGAAACAAAAATACATCATAAGAAAATAATTCCAAATCCTTTAATAATGAAAACAGTACACACTGTTGTTATGCTTAGGTGTCACCTCATAGCGACCCTACGCACAACAGAATGAAACACTGCCCAGGGTCCTGGGCTAACCTCCCAACTGTTGCTATGCCTGAGTTCACTGCTACTGCCACTGTGGCAATTCATCTCGTTGGGCATCTTCCTCTTTTTCTCTGACCCTCCACTTTACCAAACATGATATCCTTCTCCAATGACTGGTCCCATCTGATAATATGTCCTAAGTAGGAGAGATGAAGTCTGGCCATCCTGGCTTCCAAGAAGCACTTTGGCTGTGCTTTTCTAACACATATCTGTGTGTTCTTTGGGCAGCCCATGATACTCTCCTTCAACACCCCAACTCAAATACATCAATTCTTCTACGATCTTCCTTATTCACTGTCCAACTTTTGCATGCATATAAAATCACTGAAAATACCATGCCTTGGATCAGGCACACATTAGTCCTCAAATTGACATCTTTGCTCTTTAACACGTTAAAGAGGTCTTGTACAAGAGGATTTGCCTAATGAAATACATCGTTTGATTTCCTGACCGCTGCTTCCATGAGTGTTGTTGGGTTGATCTGGGCAGAATTAAGTCTTTTACAACTTCAATCTTTTCCCCATTTATATGGATGCTATTTATTGGTCCAGTGGTGTACATCTAGTGTATATCAAAGTAATTTCATAATTATATGAGAAATAAATACTAAAACAAAGTATTCTAAAGACTAAAAAATTACCCATGAAGAAATCTTAAGTTGTGTTCAGGGAGCATGGTATCAGTGGTAATATTGACAGTTATTTTGAACCTGGAAAACAGGTCAAATAAGAAACTGTGAATGGCAATAAGATCCAAAAATGTTAAAACTAAGAGATGCCAATGAACACCTCTAACACATGAAACTGACATCTTACAAGATTTTCCACTGAAAAGCACCAGCGCTCCTTGTAGAAATGGCTGTTTTCAGGAAAACATAGAAAACACACATGATGATCCTGTTAACAACTATGTAGTTCTAGTCTTTCATACATGTGAACTCAATCATCAGAAGTGGTATCACTTCTCCCTATCCATTCTGTAATAAATATGTTGCAGAGATTATCAATATACCCCTTTACATGTGATACACCAAACTGAACCTGAAACTGTATTTAAAGCCTGACAGAAAGCTATGTTTACTTTAAAGATCCCTGTTGTTGTTGTTAAGTGCTGTTGCGTTGGATTAGTGTCATAGTGACCCATTTAGGTTTTCTAAGGAGTGACTGTTGGGTTTGAACCACTGACCTTCCAGATAGTAGTCTAAATGCACCCAGCAGTACCAGAGATGGCTTGGCAATCTGCTTACATTGTATATTTGCAGACACATAATCTTCTATTATTTATCTCATACAGATGTTAAAACCTTTTCTGATTTCAAATACATATGATAGACTGTACTAAGTTTCTCACAGAGTCTGTCATTTATCCCCACAATAATCATATGAGGCAGTTACTATAATTGTTGTAACATGTCGCTGAGTCAGTTCCTACTCAAAGCTACCCTGTATAGGGTTTCTGAGAAATGGTTGGTGAGTTAAAACCACCAAACTTTCAGTTAGCAGTCCAGTGCTTAACCTACAGTGCCACACCAGGACACCAGTTACTATAATTAGATGCATTTAATAAAGTAATTTAGTTAATAGATAACCTGTCTAATGTTACTTAACCATTAAGTGACTGAAATATAAACCGAATATAGTCTAATTTCAAAGCTAAAGCTCTAAATTATTACAGAAAGTAAAATAATTTCTCTTGCTTTACACTTTTATTTTCACACCATATTTGGAAAAGATCTGGTCCTCCTCAAGAATATATTCTTAGTTTATTTTCTATTGATGCTTTTATGGTTTAATTTTCTTTTGTAACTATAAATCTACCAGAAAGAACGAAGTTCTTATTCCAAAGTTGGACAATTCTAATAAGACGCACATTATTTCATGCTTACTTATTTGAAAACACATTTATCATATATTCTATACAAACCAACATAATGATAATTGGAGGAAAAAATTGAAACTGTCAACAACATGATTCTACATGGATCGACACATAACATTCCTAGGGCAGTGGTCAAGAACTCACTTTGAAGACTAAGATGCATTTTACTCAAGCCTTAGTCTTTTCAATCAACCTCATTTACACACAAAAAGAGAAATGGTGTGTTCAAAATGCAATACTGGCTAAGAATATTACCATATCATGGACTTATCAAAGAACAAACAAATCAGTGTTAGAAGAAATACAAATAGAATGCTTCTGAGGTGAAAGGATGGTGAGATTTCAATTCATATGTGAAATGTCATCAGGAAACACCAATCATTATAAAAGGTAAAGTTAGAAAGTCAACCAAAACGAGGAAAAATCTCAATGAGATGGAATGACATTAAAAGCGACAACAATGGACTCTATATACCAAAGATTATGGAAATGGAAGGACAAGCAACACTTCTTTCTGTTATGCATACGGTTGCCATGAGTCACAGTCAATTCAATGGCAGCTAATAACATTCATATATGGGTTTTGCTTTAAGCTCTCCATTTTGTTTCCTTCATTTAAAAAAAAACCAAACAAAAAAAAACTTTCTATTATGAATTCCTCTGGAGTACTGGTATGGCACTGTGGGTTAAGGTGTTGGACTATAAGGTTGGTTTGAACTGCAAGGTCAGTAGTTCAAGCTCACTAGCTGCTCCTCGGAAACCCTATATATATGGTCGCTATGAGTTGGAACTGACTTGGGGGCACGTAACAACAACAGTTGTGAATTTGGACTCCTAGTGTGATGCTGCAACATCAGCATTGGACTTTGAACCACAAAGCCAGCAGTTTGAAACCCACCAAATGCTCCTTGAAAACCTTATACAGGGTTACTGTAAATCAGGTCTGAAACTATAGCACTTAACAACAACATTGTTAATTGAGTGAAGGTTTACAGACAAGATCATCAGTTTTACATTCAACACATCATACACTTTGTTTCATTTCAATGACAGCAATCCCCTCCATGTAACAGTTAACCTGCTTCCTCTCTGTGATTCCTATTTGCATGCCAGACCACCTTCCTATCACTTCTCAATTTTGTCCTTAGGAAATTGTTGCCCATTTTTATTTTGAATTATTGATCATTCCACAGTGAGCATACCTTGCTAGTGCTGTCCTTCCCTATAGGCCTATCTACTTACTTGGCTGAAAATTGGGCCACAAGGCTGAGTTCCTTCCCAGACATGAAAGATAGTCAAGGGACATAGCTTCAGGTAAATTCAGTCTCTTTTTAATTTTTTAAAATAATTTTGAGTTTTGTACCACATTTTCTTCCACTCTATCGGGGACCCTCTAATGTGATTTCTTTCGGGATGGTTATCAGTGGTAGCTGGGCCTCATCTAGTTCTTCTTGTCTCAGAGTCATGGAGACTGGTATTCAAAAGTTCCATTAGTACACTGGACTACTTGATTCCAAGCCTCTTCAATTCTTATCCTACTTCTTCTTCCATATATGGAGAGACCAATAGCTGCACAGTTCATTCATTCTTAAAGCCTACTATGGAGCTAGTAATACAATGTACTGATGTTGCAACTTTGATGTTTTAATACCTAAAATGACTTCTATTTTCTAGTTTGTATTACTATAAAAATGCCCTGGAAATTTATTTTATAGCACCACTATTGAGACAAACCTGAAATACCTTATTTGCTGTTGTTAAGTGCTGTCTACACTCAGTTATGATAGGGTCTCTGAGGATTTACTTATCTTTGCGGGAGCAGAAAGCCTCATCTTTCTCTCAGGGAGCCGCTGGCAGGCTTAGACTTCAGACCTTCTGGTTCACAGTCCATTGCTTATTGTATGGAGCACCACACTCCTTACAAACCATGCAGTTCACTTTTTTCTTTCTTTTGGCATATACTTTTATTTATTTGTTTTTTTGTTTTAATTTAAGGTTTTTATTGTGGATTGGGTGAAAGTTTACAGGGCACATCATCAGTTTCACATTCAACAATTCATATAACTTGTTTCATTATATTGATTACAATCCCCTCCATATACCATCAGTTAAAAGTATTTCTCTTTATCCACTTTAGGTTTTTTTTAAAACACACACACACACAAAAACCCACTCAGGCATATATAATAAATTACATCTCCAAAGGGCACATTC
>NW_006408560.1:14274343-14295413 GCF_000296735.1 Chrysochloris asiatica
TCTGGGACCATCCCCTGAGCCTGCTTGGTTGGGTATTCTGTGTTGTTGTTGGCGGAGCTCTCTGCTATACGTCCACCTGATCCTCCATCTTGTTTGTTCTCCTCTTTCTTTTTTTTTAAGGTTTTTACTGTGGATTGAGTGAAAGTTTACAGTGCAGATCATCAGATTTACATTCAACAAATCATACAGTTTGTTTCATTACAATGATTATAATCCCCTTTGTGTACCATCAGTTAAAACTATTTCTCTCTATCCATTTTAGCTTTTCAAAAACAACAACAAAAAAACCACTCAGGGACATACAGTAATTTACATCTCCAAAGGGCACATTCTTCAAGTCTGTCTCCTGGCCACCAGCTCTTAGAACCTCTCTTTCCATTAATCTAGAGTCCTTAGCCACTCCCTCATCTCCATGACCCCATGTCTGCAGTCACTGCTTCACTCTAGTCCTCTGTGGCTATGTCGCTGACTCTAGGTCCAAGAGTCCCTTGAACTTGGCACACTGCTGGCCAACCAGGTCTCCATCTGGGTTCACAGGAGTCTACTGAGCATTGTAGGGCTTAGTTCGTAGCTTCATTGCTGTTTTTTCCTCACTTCCCCTTGTCAGTGATGAAAGTGGTCACCATCAGAGCATGCATTCCCAAATGAGCCTTAGTCTTAGAAGAAGGTTTAGGGGGATCTGATCACTAGCCTTGATGTCACCTGGGTGAGCAACTTGGTTGTTCTTGTAATCAGTCGGCCTGCCTATATTGTTTTTGTTTTTCTTGTCTGTCTTTCTTTCAGGACTTATCTTCTGTTCTACTGGCCACTCCAGGCTAGTAAGACCTAACATTTTGAAGTTAAAAATTGCAGCTATCTCCAGAAACATCTGCTAAACGATTTATCAATTCACTTTTAATTTTACGTATATATATTTAACAAAGTCCTACTCACTACTCAGGAGTCCTGGTGTAGCGTTACAGGGTAAGCACTAGATTGCTAACTGCAAGGTGGGTGGTTCAAATCAATGAGCTACTCATTGGAAACCTAATACAGGGTCGCTATAAGTTGGAACTAACTCAATGGTACTTAACAACAACAAAAATAATAGTTTAATATTCTCAAGGTTAAAAATCAGTCGTTAGAATCATCATATCTTAAGTGTTAGTGTTGTATCAATCCATTTCGCTTTACACATATTAAATAGCTTAGAAATACATTTAATATTAAAAATATTACCAAAAACATGTCACTTTACCTTGAAAACCACATCAGGCTTGGTTATGGGTTGTAATTTGTGAGTTATTAAGAAGTAGAAATTGATGTACACCATAAATTGACATAAGTAAGTTTTAGGAAAATAGTGCAAATGAAAAAAATAACTGTGATAAAAGCACACAAGAAAAATGACTAAACACTAACCCTAATTAATGTATGGGTTTCTCTGTCTGGGCTTTATGTGGACTTTTTTTTATTACAATAGCAATGTATGTTGTTGAGTACAGCATATAACATAGGCAATAAACTGAAGTAGTTGATCAATGTATGAAATGTGAGCAATTCTGTACATTCCTAGTTTTTTATATTTACATTATTTCCTGTAGATGAAATAGCATATAAGCAACACTGAAATTTTTTATATGTTATTTTTTTTCCACCCTAATAATCAATCACTTTGGAACAAACTGATGCTTTCAAAACAACTATTATAGCAGGTGTCATGGTGTGGTATTGTAGGACAAGCACTGTATTAACTGCAGGGCCTGTGGTTTAAGCCTAGCAGGCAATCTTCAGAAACCCCACAAAGGGTCACTGTGAGTTGAAACTAGCTCACAGTACTTAACAACAACATTGTAGCAGAAGAGACTGCACACTTTTTAAAAATATTTTTCCAATATAAGTAAGCTGTAATTGCTTCTAAAATTTTTCTATTTCACTACAATGATACAATCACTGTTGTATTTAATTCCTAATTCGTTTACCAAAACTGAGAATACACATCTTTCATTAACACTGGAAAATTCTTGCCTATTTTCTCCAATGATCATTTTTCATATACAATATTTCATGCTGCAAATCTATTCTCCATGTCTCTTTAACATCTCTTCTATTTGCTCTTTGGTCACAAACACATTCAGTAGTTTTCACACATGTCTCTTCTCAATCACTTCTCAATCACTATTTCTCTAAGTCCACCACTTATCTGTCATGCCTTGAGTGTTGATGAGATGCTGGAAACTAGCTATGCAACCAGTATTTGAAATACCAGCAAGGTCACTCATAGTGGGACAGGTATCAGCTGAGCTTTCAGACTAAAACAAAGTAGGAAGAAGGAGAGTCAGACTACTTCTAAATGCTTAGCCACTGAAAACCTCATGAATAGTACTAAAACACTGTCAACACTGAAATAGTGAATACTATCATATATAGTGCCGGAATATGAACCCTCAGGTTGGAAGGCACTCAAAATACTACTGTGGAAGAGTTACCTACTCAGAGTAAAGTTGACAATGATGACAAGAATGGAGTAAAGTTTAAGGGACCTTCATTTGTTGATGAGGTACAACTTAAAATGAGGAGTACAGATCCATTAATAAACAGAACATGGAATGTACAAAGTATGAATCTAGTAAAATTGGAAATTGTCAAAAATGAAATTGGATGAACCACTTTCAAGTCCCAACAACAATACAGACGGGTCCCAGTCTCTCCACATCATCACCAGCATTTGTAGTTTTCTGTTTTTTAAACTTCGCTGGTAATGCTGGTGTGAGATTCTCATTGTTGTTTTGAGTTGCATCTATCTAATACTTGCTGGCTATCTGAATATCTTCCTTGGTGAAGTGCCTATTCATGTCCTATGCACATATTTAAATTTTTTTTTTTTTGGTCCTTTTTCTTGTAGAAGTGTTGTAGTTTCTTAATATTAGCTCCTTGTCTGATACATCAATACCAAAATTTTTTTTTCCAGTCTGCTCCCCATTTTTTAAAAATAAGAATGAAAATAAACCTTTATTTCAGATGTATCTTGGTTATTAACTGAATATAAACTCTCAAAGATACAGTGATTGTTTAATTCATTGAGATGTGATGATTAACTGTAATAGAAACTTCAAATTAAACATGCTTAAATCCAAAAGCTTATGAGATTTCCCATGTGATGTTGTTGTTGTTGTTAGGTGCCATCCAGTCAGTACCGACCCATAGCAACCTTATGCACAGCAGAACGAAACAAACACTGCCCGATCCTGAGCCAACCTTACTACTGTTGCCACGCTTGAGTACACTGATGCTGCCGCTTGACCAATCTATCTCATTGGGGGGTCTTCCTCTTTTTCTCTGACCCTCCACTTTACCAAACATGATATCCTTCTCCAGCGACTGGTCCCTCCTGACAATCTGTGTGAAGTATGAGAGACGAAGTTTGGCCATCTTGGCCTTTAAGGAGCAACACTCTGGCTGCTCTTCTTCCAAAATGGATCTATTGGTTCTTTTGGCAGTCCATGGCACTATCAATATTCTCTTCCAATACCATAACACAAAGGCATCAATTCTTCTATGGTCTTTCTTATTCACTGTCCAGCTTTCACATGTATATGAGGTTACTGAAAATACTATGGCTTGGGTCAGGCTCACCTTAGTCCTCAAGCTGACATCTTTGCTCTTCAACACTTTAAAAAGGTCTTGTGCAGCAGATTTGCCTAATGCAATATGTCTGATTTCTTGACTGCTACTTTCATGAGTGTTGATAGTTGATCCAAGAAGAATAAAGTGCTTGACAACTTCAATCTTTTCTCCCTTGATAAGAATGTTGTTTTTTGGTCCAGTGGTGGAGATTTTTGTTTTCTTTACATTGAGATGCAATCCATACGGAAGGCTGTACTCTTTGATCTTTATCAGTAAATGTTTTAAGTCCTCTTCATTTTCAGCAAGCAAGGTTGTATCATCTGCATATCGCAGCTTGTTAAATTAGAAAGAAGAGTGCTGAACCACTTCTGAATATTTAGTCATTGAAAACCTTATGAACAGCACAGAAAATGAAATGATAGGCATGTATTATAAGTGTAAGGTGAAATCATGAGCACAGATTCACAGTGATTTCATTCTTTCAGTCATTCATATGTAGTGATTCCTACAGCCACTATGCACATTAGGCTCTTGACTTCCTTGTTATGTGCCATCAAGTCAGCTCTGAATCATAGTAACCCTGTGCACAACAGAATGAAACACTGCCTGGTCCTAGGCCATCATTATAATTGTTACTGTATTTGAGCCGATTGTTACTGCCAATGTGACAATCCACCTAATGGGGGGGAGGGGAAGGGTCTTCTTCTTTTTTGCTGATCTTCCCCTTTTTTAAGCATGATATCCTTCTCCAAGAACTGGTCCTTTCTAATAATATATCCAAGGAACGAGAGATGTCTTGTAATTCTCACTTCTAAGGAACATTTTGGTTGTAACTGCTTCCGAGTTAGATTTATTTGTTCTTCTGGCAATTCATGGTACTTTTAATATTTTTCTCCAACATCATAAATCATGTGCATTGGTTTTTCTGCAGCCTTCCTTATTCATTGTCCAACTTTCACATGTGTATGAGACCACTGAAAATAACATAGGTTGGGTCAGGTGCACCTTAGTCCTCAAAATGACATCTTTGCTTTGTATCATTTTAAAGAGATCTTTTGCAACAGATTTGCCCAATGCAATATGTCATTTCTTTCTTTCTTTTTTTTTATTATTGTGAATTGAGTGAGGTTTACAGAACAGATCATCAGTTTTACATTCAACAAATCATATACTTTGCTTCATTACATGGTTGCAAATCCCTTCCACTTTTAACCACTGCATTTCTCCCAGTGTCTCCCACCACCCCCATTTTTCCACTGCCAATCTCCCTACCATTGTATAATGTCTGCCCCATTACCCATGTCAACATGTGTCTACCCTCTTGCGAATGAATCATTTCCTGCTCACCTCATAACGATCATAGATGATTTCATTAAGAACACCCCTCTTTTTGTTTTTTGAGCACACACACACAAAATAAAAACCAACGCAGGAATACATAATCATTTAAGCAACTAACGGGCACATTCTGCAAGCCTTTCTCTTTCCATGAGTCTGGAGTCCTGGTGGCTAGGTGGCAGGGTTGCAGAATGTACCCTTTGGTTGTTTAAATGATTATATACTCCTGAGTGTTTTTGTGTACATCCCCACCAAAAAAACAACCCAGAGGGAATAGAAGCAAACACTGTTGAATGATGATGCATGGAGGAGATTGTAATTATTACAAGGAAACGATGAGTATAAAACCAATGTTCTCCCATGTAAACTATTACTCAATTCACGATAAAACTTAAAAAAACAAGCAACAGTCGAAAAAAAGAAAAAATAACAAAAATCAAGGAAACAGTTTCTCCCTTAGATCTTTAGAAAAAACCAAGCCTACTAGCATGTTGATTTTAGCAGAGTGAAACTGACCTAGAGAACTATGAGAATACATTTATCGTTCTTTAACACCAAATTTATATTTTAGATGATTTTTAGCATTTTTAAAATTTTGATATACCATTTCTTTGTCAAGGAGCTCTGGTAGCATAGTGGTTACGAATCGGGCTGTGAACCTTAAGGTCAGCAGTTCAAAACTACCAGATGCTCCACGGAAGAAAGATGAGGCATTCTGCTCCCATAAAGATTTATAGCCTCGGAAACCCTGTGCAGGGTCACTATGAGTCGGAATCGACTCCACGGTACTTAACAACAACAACAAAAACATTTATTTGTCAGTTAATGGCCCCTCAAAATATGTGTTGCAAATCCTAATCTCTATGCTTGTGGTAAAGGAGACCTGGTGGTACTGTGGGTTCGGTGTTAGGGTGCAAACCACAAAGTCAGTAGTTTCAAGCCACCAAATGCTCCCAGGGAGATGATGCTGTCTGATCCTATAAAGATTAACAGACTTGGAAACCCTATATAGGGTCACTATGAGTTAAAACTGACTCAATGGCAGTGGATTTGGTTTTGATTTATGGTTGTGGTTGTAATGTGTGTTTTCTTCTGTTATGTTAATGAGATTGTATTAGTGTAGGGTCTGTTTAAAAAACAACAACAAGGATATTGGATGATGGAAACAAGAAGGTTGAGTAAAGTAATGAGAGGATCAGAAGGCTTCGCTCCAAAAACAAAAGGAAATAATTTCACCCCTAGGTCCTTCAGAAGAAACCAGGCTGACTGACATCTTAATTTTAACATAGTAATACTGATTAAGGAGTCCTGGTGTGGTGCTATGGACTAATGCATCAGAGTGCAAAGTTGTTTGAACGGCAAGGTAGGTGGCTCAAGCTTACCAGCTGCTACTTGAAAATCCTATACAGGGTCCCTATGGGTTGGAATCGACTTAACAACAACAAAACTGATTAAGTAAACCAAAGAAGCACAGATACAGGAAGAGAGATGCCAAGCCACATGAAGACTGCCCAGAGTGGAAGTTCAGTAGAGATAAGAACCTTCCTCCAGAGCCAACAGTGAGGTAAGTCTTGTTAAGTGCTGTCAAGTCGATTCCAACCCATAGCGAACCTGCACAGGGTTTCCAAAGAGAAGCCAGTGAGCTTGAACCACCAGCCTTGCAGTTGAAAAGACTTTGCAGTCTGACACATTAGTCCACAGAGCCACTCCTAGAAGTTAGCATCCTGAATTTCTACATTTAGTCTCTTCAACAGTGAGGAGTCTTCACATAAAGGTGAAACATAAAGGTGTAAAAAAGATAAGACCAGGTAAAGTTACAGAAGAATTTGAATTCGAGTCAATACAATTTTTATTGCATTGAATTCAGTTAGGTCATCAAATAATTAAAAATATGAATATACAAATATATTTCATTTTTTAAAAAAAGTACAAATTTGCCTAATGCAAAACATCATATGATTTCTTGACTGCTTCCATGAGTATTGGTAGTTGATCAGAGAAAAAAAAAGTCTTAGACAACTTCAATCTTTTCACCATTTATATGGATGTTGTTTACTGATTCAGTAGTTTTATTTACATTGAGGTGCAACCCATACCAAAGGCTGTGGTCTTTGATCTTTATTACTAAGTATTTTAAGTCCTCTTAGCATTCAGCAAACAAGGTTGTATAACCTGGGTATCGCAGGTTGTTAATGAACCTTCCTCAAATCCTGATGGCACATTTTTCTTCATCTAATCCAGGTGTGAGATTAGTTGCTCAGATTACAGATTGAATAAGTATGGTGAAAAACAATGACCCTGGCACATACATTTTCCTAATTTTAAATCATTCAGTGTTTTCATGTTCCGTTCGAACAACTGCCTCTTGGTCTATATTTACAGGTGCCTTCAGTACACCTTGGACATTTTCCTTTAATATACCAGTGGGTCTAAATCATATGTTGTTACCTCTTGATATGGTTGAACATCGACAATTTTTTTGGTACAGTGCCTCTGTGCATTCCTTCCATCTTCTTTTGATGTTTCCTACATCATTCAACATTGTGCCCATTGTTGTTGCTGTTGTTAGGTGCCATCGAGTCAGTACTGACTCACAGGGACCTTATGCACAACAGAATGAAACACTGCCCGATGTTGTTGTTGTTAAGTGCTATCGAGTCAGTTCTGACCCATAGCAACCCTGAACAGGGTTTCTGAGGCTGTAAATCTTTACGGGAGCAGAAAGCCGCATCTTTCTCCCAAAGAGAAGCTGGTAGTTTTGAACTGCTGACCTTGTGGTTCGCAGCCCAATTCGTAACCACTACACTACCAGAGCTCCTTGACACTGCCCAATAGAATCCTTTAATATTTTAAGTTGAGGCTTGAATTTTTTTGCCAGTTCCCTCAGCTTGAGAAATGTTGAGCGTGTTCCTCTCTTTCAGTTTTCTAACTCCAGGTCTCTGCAAATTTCTCTATAAAATTTGACCCTGTCTTCACGAGCTGCTGCTTGAAATTTTCTATTCAGCTTTTCTACTTCTCATTTTTCCTTCTTTCTTGTTTTAATGATCTTTTGCTTTCTTCCTATATGATGTTCTTGATGTCATTCTACAACTCTGCTAGTTTTCAGAATTTAGTGTCTAAGGCACAAAATCTCTTCTTAGGATCTCTAAATTCATGTGGGATATGTTCAGCCGTCCTATTTTGACTCTTGTGGACTTATTTTTTTTTCTTAAGCTCCAGCCTGAATTTGGATATGAGCAATTGATGGTCTGTTGCACAGTCTGCCTCTGGCCTTGCTTTTTGGCTGAAGATATGGAGCTTTTCCACTGTATCTTATCACAGATGTAGTCAATTTGATTACTATATATTCCATCTGGTTATAGCTATGTGTATAATCATCTTTTAAGTTGTTTAAAAAGGTTATTTGCAAGAAGTCACTGGTCTTGCAAAATTCTATCAAATGATCTACAGCATCATTTCTATCACCAAGGTACTATTTCTCCAACTACTGATACTTCCACTTTGTTTCCAACCTTGCATTCCAATAAGTCAGTAATTATCAACAAATCTTGATTGTGTGTTTGATCAGTTTCAGACTAAATTAGTAGAATTCTTCAATTTCATCACTGGTTTCATTGGTTTGGTGTGTAAACCCAAATAATAGGTTGTTGTTATTCTTAAGTGCCATCAAGTCAATTCCGACCCAAAGCGACCCTGTGTCTAAGGAGCGACTGATGAGCTTGAAGTGCCAACCTTACTATTCAAACGACTTTGCACTCTGGCACATTAACCCACAGTGCCAACAGAGCTCCAATAATAGGCTAGATATATTAATATTCAAATTTATGCACCTAACCTATAATAACTGCTTAAATTCAAACCACTGAGAATACCAAATACAGATAAGGTGGCAAGGATGTTCTGCTTACGGAATAGCTCACTCATTTGTGATGGGAATGAAAATTGGTACACCTAAATATAGGTTTATCATCTCATTAAGCAACAGCAGTTCTAGGAATTTACCCGAATGCATAAAAACCTACACACAGAGAACAAACCAGATGGCAGATACGGTGGAAGTGCAGTGAGGAGCTCCATCAGCAAAAACACAGAATACTGGACAAAGCAGGCTCAGGGGATGGTATCACAACGCTGAACCACATACAAAGGAATATTTAGAAGGTTGGAAGGCTTACAGCTAAGGGAATTTGTAGCAGAAGCAAGAAATCCAGTGCTTTCTAATTCAAGACACTCAGCTGCTCCCCGAGACGCCATCTTGGGCGAGACTGAGTGAGGGAAGGATCAGAGCAGTCCAGACGCCTGACAGAACTGCGGAGATAAGGTGTGGACATTCTTCTTTTTTTGGTGTCTGTTCATTGGTCTCTCACTGTCTGCACATCTCCATTCTGATGACTAGAGGGGTGCCTGAGCAAGTGGACACCTCACCCCATCCCCTGGAGGGTTCTATTACACATGTGCACAGATCTCCTCAAAATTTAAAGTGACAGTTTCCACTTAAAACCAAATGGCCACAGCTGGCCCTGAACTGTTTATCATTAGGAAAAAGGCCTGAATGGGGATTGTGGAGCGGGACAAGCAGACTAAAATTAAATCCTGAGTTATGCTACAACAACCAACAATGGCATCTTGAAACTTTTCAGAAAGAAGAGTGAAAAGGGAAGCCCATTTCTTGATCACATCTATATGGAGGCAATCAGAAAACATAAAAAACACCAAAATACACACCTATCTAAGTATTAAGGCCACAGATAACTGGTGAATATGCCCTCAAGCCAGAGGCAGATGACCATATCAGCACACGTCCAGAAATGAGATAAAATGATTAAGGCAAATGAGCTGGAAGTAGACCTACACTCCATACTGGAAGATGGGCAGGCTCTGGAAATGCCTGAGAATGAATTCAGAAAAATGATATTAAAATCTATCAAAACACTATACAACGACACAACAACTACAGAATGACGTACATGGCAGCATCAACCTGACCTCAGTCAACAAATGAAAGAGTCAAGAACAGAATAAAATGATAAGAACAGGATCTGGGAGGTCAGTCTATGATCAAAATAATTACAATGTGAAAAAAGGTAAACACAGAAGAACAGAGATCCAGGTGATGAGAAGGTTGGGTAGATTACTGGATAAAATAGACTATCTTAAATGGAGGGAAGAACTAATGGAATATAAGGTAACTACAATGGGTTGGGATGGGGGTAGGGGTAGGGTGTTTATTTTGGATTTGGGAAGGACAATACAAGAAAGGGGTCGGAGGTAGAAGAACAAGATAGATAGGGGAACATTGAGACAGGTTTGCATGGCCTAGTGGGACAGAGGTAAATAGTGATGTATACTCAATCTTGGAACAACAGGGCTCTGGAATGCAGGGATCTAGGTATAGCTTGAAGAGGGTTAAATAAAACTAAAATCCTTGACTGCCTTATGAATATTAGTTTCCCTTGCCTACTATTATAAAATAGACACTTGAGTGGGATAGAAAGGAATGTTGGGAGACATGATTAGAGAAAACTTGCAAGCCTGCCTTCAGCCTATAACTTACTGGAATACCTAAAAGGGGTTCTACAACTTGCCCAGTGAAATAGGCCTCATGCAAAGCCTTTACAACGTATAGGACCTTAGGTGGAATCCTGAGTCCCATCCACAACCTTGTGAGGTGAGACATTCCCACTAGAAAGGACAAGCAGACTGGAACAGCTGTAGTGACAGAAGATACATCTTCACGTTGAACCTGACCTATATTCAGAGTGGCAGTTACTCTGAATACCAACAGAGAGGGAAAGAGTCTTCAAATCAAGTATCATTGCTATCTGCTCTGTGCACAGGGTAGATAGGGACAGGCAACTTAGACATTGGCTATCTAAAATGAGGGGGCAATAAAGGCACGAAGTGACTGGCTTACAAGGTTTCAAGAGGGAGCTTAGTTAAGAGTGTGGGGGGAAAGAAAGAGTCCCCACTGAATAGCTATCATCTTGTCTAGATGGGTCTGGTGAAAAGAGATGGGGATAAGATACGTAAGATTCAATAGTGAATAACTGTTACCATGACTAATCGCGACTGTCACACTTGTAAAGGTAGAAGTTTTGTAACAAAAAAAGGGGAGTGGTTGATCTTACAGTCCAGAAACAGAGGACACTAGGACCATCAAGAGAGGAACGCACAAGCAGAATGCGGGACCTTATCCAGAGAAGCAGCAGCACCAAAGATGAAGGCAGAGATGGGGGCATGGAGTGGGGGAGCAGCTGAGGACTATAGATTCATCAACTAAGAAGAGAAGGACTAACAGCTGGTGGCCAGGAGTAGACTTGCAGAATGTGCCCTTTTGGGATGCCTGAGTGGGTTTTTTTGTTTGTGTGTTTTTAAAAAAAAAACTAAAGTGGATAAAGAGAAATACTTTTAACTGGTGGTGTATGGGGGGGATTATAATCAATGTAATGAAACAAGTTATATGAATTGTTGAATATGAAACTGATGATGTGCCCTCTAAACTTTCACTCAATCCACAATAAAAACCTTAAATTAAAAAAACAAACAAAAACACTATACAACGGAGTTGAGAAAAATAAGGAAGAAGTCAGGAAAGCACTACAGGAACAATCAAATAAGATAGACCCAGCATTGGAAACAATTCAAAACCTACAGAAAGAGGTCCAAATGATTAATAATCGAGTATCAGAAGTGGACAATATACTGAAAGAGAGAAGGAGTAGAATTAAAGAGATAGAAGCTAGAACTAGTGAGCTAGAAGTGAAATCTCTCAACACTACTAAGATAGAAGAGCAAACACAAAAAAGGATTAAAAAAATCTGAAGAAGGCCTAAGATTCATGTTGGACAGCATGAAGAGGAATAACCTAAGAATTATCGGCATTCTGGAACAGGAACAATCACACAAGTCCACAGAGGAGATAGTTGAAGAGCTCTGGAAGAAATTTTTCCTAATATCTTGAAAAGCGAAAAGATAAGAATTCAAGCTCAACGAACCCCAGGAAGGTCAGACCCTAAAAGACAATCACCAAGACATATAATAATCAAGCTCTCCAAAATCAAAGATAAGGACAGAATCCTGAAAGCAGCTAGGGAAAGGGAAAGTGTAACATACAAAAGCAAGCAAGTAAGATTATACGTTCAAATGTCTCAACAGAAACCACGCAGGCAAAGGCAATGGGGAGACATGTATAAAACCCTGAAAGAAAAAAAAAATCCAACCAAGAATCCTCTACCCATCAAATATAATGGTGTAATCAAAACATTCCAGGATAAACAGAAACTAAGGGATTTTGTCAAAGCCAACCCTGCAATGAAAAACAACCTAAAGGAAGTTCTGTGGACTGAGAATCAATAAGAACAGACAACAATTAGAGAATGATGTATATGAACTCAGTTGACAAATGGAAGAGTCAAGAACAGAATAAAATTATAAGAACAGAGGATCTGGGAGGTCAGTCTATGATCAAAACAATTACAATGTGATAGAAGATAAACACAGAGGAACAGAGATCCAGGCAATGGGAAGGTCAGGTAGCATTACAGGATAAAATATACTATCTTAAATGGAGGGAAGAATAAATGGAATATAAGGTAAACACAACAATAGGGTTGGGAGGAAGGGTTTAGTTCAGGTGTTGGGAGGGTAATACAAGAAGGGGGAGGAGATGGAAGATCAAGATCGATAGGGGAACACTGAGACAGGTTTGCATGGCCTAAGTGGGACAGAGGTAAGTAATGATGCATGCTCAACTTTGGAACAACAGGAGTCTGTGATACAAGGATATAGGTATAGCTTGAAGAAGGGAAATAATACTAAAATGCTTGACTGTCTTATGAATATTGATATCCCTTGGCTACTATTGTAAAATAGACACTTAAGTGGGATAGAAAGGAATGTTGGGAAAAATTATTGGAGAATACTTGTAAGCCCGTCTTTAGCCTATAATTGATTGGAATACCTAAAAGGGGTTCTAGAACTTGCCCAGTGAAATAGGCCTCATGCAAAGTCTTTACAGAGTATAAAACCTTAGGTAGAATCCTGAATCCCACCTTTTGAGGTGGGACATTCCTACTAGCAAGCACAAGCAGACCAGCCTGGGACAGCTACATTGACAGATGATACATCTTCAAAGAAAGATCATCAGGAAAAACAAAAATTTCAGCATGATTGGCTGCTACAAGAATAAGCAAGCTGTTCACCAGGAAGACATCAAGGCTAGGAATCAAGTGCCTTCAGGACAAACTCCCCTCTAAGACTGAAACTCAACGGGAACACACAAATAAGCATGCAAGCTTGCTGACAACCACATTGGTCTACTGGTGAGTGGAAGAGGGGGAAAGGCAGCAATGAAGAAATGGGCTGAGTTCAACCACAGTCCATTGACTCCTGTTGACCTGGAGATGAGAGAGAGAAGAGGAAGGACTGGTTGGTCCAAAGTGTGGTGAGACCTGAGGACACTTGAGCCCATGGACAAGGACATAGCCACAGAGGGCTAGAGCTGAGAGTGAAGCAGCCAGCATCCACCAGAGTGAGGGGAGGGGCACAAGATCACCCAAAGTTGTAGAGAGTACCCATTTGACCTAGCCTTGGTGGCCTGATAATCAGAACTCGACTAGAGGAAGATTACAAAACAAACAAAAAAAGAAAATTATTTTTTTTTGGGGATAAAGAAACAGGGTAAATTGCCACAATGTGATAAACTTGACCTATACTCAGAGAGGTATTTACCCTAAATACCAACTGAGAGGGAAGGAGTCTTCACATCAACTATCAATACTATCCCCTCTGTACACAGAGTAGATAGGGACGTTCTAATTTAGATATTGGCTACCTAAAATGAGGGGACGATAAAGGCATGAAGTGACTGGCTTACAAGGTTTTAAGAGGGAGTTTAGTTTAAGAGTATGGGGGGAAAGAAAGGGTCCTCATTGAATAGATTTCATCTTGTCTAGATGGATCATGTGAAAAGTGATGGGGTTAAGATTCCTGTGATTCAATAGTGAATAATTATTATCATGACTAACTGCAGCTGTCAGAACTGTAAAGGTATAAATTTGTAACAAAAACAGGGGAGTGGTTAATCTTATAGTCCAGAAACAGAGGAGCCTATGACCATCAAGGGAGAATCGCACAAGCAGATTGCAGGACCTTATCCAGAGAAGCAGCAATGCAAGAGACGGATGCAGAGATGGGATCAGGGAGAGGGGGAGCGGCTGAGGACTCTAGATTTATGGGAAGAGAAGGACTAAGAACTGGTGGGCAGGAGGCCGACTTGCAGAATGTGCCCTTTGGAGATGTAAATTATTATATATGACTGAGTGTTTTTTCTTTTTTTAAAAAAAAAAAAAGCTAAAGAGAATAGAGAAAAATACTGTTAACTGATGGTACACAAAGGGGATTATAATCATTGTGACAAAACAAGGTGTGTGATTTGTTAAATGCAAAACTGATGATCTGCCCTGTAAACTTTCACTCAATCTACAATAAAAATCTTAAAAAAAAAAGAAACTTACACACAGTTTTATTCATAACTGCCCCAAACTGTACATACTACCACTGTTAGGGTTTCCAACAACACTACAGACCTTTATAGGAGCAGAAGGCCTCATCTTTCTCCTGAGAAGTGGCTGGTGGGATTGAATTGCTGACCTTGCAGTAAGCAGCCCAATGCTTAACCCACTGTACCACGAGGGTTCCTTCAAAAACTAAAAGAAATATGTGCTTCAGTTTAACAGGTAAATGAGCAGACAAGTTGTGGTAAACCTGTATTTTCAAAAAAAAGCTTGTTGTCAAGTCTATTGAAAATCATGGCAACCCCATGGCAGAGTTGAACTGTGTTCTATATGGTTTTCAACGGCTGATTTTTGGCAAATGTAGATCAGCAGATGTATCTTCCAAGGCCCCTCTAAGTGGGCTTGAACTTGAAACCGTTAGTAAGCAACCTCTTGTTATAATGGAGTGTTGTTGTTGTTAAGTGTCATCAAGTCAGTTTTGACCCATAGCAAACATTAATAGGGTTTCGAAGGAGTAACTGGTGGGTTTGAACCACCAACCTTGTGGTTAGCAGTCCAGTGCTTATCCTACAGCAGCACACCAGGACTCTGTTACAATGGAGTATTATTCAGCAATTAAAAGAAATGAGCTATTAAGAACTGGTGTGGCACTGTAGTATAAGAACTGTACTGCTAACCATGTGGTCAGTTGTTCAAATCCACCAGCAGCCACTCGGAAACTGTATACACTCACCCTGAGTTGGAACCAACTCAGTGGCACTTAAAAACAACATCAAGCTATGAAAAGGCACAGAGGACTCTCAAATGCATACTGCTAAGTGCAGAAGTCAGTCTGAAAAAGCTACGTACTATATGAATCTAGCTATATGATTTTCTAAGCAAAAGAAGCTAGCTATAGGATTTTCTAAGCAAAAGTATTCACACACACGAATCAGTGGAGGGCTGAAGTAGGGAACAGCATAGAGCACAGAAGAATGAAAAAGAAATTACATTATTCTGCATGATACTATCACGATCTAATGCTGCTGTTAAGTGCCACAATGTCTGTTCTGATACACAGTGTCCCTGTATAGGGTTTCTGAGACTGCAAATCTTTGCAGGAGTAGAAAGCCTCATCTTTCACTCATAGAGCAGCTGGTGGGCCCAAACTCCTGACTTTGTGGTTCAAAATGCTTATCCTACAGTGCCACCGTGCTCTCCCTATTAATAATGGTAGATAAGTGACATTATAAAACTGTACAATACCCTAGTGTGAACTAAGGATTTTAGTTAATAATAATAATGTATAAATATTAGTTCGTCAACTGTAACAAAAGTATCACAGAAATGTAAAATTCTAGTAACAGGAGAAAATGTGTGCAAGGGAGAAGTAGTATATGGCAACGCTCTGTACTTTATTATTTTTATGTAATGCCAGCTGCTCTAAAAAATAGTGTATATATATATATATAAATAAAAAGTATATAATAGAAAAGACTGAGATATAGCTTAAAAAACTTAACAAGAAAAATACCAATACTGAAACATAAACATGAACAAAGATTTGACTAGCTAATTCACATAAAACATTTAAATAAAAAAACAGGAAAAAACTTTCACATTTGATAGTAAGGAAAGCAATATACATTCTAAAGTAGGGGTGTCAGATTTTGCTGTCTGCCAAGAAAATGCACAGTAGAATAAAGAAAATGACAACTGAAGTCTCTATAAATATATTCAAAGAATCTAATTAAAGGCCAAGTTATAAATAGGAAGACAGGAAAACAAAAAAATATTCAAGTATTCTAGAATATTTAAAAATATCTCTATTGAAAAGACATTAAGATTTTACATAGATTTTTACCAACAAGTTTAGCTTTAGTTTCAGTATTTGGTCAAAATCTGCTATTTGGCTTGGGTTTTAGCCTCTAAAAAGTCAAACAACTAAATTTCTACATCCATCTCATTTCTGGTACAACAAAACTCCCAAGTTATCAATGCCACAGAAAATATCAGATCTACTTGTAATCAGTTTAACATTGTATAATAAAACGTGACACTCAAATTTATGTTTATTATGTTGAATATACACTTTCAAACAAAGTTACGCATTCTACATGAAACATGGAATAAGACATTTCTGTATCAGAGTGGAATGCTAAAATAGCTAATGATTATGAAACCTATTCATTTCACATCCTAAAACAAAAACTATCAAGCAATTATTTAAATAAACTAGGAAATACACCAACAACATAAATATAATAGGGCTCCAAAAAGTTAGTGGAAAAATTCCATTATTTTTTATTTCGTTTTCCATGAACTCTTTGAAGGCCCCTTGTACTGAGAGTACCTTATCTATATGAACATTATATCATGTCTGAATAAATGAATGTTAATAAAACTTAAATCACAGAAAAAAATCCTAATACTAACTTTTCTGTATTTTCAGTAAATTAATGTAAATAACACTAAATGTAGTAACCTTTAAGGGTAAGATTTAATTCTTTCTAGTCCTTGAGCGTTCAAGAAAAATTCCATTTGGGAATTCTTCACATCTTGTTAAGAACTAATTAAATACAAAATGTCAATTTTGTTCAAAATTTCACGAGAAAAAAATCAAAACCAATCACATTTAGATATAAAAAATCACTTTTGATCCAGTCATAAGGAATAGCATAATGAAAAGAAAATATTAAGAGGAAAATAAAATAATCTAAAACAAGCTTTGCTCTTATATCAAACAAAATAATTTAATGTTTTAAGATAGTTCTTTATAGATATGATTCTATAAAGCCTAAAAGTTGAATAATCTTGTCAAAATGTTTCTAAAAGTTGTCAGTCATATTTAGTAGTTGAAGACTAAAGATTTTTGTGAACTGCCCAACCTATGAATCCAAGATACAAAGTTCTTTCAAAAAAAGATTTTACTAAAACACTTGTTCCTACATCTTATTCTGCTGTAAATAAAATGTTAATGATATCATTAAATACATCACTTCTATACTCTGAACATCAGGCATTTAGATATGCAACAGCATGCAGGCTTAACAGTGTTGCTGTGCTGTTAAATGCTTTTCAGTTGGTTCTGACTCATAGCAACCCTGTACAGAGCTTCCAAGGAGTAGCTAGATAGCTGTGTAAGACAAAATTTAACTTTGTTTTGATTGGTTACCAAAGATTTCTGTATTTAACAATCTCAACAGAATAAATCTGTACAATAATAAATTTGTATAAATGAAAAAAAAATTGTATAGAATGAAAGATCAGTGCAAACAGAAAATTTAAAACAATTGTTATTTAAAATAAACAAGCATGGTGAAAATTTGGAAGCATAAGCAAATGTTTTATTCATACCCTTTTGTGTATTTAAAGGAAAAATGTAGGATAAAATTTTAGTGACAGAATTTCTGTCTGTAAGCAGAAACACAGTAGGGTATTTTCATCATTTTTAATACACTAGAGATTTTGGAATTAACTTCCCATGTACTTAAAATAATGAAACTAGGAGGGCTTTTATTTATTACATATTTTAAAACTGCCTAAAAAAAGAAAAGACTAACTGTTGCTAGTGGGAAAGTAGTTTGTTTATTGGAATCCACTGAAAAACTAACTATAATAATATGCCTTGAGACTGTATATAATCTTTACTGGTGGAAAGTTCTTCATATCTTTATAAAATATACATGTTAAATATAGCGTGCATGAAAAGCTGAGATTAAGATGGAAACTTACAATTTTATCATCTTGCAAACCAATTACATATTTCTCTATTGCACTATTTCTATAGAAAAGGTTTATGAACAAATGTTTCTCAAAGATGCTTTCGAATACTGGTAGTTGGCCAAAAAATATATTCATTTTTTTCTTAATTCAGTTAAAAATAAGTATCTTATTGGTACCAAAAAATGAACAATACAATAATTGTATACTAAAATAACAAAACCCAAACTCACTGCCATCAAGTCAATTACCACTCATTGCAATCCTGTGTAGGGTTTCCAAAGCTATAAATCACTATGGCAACAGAAAGCCTCATCTACCTTCCACTAGTGATAGAGTGGGTGGTGGGTTTGAACAGCCAATCTTGTGGTTAGCAGTTCAGTGCTTATTATCCTACAGCACTCCTTATAGTAATAGTACTAATGCTGTGTGAAGTGGAGGTAGTTCCGACTCAAAGCAACCCTGTGGAGGGTTTTCAGAGAGCAGTTGGTGGGTTTGAATTGAATACTGTGTGGTTAAAATTCCAGTGCTTACCGTATATTGCCACATTAGTATGTTGCTGTTAAGAACCTTCAAGTCAGTTCTGACCCATAGCAACCTTGGATAGGGTTTCCTGGAGCACTAGAACCTAGATGAACTTGAACCACCAATGTTGCAGTTCAAATCAACTTTGCAGTCCAGTGCATTAACCCACAGTGCCATACCAGGGCTCCACATTAGTATGTTGTTGTTGTTAAGTGCCGTCGAATCGATTCTGATCCATAGCAACCCTGTATAGGGTTTCCAAGGAGCAGATGGTGAGCTTGAATCACCAACCTTGGAGTTTAAACGACTTTGCATAGAAGTTAAAAAATTGTT
Source organism: Chrysochloris asiatica (assembly GCF_000296735.1). Classification (NCBI taxonomy): domain Eukaryota; kingdom Metazoa; phylum Chordata; class Mammalia; order Afrosoricida; family Chrysochloridae; genus Chrysochloris; species Chrysochloris asiatica. The sequence continues at coordinate 14,293,363 of NW_006408560.1, forward strand.
TCTGCTCTATAGATAAAAAAAATTGCAGATTTAAAAAAATAAATTATAATAACATTTAAATATTTTGGGGAAAATAATTATATTTATTCTCCTTTCCAAGAAATTCATCCTGTGATGGCAACATTCAATTTTGGTAGGGTGGATTATTGACTTTGATCATTCAATTATCCTTACTAACATCAAAAGCTAGCTAAAACATATAAGGGGTTGTATAAAGTACGTGTAAGAACCCCATTATCTTTCAATTCCATTGTTCCACTAACTTTTTGGAACCCCCTTATATTACTGGAGAAAGTTTAATAATACGGTTATCAGAAGAACAACAATAATAATATAGAAATTATGTGATGTAAACGTCTACCAGCTCTTCTTGCTACACAATTTAAGAAACAACATGAGGCGTCAAATTGTAGGAGATATCAGCAATAGAACTTATTTTATTCCTAAAATGAAAAACAACCTCCACGGTATATATCTTAGTCTTTAGTCTTATCTTTTGGGATTTCTCCCCAAAGATCCCTATCTGACTAGTGTGGAAAAAGTAAAATAAATTAAGAAACTATGCATCCAGTGGTTTTCGTTCACAAAGTGAGGTCAGACAAAAAACAACTTAATTTTCATCATGCATTCAACCTTATTGCCCTATTAATAGAAATTTCATAAAGTTCCAGGTTTTGTTATTTCATCATATACAGCCTTTAATTCTGATGTTTCCCCCAAAAGTCTTAATTCATTTTCACGCAGCTGTCTCAAAATTAATTAGCAATGTGCACTTATTGAACAGTCTGTATGTGAGCATCTCTGGAGAGATTTATAATCATTAAAATGAAATAAAACATAGGAACAGACAAGCATAAAAAGCAGCATGTGAATTAGTGAGTAAATGTAATGATATTTAGACATAATCCTATAGGACTTGTCATGATGTTTAGGCTTAATTCTCTAGGACTAAAAAAGCAATTTCTTCTAACAATTTGGTTCAATAATTACCTTTTCCATTAGCAAGATCAACAGTGAAATGAAAAGCATACATAGTCACCATACCTCATTATGTAGACCATTAAAACAAACCAGAATACAGTCTTAAGCAGATATCCCTAATACTTTATACTCTAAGATAAAGAAAACTGCTCAATCAGCCAAAATACAGCACTGATTAGATAAGCTGCTACTACAAACTGAAAACAAGAATTGAAGATGAACCTGATTAAACTAATTATAGCAGCTTTTATCTGCCTGGTACATTTCTAGAAAAGACTTGCAAAACACAATAAAAAGGATCTGCTCTTCATCTCCATTTATGGAAGTATATGCTTCCATAATAGAAGTTATTTTGGGAAAAGAGTGGTACCTTGTTTTGTCTCCAAGACTGCAGGACAGATCATGGCTGCCCCCTTAGCTGTCTGTTTTATATATGCAAAGGGAGGAAAAAAGGCTTTCCTGAAATGCTAGGATCCAGGATAATTTGCATAATAACTGCTGCCATGGAGAAGCTAGGCTCTATGCCAACTGTTCTTTTCTATTATATCTGTAGTTCAAGTAGCTTCTAAAGTAAACAATCACAATGAAGGTAAGATATCAGAACTACATCAAAACAAACCAGGGAGATACCTATACACCATAAGGTCTTCTTGCTTGAATAACTTTAGACAACAAGAACATGGCAACGGAAGGATAACAGTGGGGTAGCACATGGGCTTGCCTTCTGGACCTTTTCATAAGCTGACAGAAAACTGAATTCAGAGGTGCCATTCAGCCCACAGGGAACAAGCAAGATGAAATGATATGCTCATCTTCTCCTGTTTTTGTTGTTATGTACCATCAAGTCAGTTCTGACTTACAGTGAGTGTGTATAAGGTTTCTGAGGAGTGGCTAGTGAATTTGAATTGCTGAATTGTGGTCTAGTGCTTATCCTATAATGCCACACCAGGATTCCCGTTTGTTGTTGTTTTCAGGTGCCATCGAGTCGGAACTGACTCATAGCGACCCCATGCACAGCAGAACGAAACAATGTCCGATCCTGGGCCAACCTCACTACTGCTGCCACACTT
>NW_006408560.1:14296878-14317789 GCF_000296735.1 Chrysochloris asiatica
CCATATTTTCTTGATGCCCTCTGCATCACTCAATAATTTGCCCAGAGAATCTTTCAATAACGAAAGTCGAGGCTTGAATTTTTTCTTTAGTTCCCCCAGCTTGAGAAATGCTGACCATGTTCTTCCCTTTTGGTAATCCTGTTTAGCAAGTCCCAAATTACCTGGCTAAATCTAAGGAACCGAAACAAAAAGAACTGGGTTTAAAAAAAAAAATTTTTTTTAAGGCAATGAGATCAAACTAATATTCCGTAAAACCAAAAACTAAACCAGCTGCAAATGAGTCAATTTAAACTCCTAACAACTCCATGGTGTGCAGAGAACTACATTCCATAGGCATGTGACCTTTTAGATTTATATTACCAAGTCTTTCTACAAGGTACTTCTAGATGGGTTCAAACCCCCAATCTTTCAGTTTGCAGTTGAGAGCTTAACCTTCCTTGCTATCCAGAGACTTAATACCCATTTGCTGTTGTTAAGTGCCACTGAGTAGATTCTAACTCATAGCAACTCAATGGAACAGAATAGAATTTCCCCAAAGGATTTTCCTAGGCTGTAATTACAGGACCATATTAAGGTCTTTTTTCCTCTTGAGCATTTGATAAGTTTGAACCACCAAACTTTTGATTAGCAAATTAGCACTTAAGGTTATGCAACCTAGTGCTTAATTGTTGCACCTTTGCCGTCAACTCGATTATGATTCGTAAAAATCTTTACAAGTCTGACAAGAAGTACCTCATAGTTTCCAATGCTGTAAATCTTTACGGAAGCAGGCTGGTGGATTAAAACTGCTACTGTTTCAGTTAGTAACCAAGACCTTAACCACTGTGCCAACAAAGCTCCTTTAACACCCACCCATAGTAGTCATAATAAAAGTTACACTTGAGCTCATTTAGTACCACTTTTTTTTTTTTCATTTAAAGTTTTTATTGTGAATTGAGTGAAAGTTGACAGGTCAGATCATCAGTTTTACATTCAACAAATCATATACTTTGTTTCATTACAATAATTATAAGCTCCTCCATGTACCATCAGTTAACAGTATTTCTCTCTATTCATTTTATTTCCTCCCTTTTTAATTTTCAAACACTCAGGCATATATAATAATTTACACCACCAAAGGGCACATTCTTCAAGTCAGCCTCCTGGCTGCCAGCTCTTAGTCCCTCTCTTCCCATGAATCTAGAGTCCTCAGCTGCTCCTCTTTCCATGTCCCTATCTCTGTCTCCATGTCTGGTTTCGCTGCTTCTCTGGATAAGGTCCCACATTCTGCTTATGCTCTTCTTCTTTGATGGTCCTAGGGTCCTCTGTTTCTAGTTTTTGTTAAGCGCCACCTTTTTAATAGCTAAGTCACTCACCCATACAAAAGCAACTGCTAGCAAGATGATTCTGACTCACGGCAACGCTGTAGGATAAGGTTAACTGCCCTACTGGGTTTCCAAGACTACAATTCTTTATGGAAGCAGACTGCTGCATCTTTTCCCCAAAGAACTGCTAGTGGGATCAAACTGTTGACCTTTCGGTTAGCAGTCAAGCACTTTAACCACAGTGCCACCCAAGGTCCTTGGCTAAATCACTAAAATGTGTTAAATGGTTTTGAGAGGTACTTGACATCTAAAATGTTTTCTTAAACTAAGAGCCAACTGTGACATTACAAACAGCTTGGAGTCTTGGTATGGCTCTGTAGGATCAGCACTGCATTGCTAACCACAGTTGTTGGTTCAAACCTACCAGCCACTTCTTGGGAACCCTATACAGGGTTCAATATGAGTCATACATAACTGACTCAACAGCACATAACAATTATAGACAACTTAGTTTACCACTCTGTGTTTTCACGAAATACTTAATATTTTGTTTGTTCTTTTATAAAATCAAATGGTTTTCTCAGAGCAGTTACTACAGTTGTCCTTAACCAGGACACTTAAGTAACAGACACAGATAGTAATTGCTATCAATAACAGTAACTTCTTAAAAGAAGGAAGCTATAGATTATTTTTAAGTAGATCTAAAAGTTTTACTATATTTGCATTTGGTGTGTATGAAAACAGAAAATATAAACAATTTATTCATGACCGCTTCTGTGAAAATACCATCTTAAGGCATGGGAAACAAATTCTTTTATTCCAAGCTACAGATCATTTTCTGTTCTCTCTTTTTTTATTTTTTTTTGGTAGTAGTGGTGGTATTTTATACTTGCACACCATACAAACCACAATTGTTTTCTGTGCTGATAATGAAATGAAAAAATTAAAAAGATCAAACACAGAAGGAACTTTCATTAATTAAAAAAGAATTATAATAAAGAGGATATAAGTGAAAAACAGCAATACATGCAATGGAAGCATAGAGGATGGAGTTACTAACTCTCCCTGGAAGGGTTAGAAGTCACTTCATAGAACTGGGTGACATTTGAGTTTAGTCTTTACATGCCTTTATCCTCCTTCTTTTTCCTATTTAGATTTTTTTTGCTTTGCTTTTTATTTAGCACCTTAACTAAGTATGGTAAAAGAATACAACCCTGGCAGCCACCTTTTCTGATTTGAAACCATTCAGTATCCCCTTATTCTATTCAAACAATTGGCTCTTGGTCTGCACATAGGTTTCTCAAAAGCACAATGAAGTGTTCCGGAATTTCCGTTCTTCGCATTGTTATCCATAGTTTGTTATTATGCACATAGTCAAAAGCCTCTGCATAGTCAATAAAACACAAGAAAATATCTTTGTCATATTCTCTTTCCGCCAACATCCATATGACATTAGCAATGAATGATACCCTCTTTCTATGCCTTCTGCTGAAGCCAGGTTTAACCTGACAGTTTCCTGTGAATATACTGTTGGAACCATTTGTGGATTACCTTCAGCAAAATTTTACTTGCATGTGATATTAGTGTGATTGTACAATGATTTCTGCATTCATTAGGGTTACCTTTCTTTGGAATGGGCAAAAACATGGATCTCTTCCAATCAGTTGGTCAGGAAAGCTGTCTTCTAAATTTCTTAGCAGACGAGTGATCACCTCGTCTACAAAGGCATGATATACACAGTAAATCAGGCCTTGATTGTCAAACAATAAACAATAGAAAAAACAAGTTTAACAGCTTAGTATCTATTTTGTTTAAAAATTTCTTGGTTACAACTGCACTTTAACAATAATTAACATTTATTGTTATCTTAGTTGCCAATATCTTCTTTTGATAATATGTATGCTCTCAATTTGGATAACAGATGTTAGGGAAACTAAACTAGTGTGGTGCTGTAGGATAAGCATTGTTAACCACAAGGTCAGTGGTTCAAATTCAATAGCCGCTCAAAGGAAATCCTATAAAGGGTTGCTCTGAGTCAGAACTGATTTGATGTCATTTAACAACAAATCCTTACAGGAACCCTAGTGGTGCCGTGATTAAGCAATAGATTGTAAACCACAAGGTTGGCAGTTCAAACTTACCAGCCCTTCCATAGGAAAAAGATGAGGCTGCATGTTCTTGTGAAAATTAAGTGTGAGGAACCCTAGGGACAGTTCTACTCTATGCTAAGAGGGTTGCTAGGAGTCAGAATCAACTTGACAGAATTAAGTTTATAAATCCTTAAAAATACCATAAATCAAGCATGAAGAAAGATCCATACTTATAGTACATGGTTTCAAAACCACAATCAACATATAAACTGCCATCCTCTTCCCTAAAAGACTTTACTCAATAATATATAACTTTTTTAGTTTAACAGCCATTTGTTAGTGCAAAATGACTCACATGACAAGGAAAGACAAACGTTAATTAAAATAGATCCTGGCTGACACATTCATATTTTTCTATCTTTTTTACATGCTGGGAATACTAGACACACAACAAAAGTTTCTTTTTGGAGCAGAATTGTTAATTGCTACATTTATAAGTGATTGGTTAAAACAACAACACAAAACACATACACAGGTAATCTCTGAAGAGACCAAAAGCACGCACAGGTCATGCTGAATTTTGTAAATTGTGCCCTTAACCCCCACAACACTTCTCTTCCTTGCCCCCTTTAAATACTTAAGTCCCACAACTTCTCCTTAAACCTAATCTCAAATGCTGTTGCAGTTCTGTGTCCTAAAGAAATTCTACCAATCTGCCCCAGTATTTTTTCTGCTTGACTTTCATTTCTGCATAAAGACCCAGGCAGCTCATTATTAACTATGTACAGCCTTGTACAATAAAATTCAGATTTCTGGGTACTTTATCTTTGTTAAGATTTAAAATTACAGTCATAAATTATAGGGTTCCTATTTATACAATTACAAGTAATCTCATATTTCCTAAACAAAAAGACTTTACAAAAATTCAACCTTACATTTAATTTTTTTCCTCTTTCTAAGAGAAACACTATTATAAAATCCATTGCTGTTATAGAAGATTTCAACTCATAGGAACTACACAGAAGAAAGTAAAAGTACCCCAGAGGGTTGCAAAGCAAAGAATGATTACTTGGGAAACTTACTGTGCTCATGAGGAACATCTACAGAGACTAGAAGCCTTCTTCACACAGAATAAGGGGATATTAAATACTTTAAAATCAGGAAAGGTGTGCACCAGGGTTGTATTCTTATATTATACTTACTCAATCTGTATACTGAGCAAATAATCCAAGAAACTAGATTATATGCAAGAGAACGTGGCATTAGGTTTGGAAGAAGACTCATTAACTTCAGTATGGGTTGCACTTCAATATAAAGAAAACAAAAATCCTCACCACCAGATCAATAAATAACAACATGATAAATGGAGAAAAGACTGAAGCTGTCAAAGACTTCATTTTGCTCAGATCAACCATCTACACTTATGGAAGAAATGGTCAAGAAATCAAATAATGTATTGCATTAGGCAACTCAGCTACACAAGATACTTCTCTAAAGTGTTTCAGAACAATGATGTAAGTGTGAGGACTAAGGTGTGCCTGACTGAAGCCATGGTATTTTCAATAACTTCATATGCACGTGTAAGTTGGATAATGAATAAAGAAGACCGTAGAAAAACTGATGCATTTGAGTTATAGTGTGGTGATGGTGGTTGTGGTGTGCTGTGGAGTCAGTTCCGACTCATAGCGACCCTGTATAGGGTTTCCAAGGCTGAAATCTTTACGGGAGCAGAAAGCCTCATCTCTCTCCCATGAAAGAACTGGTAGCTTTGAACTAGCTGACCTTGAGGTTAGCAGCCCAACTCGTAACCACTACGCTACCAGATGTCCTTTGAGGTATGGTGTAGGGGGAATATTAAAAGTACCATGGACTACTAAGAGAACAAACCAGTCTGTGTTGTAAGAAGTACAGCCAGAATGCTTATGGAAGCCAGGATGGCCAGACTTCATCTCTCATACTTCTGACATATCATCAGAAGGGCCCAGCCCCTGGAGAAGGATATCATGTTTGGTAAAGTGGAGGGTCAGCAAAAGAAAGGAGTACTCTCAACAAAATGTATTGGCACAGTGGCATTGGCAATGGGCTCAAGTGTAGCAATGATTGTGAGGTTGGTGCAGGAGTGGCCAGTGTTTCATTCTGTTTTTCATAAGATCACTATGAGTCAGTATCGACTTGATTGCACCTAACAACAACCTTTATGGACACAGCCCATCATGTCTTTCTCCTGTGGAGCAGTTGGTATACTCCAACTATGGACCTTTTGGTTAGCTGCTGAGAGCTTTAACCACTACACAACCAGGATTCCTACTACAAAATATTGTTGGTTAAGTGTTGTACAGTTGATTACAACTCATTGCGACCTTGTGTAGTTTTCAAGGAGCATCTAGTGGGTTTGAACTGCCAACCTTCTGATTCAATCTGACCTTCTGGTCCAGTGCATTATCCTACAGCATCATGTTGTTGTTTTTTAAGTGCCATCAAGTTTGTTCTGATCATATCGCTACATAGTCAAGGGTTTCCAAGGAATGGCTGATGAACTTGAACTACCGACCTTGCAGTTCAAACTGATTTGGCAGTCCATAGCATTAGTACACAGTGCCACACAAGGATCACATAATTTAAAAACACAGTAAAATCGCTCCCCCCAAAAAGGATATAGTCTTATTTTTAAATCTATAAATTTTTTAAGAGCCCTGGTACATATGGCCACAGAGGGCTAGAGTGTAGAGTGATACATCCAGGTGATATGAAGTAAGGGGAGATTCACAAGAACACCCATACTTGCAGATAGTATCTACTTGACCTGACTTCAATGGCTGGATGATCAGAACTCGACTAGAGGAAGAAAGAAGAGTAAAAAGAGTAATCTGCTACAATTTGCTGAACTTGACCTATACTTATGGATGTAGTAGCTCAAAAGAGGGAACGAATCTTTACAGCAAGGATCATTCTCGCCCCTCAGTACACAGTGTTGACAGGAATAGGCAACTCAGACATTGGCTACCCAAAATGGGGGAAGGGAGGCCTACAAAGGCACTACAAAGTGACTAGCTTATAAGCTTTCAAGAAGAAGCCTAGTTCCAAAGGGTGCAAGGGAAGGCAGAATATCCACTGAGTGGTTTCCAATCTGTCTGGACGGGGCTGATGAAAGGAGATGGGGATAAGACTCTAGTGGTACAATAATGAATAAATGCTACCAGGACTGACTGTGAGAGTTGCTAATGTAAAGTTGGATGTTTTGTAACAAAAGGAGGAGAGTGGTTGATTTTGCAGTCCAGGAGCCGTGCCTGGGACCATCAAGGAAGAAGAGCAGAGTGTGGGACCCTATCCAGAGAAGCAGTGACTCCAGAAATGGAGGCATAGACAATGGCATGGAGAGATGGAGCAGCTGGGGACTCTGGACTCAGGGAGGGAGAGGAACTGTGTGCTGAAGGCTAGGGTGCAGCCTTACGGGGTGTTCCTTTTGGTTTTTTGATGATACATGGAGGGAATTTTAATCATTTCAATGAAATATTATAGGATGAACGTAAAGCTTATGTTCTCCCATGTAAACAAACTATCACTCATTTCACAATAAAAAAACTTAAAAGATAAAAATAAATAAAATGAGCCCTGGTAGTATAGTGGGTTACAAGCTGGGCTGCTAACTGCAAATTCAGCAGTCTGAATCTACCAGTCATTCAGCAGGAGAAAGATGAGGCTTTGTACTTCCATAAAGATTCAGAAACCCTACCAGGGTCATTATGAGTTGGAATCCTCTCCCTGGCACACAATCACCACCAAAATAATGCTATTTTTAAAAAACACAGTATATAGCATATGATTTAAAATAAAACATAAACACAAACACAGAGATAGAAGAAATTTCAACCCAAGATCTGGCAAGAGAAATAATTTTTAAGAGGTCGATTATAAAACCTGTTGTTGTTAAGTGCCACTGAGTCGTGTTCTGACCCATAGAGACCCTGTAAAGGGTTTCCAAGGAGCAGCTGTTGAGTTTGAACCACAGGCCTCCCAGTTCAAGCGGACTTTGCAGTCCACCGCATTAACCAACAGTACCACACCAGGACTCCTAGGAAACCTCAAATGTTTATGTTGTTCTTTCATTTTGGTGGTGGTGGTGATATTTGCTTTGTGCTTGAAGATACTGCCCTCAAATATCTCCCACTAAAATGAGCAATATAGAAGTGGTAAGAGTCCTTCCAACTTATAGCGACCCTGTATAGGGTTTCCAAGGAGCAGCTGGAGTGAGTTTGAACAACCAAACTTGTGGTTCTCAGCCTAGTGCTGATCCTAAAGCCCTACACCAGGACGGCACTTGTCATATTTTCTCATAATTACTTGTTTGCTGCAAAGGATAGACATTCACATATTTTATGAAAAAATAGATTGATAAAAGCCATAAACCTGGATTGAAGACTATGCCCAAAAGTAAGTGGTACAAAATTTGAATCAATGATTTTGCAGTTAGCAGTCTGGTGGTTATACTACAGTGCCAGACCAGAACTCCTATCTAAAGTATAAAAGGAAAAAAATATATAGATACATATATATACACACACATATAATGTATATATAGGATGAGGAGAATGGTCTGAAATTAGATAGTAGTGACAGTCATAAAACTGTAAATACACTAAAAACCACCAAAGATTATACTTTGAAAGGGTGAATTTCATTATATTAAAATTACTTCTCAATATAAAATAAATAACATATTTAATTTAAAACTGCATTTAAAGGAACTGTATTAAATCCTGGTGTGGCAATATAGAACAAGCACTGAACCACAAGGTTGGTTTGAACCGCAAGGCTGGATATTGAAACTCAGCCATCCACTCCTTGAAAACCCTATACAGGGTCACTATGAATTGTAACGGACTCAATGCCTCTTAACAAAAACAATACTAAACCTGAAAAACCTAAAATACTATTTTTTTTAGGAGAAATGCCAAGGAATGAAAAGCTAAAAACCTAGGTAATATCAAACTATTTTGTTCATAAACAATTCAATTTCAAAATAATGGGAATCCATTTGCAGCACTTTAAAAACTACTACAGCAAATTATCCATACGGAGCAAGAACTGAAACACATTATTATTATTATTATTATTATTATTATTTATATTTTCATATTTAAGAAATTACATTAGGCTAACAGTTCTATGTTTTTGGGAAAATCTTAGTCAAATAGGCCTTAATTCTAACATTTGGATTAATGTGGATTTTTATTATTTCCCATTAAAAAATAAAATCACTTCAGTGAAATTAAAAGTTACTTTTCTAATGAACAGTTTCTTAAACAATCCATTAAAACAACCCAAGATATCCATAGGCATTTATTTTCTAAACAGAAAAGGTTTCCTGGGGGGTGGGGGAGAGAAGTTATAATTATGGCTGTAAATTTTGTTTATAATTTATTACATTCATTAAATAAAATTATCTATGCTAAAATAACATCTAACTGTTAAGTGACAAAACGCCACCCAAAAGAGTCTTGCGGTCTTTATAATCATAAAAGATTTTATGATTATAGTAACACTGTACAGGGTTTCCGAGGAGCCACTGTTGAGTTTGAACCGCCGACCTTGAGATTCAAACCAACTTTGCAGTCCAGTGCATTAATCCACAGCACCACCAAAACAATAGAAACAAAAATTTTGGTTGCTTTTATCAAACAGCAAACTTTATGGCTTAGAAAACTAAACCAAAGCCAAGTATACTAACTATGCTGTACAATTTCAAAGCTGAAAATTTTTTTAAAAGAATGTACCACTGCCATGTCTCCTTTAAAGTTGCTGTTTTTAAGTACCATCAAGTCTGTTCCAACTCAAAGAGACTCTGCATAGGGTTTCGAAGTAGTGGTCTGAACCATCAACTTTGTGATTAGCAGTCCAGACTGCTTATCCTACAGTTCCACACCAAGACTCATTTTAAGTTAGTGTGTGATGTTGTTGTTAAGTACCGTGGAGTTGGTTCCGACTCATAGTGACCCTGCACGGGTTTCCGAGGCTATAAACTTTTATGGGAGCAGAATGCCTCATCTTTCTTCTGCAGAACCACTGGTAGTTTCAAACTGCTGACCATGAGGTTGGCAGCCCGACTTGTAACCACTACGCTACCAGAGCTCCTTTGGTGGTGGTGATGGTGACGTGCCATGGAGTCGGTTCTTACTCATAGCGACCCTGTACAGGGTTTCCAAGGCTTTAAATCTTTACAGGAGCAGAAAGCCTCATCTTTCTCCCGCGGGACATTTGGTAGTTTTGAACTGCTGACCTTGCTATTCACAGCCCGATTCGTAACTACTACGCTACCAAAGCTCCTTAGAGCTCCTTTAGTGTGTGATAAATATAAGTAAATACTATGATATCTACCTCCATTTTCACTTTCTCAAATACTTCTGCAAAAGAATGAATGTACCTTTCTGATCATTTATGAAATTGCACAGATATCACCACATGGGGTCAGTTATAAGAGAGACAAACCCGCATTTCCTCAGGAAAGTTTTTCTTTGTATTGTAACTCACTGCTAATTGAGTTGATTCCAACTCAGAGCTACTCTACAGGACAGAGTAGAACTGCTTTGTCTATGCTGTAAATCTTTATGGACGCAGGCAGTCTCATCATTCTCCCACAGTGTAGCAGGTGGGTTTGAACCGCCAACCTTTCCGTTAGCAGCTCAATGCTTAACCTACTGCACCACTAGGGTTCCTTTCTTTGAACTATAGAAAAGATTAAAGATACAGAAAGACCTGTTGCAAAATTAACCATGAACCAATTTCTTCTAAAACAACCAAAGAATTTCTTCTACTAGCCATGCTGTGTGCCCTCAAGTTGATTCTGACTCATACTGATACTACAGGACAGAGTATAACTGCCACATAGGGGTTTCCAAGGATCTAACTGGGAGTGTGTAGACTCCTGGTATGGTGCTTTAGGATCAGCACTCTAGATTGTGAACCACAAGATCTGCAGTTCAAATCCTCGGAAACTCTATAAAGGGGTCATTATGAGTCAGAACCAACTCAACAACACCTAACAACAACAATTGGGAGTGTAATGACTTTGTACAATAAGCACTGGACTGCAAACCACAAGATCAGTGGTTTGAGGACATCAAGCGTTCCACAGGAGAAAGATGAGGCTTTCTGTTCCCATAAAGATTTATAACCTCAGAAACCCTATATGGGGTTTTGGAAGGCAAAACACTGTGTAGTACTGTAATGGTTAGGGTTTTGTGTCAACCTGACTAGGCCAGGATTTCCAGAGGTTTAGTAGTTGGGAGTCCTGGTGTGATACTGCAGGATAATGCACCAGAATGAAAGGTTGCCTTAAATCATGAGGTTGGCAGTTCAAACCCATCAGCTACTCTTCGGAAACCCTAGATGTGATTGCTATGAGTCAGAACCAGCTGGGCAGCACTTAACAACAAGTAGTTGGGATGTGCTTATTCCCATAGTGATGAAACCTAATACAGACATAATTAACTCTATGATGATTAGCTATAGCAGCCAATCAACTGAAAGGATGTTTCCTTCAGTGTAGCCTGCTCCCAATATATTGGACACACTGGAAGGCTCACTCTCTCTCTCTTCTGCTGAGGACTTGGGATTCTGCAATTGTGAGCCATTCCCTTGATAATAAAATGTACTCTCTCTCTCTATGTGTGTTGTTATATGCAGTGGAGTCAGTTCCGAATCACAGAGACCCTGTACAGGGTTTCTGAGGCTGTAAATCTTTATGGGAGCAGAAAGCCTCATCTTTCTCCCATGGGAACAGCTGGGAGTTTTGAACTGCTGACGCTGAGGTTACAAATTTGGGTTAGCAGCCCAATTCGTAACCACAACGCTACCAGAACTCCCACATATATATATATACACACACATATATATTTCTTACTAGTTCTGTTTCTTTAGAAAACCAAGTCAAAGGCAAGTGTCTTCCTAGTGCAATAAAATAAGCCAATCCAGCATAAATTATGCTTATTGCAGTGCTGGATTCATACAAAGTTTTTTTAAAAAAAAGTCTCCAAGACCAAAAAGAAAGAAAAAAAGTGAGGCTACACTAAGGAGTCCTGGTGTAGCACTGTGGCTTTGACAGACTGCAAAGCCATTTGAACTTCAAGGTCGGCGATTCAAGCTCACCAACTGCTCCTCGGAAACCCTTTACAGGGTTGCTATGGGTCAGAATCGACTCGGTGGTACTAACAACAACAACAATACTAAGGAGACAGGATTGTCCTAATGGTAACAAGTCATAGTGTAGAGAAAAAGTGAAGAACCCAGGAAAGATGTTAATATTCCAGCTTGGCTCCTAGCAAAGCAAAATCAAAGCAACCCAAGGAAATGATCCTCAAATTATGCCCCAAGTTGAACCACAGATAAAGATAAACAAAATGTGAGACCAACAAGTTAAAAATCCTATTTGGGCTAGGTTCAAGGCAGATGAGTCCAACATGTTCATACAGAGAGAGCTGGCTACATGGCTGATGAGTTCAATATGTCCATATACAGAGAGCTAGCTACATGGCAGACAACTCCCATATGTTCATAAACAGAGAGCTACCTACATACCAGAGTAGTGCAACATTTCCATATACAGAGTTATAGCTACAGGGCAGATGAGTCCAACATGTCCATGTACTGAGAGCTAGCTACATGGCAGACGAAAAAAAAAAAAAGACAAGGGAGTGTGTAAACTTGTTATTTACAAAGCATTTTATATTGTATCAGCTCAAAGTAATCTAGGGATGGAGTCCCACTGTGATGCTGTTAGACAAGCACTGAACTACTAACCATAAATTAGCTGCTCCTTTGAAACGCTATATATTGGTGTTAAGAGTCAGCACTGACTAGACAGCACTTAAGAGTAAATCTAGAGATGATTTAAAGTATACAGGAGATGTGTTGTGTACACTATATGTAAATATTCCATTTTATTTAAGAGCATTCATGGATTTTAGTATTTGCAAACCCCTATGGGTATTCAGGGGTGACTGTTTTTATACGTAATTTTTTTTCACCCTATCTGAAAGACTTTTATTTCTTTGTTGAAGGTTGGGCGGGGGTGGGGGGTAGGATACACACACACAATGGATAGGGACCTGCTCAGTACTTCTTGGCAGCCACCTTACTCTTGGCAGCCAGGACATTACTCAGCTCCTCTTGGCACAGATGTGCATCTCCAACCTTTTCCCGATGAACTTGAGTACCAACTTATCCTTAGAGACCTTGAGAAGCTCCATGGCACACTGCTCATAAAGGCCTAACACTGCACACCTCCCAAATCTGGTGTGCTTAGTGAGGTGCCCAGGGCTGTGCCTCAGCTTGCTCACATTCTTGGTTGCCTGTGTCCCTTGTTGAGGCTAACAGCGATAGGGTAGTGCATAGCCATGGCTGCTATGGTAGAAGGCTCATAATGTATTTTTGAAAAATATCAAAGATACTGATGTTACAGTTATTTCCTGGAAGTTTCTTTGCACCAATTTTGGTTTCAAACAATTTGGTTTAAATGTGGTACTTTTCAAGTACGGATAAATTTGAAGACAAATGATATACATTAAGACCTGATAAGATGATACCTGTGTGAGATGGAAGCCAATCATAAAACGAAAACTCACTTACTTTCTACTAATAGGAGTCCTGGTGTGTCCAGGTAAAACACTGGACTGTCAACTGTAATATCAGCAGAACACACTCACCGGCTGCTCCTCTGAAATCCTACACAAGGTCACTGTGAGTCAGAATGCTCAATGGCAATTAACAGAGAGTGAAAGAAAAGTGTAAGGTTACAACCTGTCAAAGATGGAAAACTTGCAAGACCTGAAAAAATAAGGAAATCCAGTCAGATTCCAACTCTGAAAGGTTTCTCTATATATAGTAAAGTTTTCTTCATTTTGATCAACACATGGTTGTTCTGGTTAATCAGATATGGTGAGATGTTATCACATTGATGGCCTTTACAAGGTATTTCCAAAATGGATTTGCTTGGGATGGGGGAAAGGATTAATGATTATGAAATTTTATCTTTTAAATTTGAATCATGGGCAGTATTACCTAATTAAAACAATGTAAAATCTGCTGGTTAAATATCCATCTCCTTATACTTTAAATAGGAGTCCTGGTGTGGTGCTTCAGGAGAATGTACTAGGATTGCAAAATCAGCTTGAACTGCAAGGTCAGCAGCTAAAACCCACCAGCTGCTCCTCAAAAACTATAGACAGGGTCGCTTTGAGTCAGAACTAACTCACTTGCACTTAACACCAACAACAAAATACTTGAAATGGAGGTCTGTTGTGACACTGTAAGATAAGCATTGGATCAAACGGGTGGTTTGAATTGCAATGCAAGGTGGATGGCTCAAATTCACCAGCAGCTCCTGGGAAACCCTATACAGAGTCACTATGAGTCAGGAACTGACTTGATAGTACTAATCAAACAACATACTTTAAATGGTTTTCAAGGTCCTACTTATTCAGTTTCGACTTCAGATAACAAGTTCAAACTGAGAGGGATATCTGAAAACTTTACAGAACAACTATCAGAATAACAAAAACTTTTTTTTTTTTTTTTTAAATAAGTGAGTATATTCAATGTCTATAAGTTAAGGAAACCATATTAAGGAGTTCTGGCAGCGTAGTGGTTACAAATCTGGCTGTGAACTGCAAGGTCAGCAGTTCTAAACTACCAGCTGCTCTGCGGGAGAAAGATGAGGCTTTCTGCTCCTGTAAAGATTTACAGCCTCGGAAACCCTGTTCAGGGTCGCTATGGACCGGAATCGACTCAACAGCACTTAACAACAACATAGGTTAAGGAAAACATATTAAGAACTGAAAAAACCAACGTTAGTATAAAGAAACTTAAGAAAATTAATATTTAATTTGGAATCTCTCTTTCCAATACCAGGATGTTGTTGTTTGTTGTTTAGTGCCGTTGAGTCGATTCCGACCCATAGCAACCCTGTATAGGGTTTCCAAGGAGCAGCTGGTAAGCTTGAACCGCCAGCCTTGCAGTTCAATAGGCTTTGCAGTCTGGCGCATTAACCCAGAGCGCCACACCAGGACAATACCAGGATAAAGAATAGTTTATCAACATACTTATTACCATATTTCCCATACAAACTCACCCAGACACAGTTTTGCAGTTTGCAAAAGACCTTATAGCATATGCATTGTTTGTGTAGAAATATACAAAACTACAAACTCCTCATAGGAACTGTCATAATTGTTTACGTGAGGAAGTTTCAAAATGTTCATGGATAACCTCCATTACCTTTTCATTCCATTTTCCCATGAACGTTTGAAAACACCCTCCTATAATAATTATAAAAGTCTGATTTACAAATAACTCTTATGGTTACAAATCGGGCTGCAAACCACAAGGTCAACATTCAATGCTCCCTTGTTCTGTTAGAACAAATGCCTGCCACTTGGTCTGTGTACAGGTTCCTCATGAGCACAATTAAATGTTCCGGAATACTCACACTTCGCAATGTTGTCTATAGATGTTCACTGTTGCTTTACTGACTATGCAAAGGGTTTAGATTGTGTGGCTAATAACAAGCTATGGACAACATTGCAAAGTATGAGTTTTCCAGAACACTTAATTGTGCTCATGAGGAACCTGTACAAAGACCAAGAGGCAGTTGTTTGAACACAACAAGGGAATACCAAATGGTTTCAATTTAGGAAAGGTGTGAGCCAGGAATAACCAAATTTAGAACCTTCAAAACCTGTAACTACCATAACTTTAAATAAATCAATATGATTTGCACAAAGGGCACGTTACCCACTAATATTTTCTCACGCTTACTAAATAACCTATTCCTAAACCATGGGTTTAAATTTTAAAATAACCATATCACATTAAAAAATAATTTTACTGTGGTTTAGGTATAAGTTTAAATGACATTAGAAACACTCTAAATAACAGATCTCATGACTTGTTGGTAAGTATTGTCAAGTCAATTTTGATTCACAGAGACACTGTATAATTTCCTAGGCTGTAAGTATTTAAGGGCACAGAAAGCCTCATCTTTCTCCAATGGAGCAACAAGTGGCCTCAAACCATCAAGCTTGTGGTGTAAAGTGCAGTCCTTATCCTACAAAGCCACTGTGCTCCCCAATTCCATGACTAAAATACTACAAATTTAACAATATATAACTCGAGGCAGTTTTTTTTTTTTTTAAATCATGGACTTCAGTTTCACATTTTAAAAATTACATAACGAAAGTACTGAGTTCTTATGATAGCAAATAATTTATATTACTTTATACAGGGTCTTGCTTTTACTTTCTGAATACAGTTAAAAGAAAAATTCTATTGAAAGTTAATATATGCTGACTTAATTGCACCTAACAACAACATCAAATTCAGAGAACACTCACATCATACAATCATACAATCCTGATGTCATGTTTTGCCTCATATAAACCAGCTTACAGAGATCCTAGATTCTGAAGTAGTACATTAGGTTATAAAAATGAAAGAGAACAGAATACTCATATAAACCTATTATGTACTAGATATCCTATACAACCTAAAATGGCAACGTAAAGCATTTAAGATAGGTTCCACTTTGTGAGAAATCCAAGGTCGAGTAAGACAAAGTAATGTGCATAACCACAGTTCTTAAAGCAGGATTTAAACTTAGTTCTGACAACACAGTTCACGTTTCACGTTCTTTCCATTGTTTTTGAGGAAAGAATTAACAAATAGCAATACATTCAACTACCATGCCTCTGTCTGTTTGCTATACTGTGGTGGCTTGTACGTTGCTACCATGCTGGAAGCTATGCCACTGGCATTTCCAATATCTACAGGATCATTCATGATAAACAAGTTTCAGACTAAGACAAACCAAGGGGGGGAAAAATTCTACTTCCAAAAATTAGACAATGAAACCTTAATGATTATAATAATATAGCATCCAATATAGTACTGGAAGATGAGCACTCCCTAGGTTGGAAGGCACTACACAATTGTCACATCAATGGACTCAAACATACCAACAGTCATTAATATGATGTAGGACAAGGTATCACACCAAGTTCTATTATATATATATGTTTGTTATATATAAAATCACTGTGAATTGGCACCCACTATATGGCAACTAACAACAACAAAAATATATTTTTTAATTATATAAAAGTAACTGTTGGAAAAATAAATATGCATCCATAACAAGAAATTCTATAAAAATATGGATATCTTTCCACAGAAAACAAACTGTATTCTACTCCAAAGAGGAACTATGGGATATAAATTTATACTGAATGTGCACATTCAATATAAGCACTGGTAAGTTAAATCTTTGAGTACAAAACATCCCCTTTATTGCTGTTAAATTCCATGGAGTTGGTTCCAACTCATAGTGATCCTGTATAAGGTTTCCAAGAAGCAGCTGGCAGGTTTGAACCACCACCTTGCGGTTCAAAGTAACCTTGCAGTAATCATCGTGGAGCCCTTAACAAATTAACTATGCAATGTAACACTGTTTAAAGTTAAAAGTCTAGAAAAAAATTTTTCTTAATCAACCTTATAAAAATTTCCAAGGTCAGCTGAAACAGAATAGTGTCTTCATTTCAGAGTTGAGGAAAGTAGGGTTAAACATATTTAACCAACTTACCTAAGATCCATCAAGTTAATTATTTTTTTTTTTACAATTGGGACAAATCCTATTAATATTATTTCACTTATAATCTACTAACCCATTCAAAATGTGATTTATCAACAAGATATCCAAGTTATCATATAATTCTATAATCTTATAGAGAATATGGGCTCTGTATGATTAGTACTGGACTGTGAACCACACAGGTCAGTGGTTTGAGCCCATCTGTCACTCCATAAGAGAAAGATGAGGCTTTCCATTCCCTCAAAGATGTACAACCTCACAAACTCTATATAGGGTGCCTCTAAGTGGGGACCAACTCATGGCACAAAACAACAGAATATAGTTAACATTTTTTAGATGTCACAGCAATTTGGAGAACAAAGAATCTACATAATTATATTTTCTGAGAACATAAGTAAGTAAAAAGCACATGAATTTGAAAATTAAAGAAGCAGCAGTAAAAATCACATCATTTCACAAAGTCAGAAATATTCCCATATTTTAGCCAAAATGTTAAGCCCACTTTTTCTGCCTAGCTCAAATGTTTTACCTACATATGAATACTGTTTTAAATCTATGTGCTGAAATTAGATATTATAGAGTGACTTAGTGGTAAAAAGTTGGGACACTTTGCTTCTGTAAAGATCACAGCCCTGGAAACCCTATGGGGCAGTTCTACTTTACAGGGTAAGTATGAGTTGGAATCAACTTGATGGCAGTAACTTTAACCTGTGGTCAACACATGATCTAAAAAATATTTTAATACCATTATCAGACATAGTAATGAGAGAAGAAAAAATATACATAACAGTATACTAAATAGATGACAAAGGGGCATATTTTAACATATCATATTAATGTGTCTTATGAGAAACAATAGGAATTAATCCTGTATATAATAATTAATTTAAAAAACTCTTTCAACAAATGTTTGTGAATTTGATGCTTATCATACTGGAAGGTCACACCTTTGAATCTCAATTTCTCCCTGTCAATTTGTCCATAGTTATTGCTAATAAATAGGAAAGAAGGATTTAAATCTATATTTTCTAACTAAAATCCAAAGCTCTTTCTACTATGCTACATTAAGAGCAGCAATCTAGGCTTATCCCACTTAAAATATATGCCATTAATATCACAAATACAAATATGGCTACAGTATCACTCAGACATTTGATATGCCTCAATTTTTATTTTAGGGTCATACAACAAAACTGTATGGGGATAATGCAGATTAACTCCAAACTTCTTGGAATATATATACAGCTTAGATAAAAATTAATAGAGAAATCCATATATTACTGATGACCACATATTGTTGGGAATTCTACTTACCCGTTTTGAAGCACAGTGTTCATTCTTTTCATCTGTCATCTTCCCACTTGTAAGTGCTTTCCTTGAGTGCTTGATAGTTGTTTTTATAGCAGGTCGACATACATAATTCTCCAAGTTCTTGGGAGGTTTCTTAGTTCTCTTAGCCTGAAGGCCAATTTTTAATTTTAAATTTCCCTCTGAAAAGTTTGTTTCTTTTACTGAAAATTGTTGCTGTGCATCAGTCAAACCATCATTATTTCCTGCCTCAACATTTCTTTCCCGATTCCACTTCCGAAGGTCCTCTTCTTCCTTTGGGTTGTTCTCTAGCTCTATTTCTCTCTTGCTGACCAGTGTGCCAGTGTTGACAGCAGAGGGACTCTTTCTTGAAAATCCTTCGGAATCAGAACCCAATCCTAACATAGCAGTATTTCTAGAGTCCATCACAAGTGTATGTTATTGCGAAAGAATCTTGTGAAAATTTTACAGAACTATGTTCCATAAAAAATAGAGATCTCCAAGACTTGCAACCAGCATCTCTTCCTCTGTAGGATAGACCATAACAAAAATTTATCAGAAGAGAGGTAATCACTGATTAGCATGAGTAATACATGTAGGGGAGGGACACAAGGATGTCAAGAATAACCCAATTATCACAGTTAAAACAAAACAAATCAAAATAGAGTTCAAAATGAATATAAACTCATTTAGTTATAAAGACATTTTAATAGCACATATAAATACATATAAACATACATAATCTTAAATACAAACATATTTAATTGTAAGTTTATCACTCTATGTTGTTGTTGTTATGTGCTGTAGAGTCGCTATCACTCTATAGATATCATGAAATAGCTTTAGTAGTATGGTGCAAATAAAAATTTAAATACCACTGTTACAATACAACCAAGAAGTTTTTGCAACAGATGGCTAAGCAAATGGAGCCTAAGACAAAAATAATTTCACATATTTTGTATAGCACTCTGTCATTTCAAATAAAATATATTTCCTACATATTAGTTGAATAAAACCACTTTCATTTCAGGTAAAGAATTATCTTTGAGTTGTTTTCACTGCTCCAAGTTTTTAAAAGACTGGCAAAAGATTATCAGGCTTTTAGGGTAGGACTCTTAGGTTAGAATTATTTCTGTTGTTAGGATAAAATTTAAATCTGAATCCATTCATTCATTAATTTAGAAATATTTCTGAGCACTTACAATGTACCAGGCACTGTTTTACATTCTAGAAATAAAGTACTGAACAAAATATACCCAGTTTCTAAACTTACAATGAAGAGAAATAAAATTATCAAATTATATTAACTATACCTGTCATTAACTACTGAATGTAAAACCAAACCAAAACAATTTCCCATTCTTGATAGTTATTCAAGTATACATCTGACACAAGATTAAGTACTAGTATTTTATAAAAGCGAGCATCATATTCCTGTTTTTGAAGAATATTTTACAGCATAAATAAGTAAAATTCCCAAGGGCAAAGATATGCTATAGTTGTTCTACAATCACCACAAGGAACATAAATAAAATGACTAGCTCAATGACTGGCACAAGGCAGAAGTATAATAAATGAAATAAAAAAAACTTTAATTACTATTATTTTAAGCAGTTACTCAACATATATGAAGGGACTTCAAAATGTTTGTGGAAATAATCCATTATCCATCAATTATTTTTTTTCATGAACTTTTTTGAAGCCCCCTAGCACTTACCAACTGCCTAAACTTTTAGTGTTTGTTCATACTCTGTTACATCACACAAACTAAAGAATGTTCTTCTAATCATTTCAGTAATAATGCTTCTTGCTGTTTACCACTTCACGTCTTAACACTTCACAACAGAAACTATTATTTAGCCAGTTCAGTTTTCTTTACTATCCCAAATAAGTCAGACTAATTTCTACTTCTGTGCTATGTGTTTTCTTTCCCCATAAAAGTTCATATTTCTAACATATTTTCCAGAACTCACTAGTAGCAAAACCTGACTTGATCTGGGGCCACTTTAGTCCTAATTGTCACCATTTTTGTGAATCTTTATACATGTCAGTACAGAGTGATTACTGTGCTTGATGAAAGAGTGCTATTCAGTCATCACAGAGGGGTTCACCCAATCTATATTATATATTACCTTTCTAAAAGACAAAATGTATTTCTGGTATCAAAAGTTTTTAAACAATGGTATGTGTGGGTATATTTTCAGACCTACATTTAAGTTTGCACTGACCCAATTCTTCCCTGAATACCTATTTGGATCACAATTTGGATAACTAACTGCACTCCCACCCGACTCCACATTTGCTAACTACATCTAAGTTGTTGTGCACTGTCAATTATAACACATAGTGACCCAAGAGAACAGAGTAAAACTGCTCAATAGGGTTGGTTTTTTTTTTTTAATTTTTAAAATTTATTAAAAACTAGATAATCATATCAATTGATGCAGAAAAAGCACTTGAAAAAATCCAACATCTATTCTTTTTTTGTTAATTTAAGGTTTTTATTGTGGATTGAGTGAAAGTTTACAGGGCACATCATCAGTTTCACATTCAACAATTCATATAACTTG
>NW_006408560.1:14320849-14324617 GCF_000296735.1 Chrysochloris asiatica
GCTTCTGCCACAAATTCCCCCAGCTGTGAGCCTTCCAGCCTTCTAAGTATTCCTTTATATGTGGTTCAGAGTTCTGGGACCATCTTCTGAACCTGCTTGGTTGGGTATTCTGTGTTGTTGTTGGCGGAGCTCTCTGCTATACGTCCACCCAATCCGCCATCTTGTTTGTTCTCTCAATGGGTTTTTTTAAGCTGTAATCTTTATAGGAGCAGAACACCAGGTCTTTTCTACCCTAGATCAACTGGTGAGTTCAAATCACTGACCTCTCTGGCTAGTAACTGTGGACTAATCCATTGCACCACCAGGGGTCCTATGTCCCTAAGTATACCACGTAGCTACATAGTACATAGTCTCCAACTTATGATAAGATTTCATTATGATGACTTCATGGATAAGTTGGTTCTGACATGAATTTGAGTATCCTTTAAATGTTTCATTATTGCCTTTAATATTGTTGTTGTTGTTAAGTACCATGGAGTCGGTTCCAACTCATAGTGACCCTGCACAGGGTTTTCAAGGCTATAAATCTTTATGGGAGCAGAAAGCCTTTCTCCCGCAGAACAGCTGGTAGTTTCGAACTGCCGACCTTGAAGTCAGCAGCCCGATTCGTAACCACTATGCTACCAGAGCTCCTTATAAATCAGATCTTTAATTGTCTTTAGGGGTTGGCACAGGAATGACAGTATCAGCAAATTATATGTTGCAAACAGTCAATTGTAAGGAGTCCTGGTATGGCACTGTAGGATAATCACTGAAAAACAAGGTCAGTTTGAATCGCAAGGTCAGCAGTTCAAATTCACCAGTCCCACCTCAGAAACCCTATCAAGGTCGCACTGAGTTAGAACCGACTTGATGGCACTGAACCACAACAGCAGCACTTGACAACAACAATCTGTAATTAAGATGTAAACTTCATAAAGTTTGTTCAGTATTGTATTTTCACCAACTAGAAAAATGAAAGGCACTTTAAAAAAAAAAATTGTCATGGAGTAAATTCTGCATAGTATCCATAGAAAACAGAATATACTGCTTTCGGAAACCCAGTACAGGATCGCTATGGGTCGGAACCAACTCGACGGCACTTAACAACAACAACAATCTTTATGGAAGCAGACTTACAAACCTTTCTAAGAACAGATGGTGGTTTCAAATCACTGACCTCTCAAATTGCAGTCGAGTACTGTGCAACTAGGGCTAAAGTAAATCCATTAACTGTTGAATGAATGAATGAATTTTAAGGTCCCTTTATGCCATTTGAACATAACAAGTGGACACTGAATGGTTTAAAATCAAGAAAGGTGTATGTACAGTTTGTATCTTTGACCATACTTCAATCTATATGATGAACACATAATCTGAGAAGCTGGACTATATGCAGAAGACCACAGCATTGGGATTGAAGGAAGGGTCATTAACAACCTACGATATGCAGGTGACAAAACTTGCTTGCTAGAAGCAAAAAAGACCTGAAGCACTTACTGATGAAGATTAATGACTATAGCCTTCAATATGGATTACAATTCAATGTAAAGAAAACAAAAATCTCACAACTAGACCAATAGACAACATCATGACACATGGAGAAAAGATTGAAGCTGTCAAGGATTTAATTTTACTTGGATCCACAATTAACACTTAGGGAAGGAGCATTAAAAAAAAAATCAAATGACATGTTATTACATTAGACAAATCTGTTGCTAAAGACCTCTTTACGGTGTTAAAGAGCAAAGAGGTCACTTTGAAAACAAAGATATGCCTGACTCAAGACATGTTATTTTCAATTCCCACAGATGTACGTGAAAGCTGGACAATGAATATGGAAGAACAGAAAATAATTCATGCCTTTGAATTGTGGTACTAAATATATCATGGATTGCCAGATAATGTACAAATCTGGCTTGGAAGAAATATAGTCAGAATGTACCCTAGAAGCAAGTTTGCTGAGACTTCGTCTCATGTACTCTGAACATGTTATAAGGAGTAACCAGTTTTTGGAAAAGAACATCATGCTTAATAAAATAGAAGTTAAATGAAAAAGAGGAAGACCCCTCAACACGATGTAAGGATACAATGGCTGCAACAACAGGCTCAAACATAGCAACAATTGAGATGATGGCGAAGGACCAGACAGTGCTTCATTCTGTTGTGCATAAAGTTGGTATGAGTAGAAACCAACTCAATTACACCTAACAACGTAACAAATGTCTAACAAAGTTTAGCACACATAAAATTTGTTATCCCTTTTTATTTTGTATGTTCAATTCATCTTGTGTTACATGGAGAAATTTAAATATATATTTTTTTCTTATATGCTGATTATATTTCATAAAGATAGCATTCTGTAAACTTACTAAAATACCTTTACGTTCACCAGCTACAAGTTTCCAAATCCAACTTTACATGTCTTTTAACCCTGTATCATCAAAACTGGTTTAAGAAAAACAAACAATAATGTTTATTGGTCTCATTTTGTATTTCTGACTATCTGATGTGGTGTTGTAGGCTAAGTACTTCACTGCTAACCACAAGGTTGACTGTTCAAACCCACCAGTTGTTACATAGGGAAAATACATACAGGAAACCCTATATGGGGTTGCTATGAGTCAGAACTGACTCAATGGCACTTAACAACAACCTCAACTAAATTCTTAGTGCTGCTACACATTTACCTACATACACTCATTCCATGGCACTATTTCATATAAACAATTCTCCTAGACAACTATTTTATATCTCCACTCTCTTCACTCTGACTGTGTTTCCTACCTGGCTGCGATTATAGGAAAAATCAGCAAAAAACTGACACAAGCTCCCACTATTCATCTACTCTGTCTGTTCTCATAGACTTTGCCTTCACCCCATAATATGACAATAAAACCTGTAAAAACCGCAGCTTGTGTAAAGCAGAACCTGTAAAGGAAGGAAAACTAAAAACCAAAAATGAGATTGTATTTTTTTTTTCACCTTTAAAATAATTCTGTGTAGTTTTCCAATTGAAAACTCATTTCAGATATATATATATATATTTTTCCCCCTTTTATTGTGTGATAGTTTACATGGGGGAACATTAGCTTTACACTCATTCTATCATACATCGTTTCATTGCCATAGTTACCATCCCATCCATGCATCATCACCCAAACAACGGTTATACCCCGCAGGCCCTGCCTCTCTCCCCAAGGCCCTCAGCACACAACTCCCTTTCCTCCCTGGATCTCATGTCCTCAGCCACTCCATCTCTTCATGTCATCCTCTCTGTCTCCATCTCAGGCCTCGCTGCTTGTCTGGGTGGGGTCCCGATTTCTGTTCTTCTCCAGTGATGGTCCCAAGGGCCTGCACTCCTAGACTGAAAGGTTAATCACATCCCTCCTTGCTATAAAATATCCACCTTTACCTTTCCAGTCCTCACAATCCATCCTGATAACAATTATTCTCCCCTGCATCTCAAGAGACCCATCCGCATTTCTTTTCATTAGCCCTTCCTAGACAGGTTGGATATTACTCACTTGAGGCTCTACCCTCCTCCCCGCCCTGTCAATCCAGGATCCCTCTTGAAAGCTTGTAAGCCAGTCACTTCTTACATATGTATCCCTCCACCCATTTTGGGTAGCCAACGTTCAAGTTGCCCATCCCTATACTGGACATATTGTAACCCCTTTTTAGGTATTCCAGTCAGTTCTAGGCAGTTCCAGGCAGAAGATGGACTTACAAGCTTTCTATGGTGGTATTTCTGGTTATTCCTCCTTCTACTCTCCCGTGACTGTTTTA
>NW_006408560.1:14326622-14342892 GCF_000296735.1 Chrysochloris asiatica
TTGGTGAAGTCTTTTGATGTGCACAAGTTTTTAATTTTTAGTAAGTCCCACTCATCTCTTTTGTCTATTTTTGTTTGTGTACTTTTCAAAATGTGTGGCAGTCTGTATATGCCCTGGATTAGTGCCCTCATGTTTGTCCCTGTTTTTTCGTTGATGATCTTCACAGTTTTGGCATTCACATTTAGCTCTTTAATCCATGTTGATTTCATTTTTGTAGAGGGTGTGAGACAAAGGTCTTGTTGAGATTGTATTCTTAACAGACAGTGCTAGTAAGTATCCTATCAAAGGTAGAAAACTTGAAAGATCCGAGAAAAACACAAGGCAATCCAATGAATTACAGCTCTCATAGGTTTCACTATGTATATAAACTGCCTCTACTTCTATACTTGGCTAACCTGTTCACTTGAAGACTGAGTCCCACCCCCACGCCCTAAGGTTCTAAAGAGCACAACCTCTCCCTCCAACCATTCATTTCCCATCTTCCTTGTAGACAATGCTAGTATTATCTCTCATCTAAGAAAAACCTTCTTGACCTCATATCCTCCCTACCACCTTCACCATTCTCTATTCCTCTTTACAACAAAACATTTTTTTCTCTTTTCTGAAGTATTCCATTTTTGTTGTAAATAAAGTAAATAAACACATACAAATACACAGAAAATAATATAAATACATAAATTAACAACACATATTTGCTGATGAGAATATAAAATCGAGTGTTAAATTAATTGTTTAGTACAAAGGAGCTTCAAAATATGTGCAGAAAAGTTCTACTAACTTTTTTCCCCCTATTATCTTTTAATTCTATTTTTTCATCAGCTTTCTGAAGTCTTTATGTATTGCAGAAGTAGGATCTGCCAGAAACAGCTTTAAAAAATAAACTGTGAGAATGGATAAATGAACTTTGTTACATACACACAATGGAATGTTATATGACCTTGAAGAATAACAGGGAAGCTGCAAGCCACCACATAACATGGATGAACCTTGAGGACATTCTGCTGAGTGAAATTAGTCACAAAAGGACGAATACAGCATAAAACCATTATTGTAAAAGCTTAAGAAAAGATACCCATACTAAAAGGGGAGGAAACTTTTTTGTTAATTGCCGGTAGGGTTG
Organism: Chrysochloris asiatica; assembly: GCF_000296735.1. Taxonomy (NCBI): domain Eukaryota; kingdom Metazoa; phylum Chordata; class Mammalia; order Afrosoricida; family Chrysochloridae; genus Chrysochloris; species Chrysochloris asiatica. Next base: position 14,327,743 of record NW_006408560.1, read on the forward strand.
GGATTGGGGGCTAGGGGAGGTGGAGGGAGACGACAGTAGAGCACGGGGTGGGGGGGGCACACAAATCATAGTTCAGGTGTTGGCGAGGGCAGTACACAAGACAGGGGAGGGGTGGAAGAACAAGGTAGATAGGAGAACACTGAGACAGGTTTGCATGGATTAAAATGGGACAGAGGTAAATAGTGATGCATGCTCAACCTTGGAACAAAGGGCTCTGGGATACAGGGATTAAGACATAGTTTGAAGAGGGGAAATAATACTACGATGCTTGACTGTCTTATGAATACTGGTTTCCCTTCTCTACTACTGTAAAATAGACACTTGAGTGGGATATAAAGGGATGCCAGGAAACATGATTACAGAAAGCTTGTAAGCTCGTCTTCAGCCTAAAATTGATTGGAATAACTAAAACGGTTTCTAGAACTTGCCCAGTGAAATAGGCCTCTTGCAGAGCTTTTGCAGCATACAGGACCTTGGATGAAATCCTGAGCACCACCCAGAACCTTCTGAGGTGGGACATTCCCACTAGAAAGGACAAGCAGACCAACCTTAAACAGCTAGAGTAACAGAAGATACATCTTCAAAGAAAGATCATCACTAAAAACCCAAAACTATGATTGGCTACTACAAGAATAAGCAAGTTATTTGCCAGGAAGCCATCAAGGCAAGCAATCAAGTTCCTTCAGGACAAACCTCCCCTCCAAGACTGAAACTCAAAGGAAACACACAAACAGGCAGGTAAGCTTGCTGGCGACCACACTGGTCTACTGGTGAGTAGAAGAGGGGGAAAGGCAGCAATGAAGAAATGGGCTGAGTTCAACCATGTTCCATAGACTTCCGTTGACCTGCAGCTGAGAGAAAGAGGAAGGGATGGTTGGTCCAAAGTGTGGTGAGACCTGGGGACAGCTGAGCTCATGGACAACACAGCCATAGAGAGCTAGAGCTGAGAGTGAAGCATCCAGCTGATATATAGTGAGAGGAGGGACACAAGAACACCCAAAGTTGTAGAGAGTATGCATTTGGCGTAGCCTCAATGGCTTGATAATCAGGAACTCGACTAGAGGAAGATTTTTTTAAATTTTTGTTTTTGTTGATAAAGGAAACAAGGGTAAATTGCTACAATTTGATGAACTTGACCTATACTCATAGAGGTAGTAACTCTAAATACCAACAGAGAAGGAAGTTTTCACATCCAGTATCAATACTATCTCCTCTGTACAAAGGGGAGATAGGGATGGGCAACGTAGGTAGACATTGGCTACCTAAAATGAGGGGGTGATAAAGGCACAGAGTAACTGGCTTACAAGGTTTAAGAGGGAGTTTAGTTTAAGAGTGTGTGGAGGGAGAAAGAGTCCCTATTGAACAGTTTTCATCTTGTCTGGACATATCTGGTGAAAGGAGATGGGGAAAAGATTCTTATGATTCAATAGTGAATAACTGTTATCATGACTAATTGCAACTGTCACAATTGTAAATGTAGAAGTTTTGTAACAAAAATGGGGGAATAGTAAATCTTACAGTCCAGAAACAAAGGACCCTAGGACCATCAAAGGAGAAGAGCACAAGCGAAAGGCAGGGCCTTATCCAGAGACGCAGTGACACCAGAGATGGAGGCAGAGATGATGACATGGAGAGAGGGAGAAGCTGAGGACTCAGATTCATGGGAAGAGAGGGACTAAGAAGAGCTGGTGGCCAGGAGAAAGACTTGCAGAATGTGCCCTTTGGTGGTATAAATTATTATATATGCCTATGTTTAAAAAAAAAAAAAAAAAAAAGAGCTAAAGTGAATAGAGAGAAATAATGTTAACTGATGGTACATGTTGTTGTTAAGTGCCGCCGAGTTGGTTCTGACCCATAGCGACCCTGTACAGTGTTTCCAAGGCTGTAAATCTTTATGTGAGCAGAAAGCCTCATGTCTCTCCCGCAGAGCGGCTGGTAGTTTCGAACTGCTGACCTTAAGGTTTACAACCTAATTCGTAACTATGCTACCAGAGCTCCTAGATGGTACATGGAGGGGATTATAATCATTGTAATAAAACAAGATGTATGGTTCGTTGAATGTAAAACTGATGATCTGCCCTGTAAACTCACTCAACTCACAATAAAAACTTTAAAAAACAACAACTGTGATTTGGTGGGTTGGCAAGTAGGTCAACAGACAGAGATAGACTGGCAGACAAACAGATATTTAGTGGCGATATTGTCTTCTTCATTCTATATACTTTTTGTTTATTAACAGCTCAGCATAAAAAAAAAAAAAAAAAAAGACAGTATTAAAAACCTAGCTGGTAATGTAAAGCTAATGATCTCCCATATAAACTATCACATAATTCACAATAAAACATAAAAGAAAAAAGAAAAAAAAAAAAAAAACACTACCTAGCTAGGGTGTTAATTGCTGTGTTCTACACTGCTTTACTTATAATTCATTTTTGGGGCAAGTCTTTGGTTTATTCCCTGGGGTGTTTTCATGATGGATACAATTTTTTAAAGCAACTAAGTAATTAAATAAATATGACAGCTAGCTATCAGGCTGGTCCAAATTGAATTGCATATCATGTTCCTTCATAACTTCTATCAGTCTAACGGCCAATAACTTTTGTAAAAGACAGTGGATATGTAAATTAGGTAGTTTTCTGAAGTGTTAAACATGCTTCAAGCTATACACCTGAGCAGGACTAGATTAATAATAAAGACTTTAGACTGACCTGTTCAATGATATCTTTCTTTCAATATTGTACTACTATATGCTTTCTCCTTTTGCTGAAATAATTTTCAGCTCTCAGATGAGATAGACTGAGGGAAGAGGAAAATACTTGGCAAAGTCCATTGTGTGTTATGTATGTGTGACACGGAGAGGAAGAGAGAGAGAGAGAAACATTGTTGTGAACCAATCAAGCATATGTAGGTACCTAAACTTAGGACTCCATCAAATCCAACACCTGCTTCTTGAAAAACCCATAAAGGGTCATTATGAATAGGAACTGACTTGACAGCACTTAACAGCAACAGCAACAAGGAAGTTGGCTGGAGCAGTGGTTGAGAGGTTCAAATTCAGCAGCTTCTCTGTGGGAGAAACATAATTACAACAAAACTTTTTTTTTTTTAATGTTTTATTGTGAATTATGTAATAGTTTATTTACACGGGAGAACATTAGCTTTACATTCATCCTGTTGTCTATCATTACATTGCCATGGTTACAATCCCCTCCACACATCTTCAACCAACCAAATGGTACACCCCGCAAGGCTGCCCCCTTGTGGTCAGTACACAGCTCCTCACCCTCTCTAGATCTTGAGTTCCCAGATGCTCCATCTCACTACATCATCATCTCTGCCTCCATCTCTGGTGTCACTCTTTCTTAAGGTAGGGTCCTGCACTCCACTCTTCTCCCTTGATGGTCCCAGGACCCTCTGCTCCTGGCCTGAGAAGTCAACCCATCCTTTTGTTACAAAACATCTACCTTTACATTTCCAACCCTCACAGTCACTCCTGATAGTAATTATTCACTACTTACAACAAAATTTTTAAAAAAGAGTTGTCTGTACTTTTAATCTCTAACTCCTTTTCTTTTTCTGTTGAACACTCTAATGATGTTTTCATCACTACCTCATCACAAAGATTGCCGATTAAGGACATATGATCAATATTCAGTCTTCTCAGCTTACTCCACTGAAACCAGACTAAGGCTGCTGAATAGTTCCTCACTTTCTTTACTGGACTCTTGATTCTTCTCCCTAACTGGCTATTCAACCTCAGTCTCCTTTGCTGGGTTGTTGTTTTTCTGATTTCTAAATATTAGAATTCCCCAGGACACTTGAATTTCTTTCCTTTTCTCTCTATAGTCACAGTATTTTGGCTCTAAATAATGATTCCCAAACATCTTCCTGAAATTTCAGATTCATGCCTCTAAATGCCTACTTGATACACAGACTGGAAATTTAGTATCTAATAAAGGAACATTCCGAACATTCCAATTTTGAAGTAAAAAATCAATTTATCTCCTCTTCATTCCGACTCCCAAATTCGTTCACACCAAAGGGCTCCTCATTTCAATAAGTGGTATCTCCAGCTTTCCATTTCCTTAGCCCAAATTTCTAATATCCTTGACTCCTTTCTTTTTCTCACACTACACATATTTATTCTGTAAGCAAAGTCTGTCAACTTTACCTTCACAATATTATACAAAATATAAGTTTTCCTCATTACTTTGACATCTTTAGATACACCTACTTAAACTAACACAGAATAAAGTAGAAAACTTGAACAGACCTATAACAACAGAAGACACTGATCAGGTCATTAAAAAACTCCCAAAAAAAAAAGTCACGGCCTAGATGGCTTTGCTGGTGAATTCTACTGAACATTCACAGAAGAGCTGACACCAATTCTAATTATACTCAAGAAATTCCAGAGCCTGAAAAGTATGGAAAACTACCGAATACATTTTATGAAGAGAGCATAATTCTCATACCAAAACGAGGTAAGACATCACTAAAAAAGAAAAGAGCAGACCAATATCTTTCATGAACATGAATGTAAAAGTTCTCAACAAAATCCTAGCCTTTAGAATTTAACAACATATTAAAAATAATAATACATGATGATCAAATGGGATTTATACCAGGGATGCAAGGATGGTTCAATATTAGAAAAACAATGTAAATCACCACATAAATAAAGGAAAAGAACATGATCATGCCAATTGATGCAAAAAAGGCACTTGATAAAATCTAACAGCCATTCCTGAAATAAAAAAAAGAAACTACCGGCTGTTCTATGGGAAAACAAAAATTGCTGTTAGGATGCAATGAATATATGAAAATTATTTAGTACTCTATCAGTGTCTATTTTATATTGCTATTTTCTGATCCCTTCCTATCTCTACCCTCTATATTTCGTACTTTGCTATAAATGTCAACTGTAACTCACAATAATCCTAGAATAGAGTAGAACTGCCCCACAGGGTTTCTCAAGTTGTAATTTTTACTGGGACAAATCGCCATATGGAGCTGCTTGTGTGATCAAAACAGTCAACCTTTGAGTTAGCCATCAATCACATAGCCATTGCACTAACAGGGTTCCTTACTATAAAAACATAATAAACCAAACCCAAACCCACTGCCATCAAGTTGATTCTGACTCACAGATAGGGTTTCAGAGACTGTGATTCTTTACATGAACAGACAGCCTCATCTTTCTTTTGCAGAGAGGCTGGTAGATTTGAGTTGCAAATGTCCAATGCTGTATCACACAGCATCAGCAGGACATCTTTTAAACATAGCCCTTGCTGCCATAAGTTGATTCAAACTCATACTGACCGTAGTTTGAGGCTGCACATATTTATGGGATCACAAAGCGGCCTCCTTTGTGACCCCATAATCAGCTGGTGAATTCGAACTGCTGACTTTCAGTGAACAGCAAAAATATGTGACCTATTATGCCAGGGCTCTTTTATAAACATGTTGTTGTTGTTGTTGTTAAGAAATGTCAGTTCTGACTCAAAGTAACCCTGTATAGGGTTTCCACGGAGTGGGTGATGGTTTTAAACTGTCTACTCCCACAAACATATAGTCTCAATGAAAACTGAAGATGCTTGCAAACAATTAGTCCAATGGATTAATGGATCATGTCAATATCCATTGGAATCCCTGAGGCCAGAAGAAATAGATGGTGCCCAGCTACCATTACCAAATGCTCTGAAAAGGATCACATTAGGTGGGGAAAAGCTTAAAATCATAAAGACCAGGTTTACTGATCAGGTAGAGACTTGTGGAACTCTGAAATTATGGGCCTTGGTCACACTTCAGGTCAGGAAATGAACTCACACTTGTGGCTCAATTTTCAGTCAAGCAACAGATAGATATATAGGGGGGACAACAACACTAGTGAGGTATGCACATAATAGAATGGTCAAAAGTATAACATTTACAAAGGGACAAAATTCAAAAAGGTGGGAAAGGAAGAGGAATGGAAACAAGAAACACAGTGAGGAAATGGACAGGATAAGTAATGTTATATTAAGAGGACAGCAATCGCTGATATGAAATGAAATTCATAACTTGTTGACTGTGAAACTGATGATCTGTTCTGTAAATCTTCATAATAAAATGTTAAATTGTTAGTCTCAGAAACCCTATATAGGGTCACTATGAGTCAAAATTGACTCCATTAACAGTGGGCTTTGGTTTTAGGACAAGGGCTTTGGTTTTAGGACAAGGGAAGGTTGGAAGTCTTTTCAATGATTTAAAAGCTGCATGTGTAGCAAATGAAAATAATTGTGAAGAAGAATTTATTGAGAGTAATTGCTGTTAAGTGCCTTCAAGTAGGTTCTGTATCACAGGGAACCTGTATAGGGTTTCTAAGGCTTTTAAATCTTTGTGAAAGCAGAAAGACTCATTTTTCTCCTGCAGAGCAGGTGGCAGGCTCAAACCATGGACCCTGTGGTTCACAGTCCATTGCTTATCATATGGAGTCAGGGTGGTTCAATTCTTAGCACTGAAGTTGTAAGTTGGTCAATTACAATGCAGGGATTTCCCCAAAATGCATAAAATCAGAGTATAAGCTAGTAGCTTATACTATCCAGAATCTTTTCACGTAAGTACAATCATGCACGACATAATGTACATTCAGGCAATATTCTATCATCTGTGGTCCCATAAGGTTATAAATACTCCAGAAATCACTATAAGAGAACAGGACACAATAGATATAACTAACTGTAGCAAATTTAACAGTTTCCTACTACAAATACAGGTATCTATTGTCTCTTGTATACAAAAAGAGTTTGCTCTACTATACAAATGGTACATACAAATACAAAGGTAAGTCAAAAAGCATTGCTAATAGGGTTCATACATGCATAGGTTTATTCCAAACAAAACATGTCTCTGAGCTCAATGGATGGCTTGCAGACAAGTAACATACTTGCCTTAGTCTCACAGAGTGCCTTCATCCAATCAAAACAGTGGCTTCCCAGGGGTTCTGCTGGACCAGTTAAATTCAAGACAGAGAGATGAGCTCAGAAGCTTCCAATGCCTATGCTTTGAGACTTCAAAGGGTAATGTTGATGAGACAATGGTGGGGTCTTATTAGGACAACTTTTTAAAAAATTGAAAATTATAGTGGTGAGAAAAGACCAGGAAAGTTGTACCAAGTAATTGTTTTTTATCAACACAATGCATCTAATCATTCTCTCAGGGTAGCAAGGGCTGTCTGAAGAGAATTATGTTGGGGAACCTTACACCATACACCCTACAGCTCCGATTTTGTTGCTTCAGACTTCCTCTTGTTCACACAACTAAAAGAACATAGAAAAATAATATAAGTTGAGTTCCTCATGGATTTCAAAACTGCTTGTTGTAAATTGTTGTTGTTGTTGTTGTTAAGTGCCGTCGAGTCGGTTCCGACCCATAGCGACCCTGTACAGGGTTTCCGAGGGTGTAAATCTTTACGGGAGTAGAAAGCCTCATCTTTCTCCTGTGGAGCGACTGGTAGTTTCGCATCGCTGACTTTAAGGTTCGCAGATCGATTCATAACCACTACGCTACCAGAGCTCCTTTTGTTGTAAATTAGCATGGTGTAAATTAAAGACCACAGAATTCATATGGATTGTTGTTGTTAGGTGCCATCGAGTTGCTTCTGACTCACAGTGGCCCTATGCACAACAGAACAAAGCATTGCGCAGTCCTGCGCCATCCTCACAATTATTGTTAACAACTCTTTATCCCATTGCTGCTGCCACTGTGCCAATCCATCTCATTGGGGGTCTTTCTCTTTTTCCCTGATCCTCCACTTTACCTAGCATGATGTTCTTCTCCAGGGATTGCTTTCTCCTGATAAACTGCCCTTAAGTAAGAAAGACAAAGGCTACCCATCCTGGCTTCCAAGGAGGAATCTTGGCTGTAATTCTTCCAACGAAGATTTGTTTGTCAGTTCATGATAATTTAATATGCTTCTCCAACAACAATTCAAGCACACCATCTTCTACAGTTTTCCTTATTCACTGTCCAACTTTCACATGCATATGAGGATACTGAAAATATCATGACTTGGGGGTTAGGCACACCCTAGTCCTTAAACTGACATCTTTACTCTTAGACACTTTAAAGATATCTTGTGCATCAGATTGCCTAAAACAATACATATTTACTGCAGTTTTATTTCTTTACTACTGTTCCCATGACTGTTGATAGTTGATTCAAGCAAAACGAAGTCGTTGACAACTTCAATCTTTTCTCCATTTATCATGAGAAGGGTTGTTGTTGTTGTTAAGTGCCATCGAGTCGGGTCCGACCCATAGCGACCCTGTACAGGGTTTCCGAGGGTGTAAATCTTTACGGGAGTAGAAAGCCTCATCTTTCTCCCGCGGAGCGGCTGGTAGTTTCGAACCGCTGACCTTAAGGTTCGCAGCCCGATTCGTAACCACTACACTACCAGAGCCGTTAGAGAGATGAAACACCACCTTCAGAAGTACATAAAACAAGATGGAGGCTATGTTGAGAAGCAACAGCTTCACATTTTGATATTTTTGTTTAATAAAAAGTTTTTTATGATTTTGTAGCAATACTTTTCACTTACATCCATATAACCTATAACAAATAGGTCTTGATATTCATAATAAACACCTCTGTTACTGGATTACATATGTACTGTACTTTGCATCATTGTTTCAATGTGACTTTTCCCTACTTACAGATAAAAAGTTTACCATTTAATAGTGTATGCTTTGAACTTCTGGAAAGATAGCAGAGTAGGCAGACACACTACATGGACACTTTACAACAAAGATACCAGAGACAAAATAAAACAGATGAAAATTCTGGCACCTTAAACTTCAGAAGAAAGGTTAGAAAGGTGGACGGGAGTGTTTGCTGGGAGGAAAGGCTAAGCAGGGATGGCAAGAGAGGGAGACTAGTGAATGGCTGGCCAGACCAGCTCAACCTTCTTGTGAACAGCTTTGACAGTGGAGGGACGCCTGGCAGAGCAGATTCCTGTGGGCAACAGAAAAGAGATTTCTTCTTTTTCCCCACACTCCCCTGATGACCAGAAGTGTAATGAGCACCCACCTTCATCCATCCTAATGTAGACACTGCTCTTTGGGAGTTTGGAGCTGTGTAGTTGGGAGTCATACCAGTGTGAGGTAGGGGCTGGATGTGATACTTTGGTGTGCTGTTGTTTTGTTATCTGGATTCAGTTGGGTTTGGCTCCAGGTCTACAAAATCTGCAGAACTACCAGACCAGCATTTAACCAGTCACCCTACCCAAAGCTGTCCTGTGGTCCTAACAAACACTCAACAGCCCTTATGAAATACTTCCAGGTTGAGTGCCCTGAACATAGATATCATCAAGACCAACAGGAACTCCATCTAGAGCCAGGAACTCTGCTTTCACATGCCTTGCACAACCACCCCATGAGTTCCTTGAACTGCAGGAGCCCCCTCATCAGAGACTTTTCTCCTCCAGGTCCAAAAATTACACTGTTTGTTTTTACAAATATGACAACTCTAAAACTCCCCTAAGACTACAGACAATTTTAGCTCACATGAAGAAACAAGAGAGAACGACTCAAATGACCAAGATATAGAGCCAGAAAATGATTCTGAGGGAGAAAGGTAATGGAACTAACTGACTGAAAAATAATTCAAAAGAATTATAATCAGATACCTTTATAGGATCCAAAGAAATAGCAAGGAAAACAAGGTGAACACAACAAAAATGTACGAATGATTCAGGAAAATACTACAACAAACAGACACAATTATTGTAAATTTTGAAAGAATGCAAAATGTGCGATTAGAAATCCAGAAGATAAATACTGAGATCTCAGAAATGAACAATACACTTAAAGGGCAAAGGAGTAGACGCAAAGCAATAGAAGCCCAAATTAGTGAGCTTAAATATAAATCTCTCAATACTAGTATGCTAGAAGAACAATAAGAAAAAGAATGAAAAAAATCTGAAGAAAGCCTGAGAGTTATGTGTGACACCATGAAGAGAAACTACATATGGGTGTGCCCAGAATTCCAGAAAAGACAGGAGAAAACCGTGGTTACGAATCGGGCTGCGAACCTTAAGGTCAGCGGTTCGAAACTACCAGCCGCTCCGCGGGAGAAAGATGAGGCTTTCTACTCCTGTAAAGATTTACACCCTCGGAAACCCTGCACAGGGTCGCTATGGGTCGGAACCGACTCGAGGGCACTTAACAACAACATAACAACAATATTATGAAAGATGAGAAGATGAGCACACAAAAGCCAAACGAACCCCAAACAGGATAGATCCTGAAAGAAAACCACTAGGTCACACCATAATCAAACTATCCAAAATCCAAGATAAGGTTAAGAATCCTGAGTACAGCTCAGGAAAAATGAAGTCACCTACAAAGGAGAACCAATAACACTAACTTCTGATTTCTCAGCAGTAACAATAAAGGAAAGAAGGCAATAAGATAACATATACATAACTCTGAAAGAAAAATAGTTTGCCAAACATATACACAGGAAAGCTGCCCCTCAAATACTAGGGTGAAATTAGGACATTTCCTTATAAACAAAAACTAAAGGAATTTGTAATGACCAGACGAACTTTACAAAAAATGCTAAAAGGGTGTTCTTTGGACTAAGACCCAAACACAGCAGACAAGCACCTAAACTTACCACACATGACAACATCATCCATAAATCAATCCAGATATGGAAGTGTTTAAAGTAAAACTAACCTATAAGACTGAAAAAAACGTAACCAGAAGTATTAATGTATAATGAAATCAACTATAAAGCAAAAAGAAGGAACAGTGGAGATATAGAACTCCAAATGGCAAGGAAGTCAAGTAGATTTCAACATAAAATAGACTGTTTTAAGGAAAAAATATTAAATTACAGGGTAATCTCAAAGAAATATAACACACCTACACATCAAAATAAAGGAAAATCAGAAAATTTAGTAAACATTAACACAGCAGAAATTAAAATGAAAACCCACAAATAAAATGAACTCAACACAAAAAATTATGTGGAACAAAGAACTGAATCCAGCACTAACTAGAAAAATGACAGCAATCAATGTATGTTGTTGTTGCTGTTGTTATGTGCTATGGAGTCGCTTTCGACTCCTAGCAACTCTTGTACAGGGTTTCCGAGGCTGTAAATCTTTAGGGGAGCAGAAAGCCTCATCTTTCTCTTGAGGAACAGCTGGCAGTTTCGAACTGCTGACCTTGAGATTCACAGCCCGATTCGTAACCACTATGCAACCAGAGGTCCTTGCAATCAATCCATACCTAATGATAATTATACTGAGTGTAAATATTTAAAAGTTAAGTCAGCAGATACAAAGAAAGAGCAGAATGGATAAGAAAGCAGGATCCTTCAATATGGTGTCTGCAAGAGACATATCAATAATAAGATGGAGACAGATAAATGACCATCAACAGAAGAATGGTTAAACAAACTGGTACACACACACAATGTTGTTGTTGTTGTTATGTGCCATCGAGTCGGTTCCAACCCATAGCGACCCTGTATAGGGTTTCTGAGGGTGTAAATCTTTACGGGAGTAGAAAGCCTCATCTTTCTCCCACGGAGCAGCTGGTAGTTTCGAACCGCTGACCTTAAGGTTCGCAGCCCAATTCGTAACCACTACGCTACACACACACAATAGAATACTATAAAATGCTGAAAAATAATGATGAATATGTGAAGCACCTCACAACATAGTTGAACCTGGAGGACATCATGCTGAGAACAACTAGTCAATCATAAGAGGAAAACATTGTATGAGATCAATGATGTTAAAAGTTTAAAAAAAATACTTTCTTGATAAAAGGAAGTCTATGATGACTATGGTAGGTGGGAGGGAAAATTATTCATGGGCTAAAAGGTAGACACATATTAACATGGGTGACAGGGCAGTCAATATACAACATGAGGGAAGTTAGCAGAAGAAAGATGAAGGTAGCAGGAGACACAGAGAGGAAAGCAACAGTTAAAGTAAACAAAGTGCTGTTAACTGTTGGTACAAGGAGATTGCAACCTTGTAATGAAGCAAACTATATGATTTGCTGACCGTAAAGGTGATGATCTGGTCTGTAAACCTTCACTCAATTCACAATAAAACATTTTTTTTTAAATTGTGTATGCTTTGGCTCATAGGCAGCAATATTTAATCTTATGTACCATGCCTCTTGAGTGTTGTAGTCTATCTCTGTTTAATTTTGAAAATTTTCTTGTAAAGTGGATTGTGGCTCCCAAACACAGCAAAACCACTGCTACTGATAACAGCCACAGAAGGCAAAGAAGAATCAATTTTTAAGTGACACAAATTATTAGATAATAGGAAGGTAGAAAATCAGCGAATGATATTGCTCATAATGTAGACATGTCACACTCAACAATCATGACAATACTCACAAAGAAGAAATTCTTGAAGTTCTTAAAAGACAAGATACACTGAAAGTTACAAGGCTAACAAAAATGCAAGAAAGACCTGTATCAGATACACAGAAATTGCTAGTGATGTAGACTGAGGGCCAAAAGCAAACCCCTCTCAGCACACTGATGATTAATACTAATGAATGAAGCTTATTCAAAATGCTTAAAGAAAAAGTAGGATCATATTATGGTATCTAATGTTAGTTCTAGAAGGAGCTCTGGTAGCCTAGTGGTTACGAATCGGGCTGCCAACCTCAAGGTCAGCAGTTTGAAACTACCAGCAGTTCCACGGGAAAAAAGATGAAGCGTTCTGCTTCCATAAAGATTTACAGCCTTGGAAACTCCGTGCAGGGTAACTATGAGTCAGAATCGACTCCATAATACTTAACAACAACAATGTTAGTTCTGAATGATTCAAGCAGCCCAAACAGTTTTTTTGTTTTTTTTTTTCATAATGTGAAAACAGACTCCTGGTGTGGCACTGTGTTAATGTGCTGGACTGGCAAGGTTGCTCTGAACTGCAAAGTTGACAGCTCAAGCTCACCAGCTGTTCCTCGGAAACTTGACTCCACAGCACTTAACAACAACAACAACGTGAAAGTCAGTGATAAGGATGCAAGTGCTGATGCAAAAGCAGAAAAATTTGTTGAAATCTTCGATAAACTAATTGTTAAGGGCCGTTGAGTTGATTCCAACTGATAGTGATCTTGTATAGGGTTTGTCAAGGACTGAATCACTGACCTTGGTTTAGCAGCCCAGTGCTTATCTTACAGTGCCACCAGAACTACAAAGTTACTTGCCTAAGCAAAATTTTAATACAGACAAAATCTATTTGGGAAACAAATGTTGAAGGGACCTTTATCAATAAGGAGGCCAATACTAATCTTTTAAGCTTTTAAAGTCAAAGTGACAGTGCTGTTAGAAAGCAATGTTGTTGGCTACAAGTTTAAACTATTTGTCATTTGGCATAGAGAAAAGCCCAGAACTTTTTAAGAACATTAACAAATTTTATTACTGGTATAATAAAAAGTCGTGGATAGCACAGATGCTGTTTCAGGATGTCTGCCTTTCTCAACTACTATGCTCTGGTAGGGTAGTTGTTACGAGTCAGGCTGCCAACCTCAAGGTCAGTAGTTCGAAACTACCAGCTGTTCCATGGGAGAAAGATGAGGCTTTCTGCTCCTGTAAAGATTTACAGTCTCAGAAACCCAGTGCAGGGTCACTGTGAATCAGAACCGACTCTACGGTACTTAACAACAACAACATGCCAGTGAAATGGAGTACTGCTGACAGGACTAAGGCTATGTTTCAAGATTTTGCTAATTGTACACAATGCTCCAGGGCATCCCCCTTTCATTAGTGACTTCCACCCTAACAACAGTCTTGTTTCTCCTACCAATCACCACCTCTTTAAACCAGAGAATGAAACAAGGAGTTATTAGGTTTATTACCTGAGGAGCCACCGCTCGTCTGTCAGTTTGTTGAACTGGGGTGGCTTGAGAGTTACTGTGATTCTGGAAGCTATGCCACCGGTCAATTAAATACCAGCAGGGTCACCCATGGAGGACAGGTTTCAGATGAGCTTCCAGAAGAAGACAGTCTAGGAAGCAAGAATGATGAACAACTTCAAATATTTACTCACTGAAAACCTTATGAATAGCAGAGAAACACCGTCAGATATAGCGCCGGAAAATGAGCCCCTCAGGTTGGAAGGCACTCAAAATGCGACTGGGGAAGAACTGCCTCCTCAAAGTAGAGTAGACTGTGATAACGCAAATGGAGTAAAGGCTGTGGGAGAAAAGCCCTAGGGACCTTCATTTGCTGATGGGGCACAACTCAAAATGAAGAAAAACAGCTGTAAACATTCACTAAAAATGAGAACACGAAATGTACAAAGTAGGAATCTGGAAAAATTGGAAGTTGTCAAAAATGAAATGGAGAGGAACAAACAAGATGGCGGATTGGGTGGAAGTGCAGTAAAGGAGCTCTGCCAACAACAACACAGAATACCCAACCAAGAAAGCTCAGGGGATGGTCCCAGAACTCTGAACCACATATAAAGGAATATTTAGAAGGTTAGAAGGCTCACAGTTGGCGGAATTTGTGGCAGAAGCAAAAAATCTATGGCTTTCTAGTCCAGGACTTTCGGCTGCTCCAGGAGCCGCCATCTTGGGTGAGACCATGCGGGGGAAGGATCAGAGAGGCCACAGACGCTTGGCAGAACCGTGGAGATAAAGGTGTGGACATTCTTTTGGTATCTGTTCATTGGTTCCTTGCTGTCTGCGCACCTCCATTCTGGTGACTATAGGGGTGCTTGAACTAGTGGGCATCCCAGCCCCACCCTCGGAGGGTTCTACTACACATGTGCACAGATCTCCTTGAAATTTAAAGAGACAGTTTCCAATTAAAACCAAACGGCCACAGGAGGCACTGAACTGTTTACAATTAGAAAAAAGGCCTGAACAGGGATTGTGGAGCAAGACAGACAGACAAAAGAGGAAATAGGCTGAAAATTAAATCCTAAGTTATGTCAAATGACCAACAGTGGTATCTTGAAACTTCTCAGGAAGAAGAGTGAAAAGGGAAGTCTATTTCCTGATCACATCTACCTGGAGGCATTCAGAAAGCATAAAAAATAGCAAAATACATACCCATCTAAGTATTAAGTCCACAGATAACCCCTGAAGATGCCCAAAAAACAGAAGCAGATGACCATATCTG
>NW_006408560.1:14345500-14374498 GCF_000296735.1 Chrysochloris asiatica
GTGTTGCATTCATTGTCAAAAAGAACATATCCAGATCAGTCAGGAGGTAAAATGCTGTCTGTGATAGGATAAAATGTGCAAAGATCTGGAATCAGAACCCAAAAAGGAAGAACATGCTCAGCATTTCTCAAGCTGGGGGAACTGAAGAAAAAATTGAAGCCTCGTCTCTCATGCTTCGGACATACTGTCAGGAGGGACAAGTTGCTGGAGAAGGACATCATATTTGGTAAGGTGGAGAGGGTCACAGAAAAAAAGAAAGACCCCCTACAAGATGGATTGGCCAAGTGGCAGCAATGATGGACTCAAGAGTGGCAACAGTAGTGAGGTTGGCCCCGGATAGGGCAGTGTTTGGTTTTGCTGTGCATACGGTCGCTATGGGTCAGTACCGACTCGATGGCACCTAACAATAACATCACCACCACCTGAGGGGTTTTGCTCAGACAAACTGATGACACTGACAAGACACTTACGCAGTTATGGAAAGAGTACATTTAGAACTGCATAAAGAACTCTGGACCTGGGATGATTTTTCCAAAGAATATGTAATGGCATATGAAAAAATTACTGAAGTTGTACATGCATGACAATAAGATTGCAAGGATTGGAGATGAGACAGAGAAGAGGAACGGCTGGTTGATCTGAAGTAGGGTGAGACCTGGGGATTCCTGAGCCCAAGGACAGTGAATGACATAACCATGGAGGGCAAAAGCTGAGAGTGAAGCATCCAGCTGATATGAAGTGATGGGAGATGTACAAGAATGCCCAAACTTGCAGATAGTACCCATTTGACCTAGTCTCAATGCCTTGATAATCAGAACTCAACTGAAGGAAGATAAGAAAAACAAATTTTGATAAAGGAAATGAGAGTAAATTACTACAATTTGATGAACTTGACCTATATATACTTATGGATGTAGTAATTCAAAATAGCAACTGAGAGGGAAGGTCTTCACATCAAATATAAATCTTATCCGCTTTGTATACACAGTAAATAGGGATAGACAACTTAAAACATTGGCTACCTAAAATGAGGAGGGTGATAAAGGCATGAAGTGACTGGCTTACAAGTTTTTAAGAGGGAGTTTACCTAAGAGTGTGTGGAGGGCGCCCTATACAAAAATGAACTCAACATGGATTAAAGAGCTAAATGTGAGTCCCAAAATTATGAAGATCATCAATGAAAAAACAGGGACAAACATGAGGGCACTAATCCAGGGCATATACAAACTGCCACACATTTTGAAAAGTACACAAACAAAAACAGACAAAAGAGATGAGTGGGACTTACTAAAAATTAAAAACTTGTGCACATCAAAAGACTTCACCAACAGAGTAAAAAGGGAACCCACAGACTGGGAAAAAATCTTTTGCAACGACATATCGGGTAAGGGACGCATCTCTAAATATATATCTCTAAATACATATCGGGTAAGGGACTCATCTCTAAAATAAATAGAAAAATGCTACACATCTACAAAAATAAGACAAATAACCCAATTAAGAAATGGGCACAGGATATGAACAGACACTTCAGCAGGGAGGAGATCTGGGCAGCAAACAAACATATGAAGAAATGTTCAAGATCACTAGCCACTAGAGAGATGCAAATCAAAACAACAATGAGATACCATCTCACACCAGCAATAACAGCAAAGATCAAAAAGTTGAGGATAATAAATGCTGGCGAGGATGTGGAGAGACTGGGACACTTCTGCATTGCTGGTGGGATTGCAAAATGGTCCAATCTCTCTGGAAAGCAATATGGTGCTTCCTCAGAAGGTTGAAAATAGAAATACCATTCGATCCAGCAATTCCGCTACTTGGTATTTACCCACAAGAAAAACGAGCCACAACACGGGAAGATATATGCACCCCAATGTTCATAGCTGCACTATTTATAATAGCAAAAAGATGGAGACAGCCAAAGTGCCCATCAACTGAAGAATGGATAAACAAACTGTGGTACATACACACAATGGAATACTATGCTACCTTGAAAAATAAAGGAAGCTGCATGCCACTTCCTAATATGGATGAACCTAAGAACATTGTGTAGAGTGAAATGAGCCAATCACAAAAGGAAAAATACTGCATCGGACCACTACTGTAAAAGACTAAAAAAAAGAACCCACACTATTCCACTAAATTGGATTCTTAACAGGTTGCTAGGGCATAGGGGTAGGATTAAGGACCGGAGGGTAGGGTGGAGCACAGGGCAGGGAATAGACACAGGATAGGTTGGGTGTTGGGGAGGGGGGCAATATACAAGTAGGGAGAGGGGAATGGAAGAATGCAGACGGGAGAAAAATTAGACAGGTAAGAATGAGCTAAATGGGCCAGAGGTAATAAATGATGTAGGCACAGCCTTGGAACAACAGGGCTCTGGGATACAAAGACTGGGACATGGTTGGAATAGGGAAAAGGGGGAATAATGTTAAGATGCTTGGCTGACTTTTGAATCTTGGTTTTACAGGCATATTATAAAACAGTCACGGGAAAGTAGAGAAAGGAATAGCCAGAAATATACCCATAGAAAGCTTGTAAATTCGTATTCTGCCTAAAACTGATTGGAACACCTAAAAAGGGGCTACAATGTGTCCAGTATAAGGATGGGCAACTTGAACAATGGCTACCGAAAATGGGGGTTACAAGCTTTCAAGAGGGAGCCTAGCTCAACAGGGCAGGGAGGATGGCAAAGTCTCAAGTGAGTAATATACAACCTGCCTAGGAAGGGCTGATGAAAAGAAATGCAGATGGGTCTCTTCTGATGCAAGGGTGAATAACTGTTATCAGGACTGATTGTGAAGACTAGAACTGTAAGGTGGATATTTTATAGCAAGGAGGGGAGTGATTAACATTTCAGTCTAGGAGCAAAGGCCCCTGGTACCATCACTGGAGAAGAGTGGAGATCAGGACCCCACCCAGAGAAGCAGTGAGGCCTGAGATGGAGACAGAGAGGATGACACAAAGAGATGGAGTGGTTGAGGACTTGAGGTCCAGGGAGGGAAGGAGTCTGTGTGCTGAGGACTGTGGGGGGAGGGAGTGACCTGTGGGGTATATCCTTTGGTTAGGTGATGATGCATGGATGGGATGGTAACTATGGCAATGAGACGATGTATGATGGAATGAATGTAAAACTAATGTTCCCCCATGTAAATTATCACACAATAAAAAATAAAAACTTTAAAAAAAGTGTGTGTGGAGGAAGGTATAGACCCCACTGAATAGTTTTCATCTTGTCTAGACGAGTCTGGTGAAAAGAGATGGCGGACTAAGATTCCTATGATTCAATAGTGAGTAACTGTTATCATGACAAATTGCAATTTTAACAACTGTAAGGTAGAAGTTTTGTAACAAAAACGGGAGAGTAGTTAATCTTACAGTTCAAAAATGGAGGACCCTAGGACCATCAAGAGAAAAGAGCACAAACAGAATGCTGGACCCTATCTAGAGAGGCAGCAACACCAGAGATGGAGGCAGATATGAGGACATGGAGAGTGAGAGCAGTTCAGGACTCTGGACTTATGGAGAGAGACTGTGTGCTGGTGGCCAGGAGGCAGGCTTGCAGAATTTTCCCTATGGTTGTTTAAATTATATATTCCTGAGCGGTTTCTTGTACACCCCTGCCACCCCCCAAAAAAGAGGGAAGAGAAGCAAATACTGTTGAATGATGATGCATAGAGGAGATTGTAATCATTGCAATGAAATGATGGTGTAAATCCAATTATCTCCTATGTAAACTATCACTCAGTTCACAATAAAAACTTACAAAATATATATATCAATTGAAATGGATTGACTCTTATGGCTCTGGATAAGACTGTTGCTGTTGTTGCTAAGTACCAATGAGTCAGTTTTGACTCTCATAGCAATCTTGCATAGGGATACTGAGGTTATAAATCTTTGTTGGAGCAGAAATCCTCATCTTTCTCCTGTGGAGAAGCTGGTGGGTTTGAACCACTGACCTTGTGTTTCCAGTCCAGTGCTTATCCCACAGAGCCACTGCACCCTCCTGGATAAGATAAGAATAATACATTCCTGACTCTCTCTCAAAAAAAAGAAAGAAAGAAAGGATTAGGAGAGCTACTGTTGTACTGTTGACATGGTAAACAACAACCTGAACCTAGCTATAAAGACATTGAAGAACTCCTAGTAGTAGATCTTGGCGGTGGTGGTAGTGGTAGTGCTATGCAGTGGAGTCATTCTGATTCAAAGTGACCCTGCATAGGGTTTCTGAAGCTGTAAATCTTTGTTGTTGTTGTTATGTGCTTTGGAGTCGGTTCCAACTCATAGTGACCCTATACATTGTTTCCGAGGCCTTAAATCTTTACGGGAGCAGAAAGCCTCAGCTTTCTCCCGTGGAACAGCTGGTAGTTTCAAGCTTCTGACCCTGAGGTTAGCAGCCCGATTCGTAACCACTATGCTACCAGAGCTCCTAAGGACACTGAAGAACTCATAGTAGTTCTTGAGGAACTAACAAATGAAGCATTGCTGGAGGTAGAAGAGTGAATAGCAGAAGGGGAGGCAAGGGAAAAAGAAACTGCAGAAATAGAACAGGTACAGAAGTTGTTTATTAGTAAGGGTTTTTTTTTGCAGACCTAACAGCTTGCTGAAGAGATGGACCTTAAACACTGAACACTTTTCACAAATAAAGGAATGTTTATACAGTTGTGATGCATAAAAGCAAACAACACTGAACAAATTCCTAAGAAGCCAATACCACTTCAAGAAAAGACTCAGCCAGATCCTTCAGGTATTACCAAAACCAAACCAAACTCATTACTATCAAGTTGATTTTGACTCACAGCAACCCTACAGTACAGAGTACAACTCCCCTATATGGTTTTCTAGGCTGTAATCTTTATACGAGCAGATCACCAGGTTTTTTTTCTCTTGCAGAGCAGTTCAAATCATCAACCTTCCGATTAGCAGGTGAGATCTAAAACAATGTACTACTAGGGCTTCTTTCAGGCATATTATGAGACATTATCATTGTTGGTGACAGTTCATCAATGGATACTACTAAACCTAAAACTCTTCCAGTGGAACACCATGAAGAATTTGAGAACAGTGACGTGGATGGATCCTAATCATCTGTGTTAAATTGTGTGAGATAGAAGTTAAGAAAGTGCTTAAATAAAAGTTATTAAAGTGGAAAAACAACGTAACGTTTTAAAATGACATACAAAATTTAAAGGCTTAAAAATAAACTTTACAAAGAGACCTAATGTTAGGTTACAGAAATAAAATGAGAAAACTATCTATTGTACAGATAGCTGCAAAGTGTATTATAGTATATGTACAGAATTTAAGTTTAGTATCTTATACAGTACATAACTATACTAGGAATAGTCTTTAGACTCTCCCAATACTGTTAGCCAATACTAGTGCAAGTTCCACTGTACAAATTATTTATTAACCCAAGTCTACACTTGAATATATTTACAGTGCATTATTATATTATGTATACAGTAGCATACAGTAAGGGGACTTCAAAAAGTTCATGGAAAATTTACAGGAAAGATAATGCATTTTACCATTAACTTTTTGAAGCCTACTTCTATTAACCTATTTAACTCACATATTACCTTACCAGTTATGTAAATACAGTATTTATATGAAATACAGTACAGTATGTATACAGTATCTTAGCTATTCACACAATACAGATACACTACAGTATTTCAGACAGTTTTGGTAAGTGAAACAAAAGGTTATTAAACAACATAAAGGTAGAAAATCAGTTGACTGCTATTGCTCATGATGTAGGCATGTCTGTATAATGCCGTCTTTCACAGAACATATATCATGGACGTTAAGTGCTGCATGACTATACTTGAAAAGTAATGTGACTATTTCTATAGCTCGTGGGGGAGGTTAAGTCATAAAGAAAACCCCATATTTAATTACATAAAGGCGTTATTGTTCTGTATTGTAAACACTGTGAACAAAAACAAAAGACAAAAGATAGTATGAAATAAAATAAAATAAATGTGAAAAATAGATTAAAATACCTAATATATAAAGTTATTCTAAAACTAACAAGAAAAACAATATAAGAGATATGCACACTGGCTACCTAAAATTGGGGGGTTATAAAGGCACAAAGTGACTGGGTTACAAATTTTCAAGAGGGAGTTTAGTTTAAGCGTGTGCAGGGGGAGGTAGAATCCCCACTGAATAGTTTTTATCTTGTCTAGATGGGTCTGGTGAAAGAACATGGAGATAAGATTCTTATGACTCAACAGAGACTAATTATTTATCATGACTAAATGCGACTGTCACAACTGTAAAGGTAGAAGTTTTGCAACAAAAAAGTTATGTTCCAGGAACAGAGGACCTTTTGACCATCAAGGGATAAGAGCATGAGCAGAATATAGGGCCCTAACCAGAGAAACAGCAAAACCAGAGATGGAGGCAGAGATGAGAGCATGGAGAGATAGAGCAGCTGATGACTCTAAACTCATGTAAAGAGAAAGACTGTGTGCTGGCGGCCAGGAGGCAGTGCCCTTTGGTTGTTTAAATGATTACATATTCCTGAGTGTTTTTGTGTACATAAAACATACAAATAAACAGGGGGAATAGAAGCTGTTGAATCACAGAGGAGATGAGTGTAAAACTGATGTTCTCCCATATAAACTATCACTCAATTCACAATAAAGAAATTTTAAAAACTCTATGAATGACCAAGGAGCTCTGGTAGCGTAGTGGTTACGAATTGGGCTGCAAACCGCAAGGTCAACAGTTCGAAACTACCAGCTGTTCTGCAAGAGAAAGATGAGGTTTTCTGCTCCCGTAAAGATTTACAGCCTCGGAAACTCTACACAGGGTTGCTATGAGTCGGAATTCGACTCCACAGCACATAACAACAACAACAATATGAATGACCAATTTAAAATAAAAAAAGGAATACAACAACTATATGACACACATACCCAAAAAAGAGAGAAATGCATAGGGGTGGGGTGAGCATGTCAGTGAAAATAATGGAGTAGGCAGCTCTGTGGGATTGTGCCCCAAGAAACAATGAATACTAAAAGAAAGACTGTCAATATGAGCTTTATCAGAACTCTGGAAAACATTAAAAAATTTACAATAATCAAGTAAACAATGAAGAAAGAAAAAGGCAATTTAAAAAAAAAAAATTTTTTTTTTTTTTTAAAGAAAAAAAACAGAAGAAAAAGCTTCATGACCCTTTTACTTGCTCTTATCCCAAGCACCTCCCCAGCTTGGTGGTGGTCTTAAAGACAACATCCCACCTTTCCAATGTGGGACTTGGGTTCCTGGTTTGAGAGGAAGCAAAGCAAACTTTATTAACAAAAAGTTACATTATGTCTATTCAAACACACTTGGAGGCTACCTGAAGGACTGAGGCAAAGCACTTGTCTTTATTTCGCTAAACCTGGGACTCATTCAGAGTTAAAAGTTAGATCATATCCTT
This sequence comes from Chrysochloris asiatica, assembly GCF_000296735.1. Taxonomy (NCBI): domain Eukaryota; kingdom Metazoa; phylum Chordata; class Mammalia; order Afrosoricida; family Chrysochloridae; genus Chrysochloris; species Chrysochloris asiatica. Next base: position 14,352,942 of record NW_006408560.1, read on the forward strand.
CAAAAACATTGTAAGGCAAACAAGGTACATCCTTTTGGGGAAAAAGATTATAGACAAAGCATACAGTAAAGCACTGAAAGTCCAAGGGAAAAATCTGGAGTGTTCCCTTGGGAAACTATGTCATTCAAATCTCCATGTTTACTAAGAAATTTAAAATGTCATGTACATGCCAGGCCAGGCTATACGCTCCAAAAAGACCAAGGGTAGAGTCTAACCTTTCAGCTCTGCTTGATCACTACATTCACTGCAAGCAGGAAGTGAAGGTGAAGGCAAGAAGTAAAGGTAAATCTAGAAAAATTAGAAGTCACTGAAAATAGACTGGCTAGAAGTGGAACAAGTAGCCCAGTACAGATGTGAAGAGATTTTTTTTTGTCCCTCTCACTCTTAATTTTTTTAAAAGGGGGGTAGTGGGATATTGGGGCCTTTGACATTCAAGGAATCTGGCCAACAAGAGGTGACCCCTAAAAATGTGGCCCTTAGACAGTTATCAAATGTGAAAATGAACACACTCCCAGGGACCACCCTTCAGCCAAAGACAGACCTATGAAGTGAACAAAAACACTAATGAGGAACATATTCTTCCTAACAATCAACCTTACCAGACCAAAAAGGCAGGATTTTGCTTAATAACAAAATTTAGTAGGCAAGAAAGCTGGGCCAATGGAAAACGGGAATCTAGGGAGAAAATAAGAAGAGTATTGATACATTGATGGAATTGCAACTATCACAAAACATATATAAATTATTGAATGAGAAAATAATTTGCACTATAAACTTTTACCCATACCACATTAAAATTTTATATAAACAAAACAAAAACAGTAACTGAACACAAGTTAAAGAAATTCCAAGCACATAAAACAAAGAATACTTACTTTACAAATACCATGAAGAAGAGTCAATAAAGAACTACAGTTAAAGGAAACAACAAAAACAAATCTCTAGGAGCTACCACACTGTAATATTCAAAGTGCCCAGTTTTCAACAGAAAATTACAAAGCATGCAAAGAAACAAGAAACTAAAGCCCATTCACAGAAGAAATTAGCAGAAACTGTCCCTTAGGCAGCATAGTCATTGGACTTACAAATCAAAGACTTCAAATCAACTGTCTTAAAAAAGACTGGATATGCTAAGAAAAACCAACTAAACAATGGATGAATAAAGAATAACAAAGAGATAGAACTTGAAAAATGGAATCAAACAAATTGCAGAACTGAAAACTACAATAACGGAAATAAAAAATCTCACTTAAGGATTTCAAAAACAGACGTAAGCATGCAAATTAAAGAATCAGCAAAATCAATTAAAATTATCCAGTCCAAGGAGAAAAGAAAATTAAAGGAAGAAAAATGAACACTGTAAAAACACCTGTACTACCACTCATCTATCAGTTTGACATACTGAAGTGGCTTTTTATTACTCTGATGCTGAAAGCTATGCCACTACTCTATTAAATACCAGCAGTCACACATGTTGGACAAGTTTCAGCAGGGTTTCCAAACTAAGACAGACTAAGGAGAAGGAGAGGTGAAACACTTCTGATGGTTAGCTACTGAAAACTTTATAATAGTATTCTAGCAACACATTATCTAATATAGTGTCAAAAGATGAGTTCCACAGGTTAGAAGGCACTCAAAATATGATTGAAGGACTGCTGCCTTCTCAAAGAGATGACCTTCATGATGTGGATGCAAGCAAAGCTTTTGGTACCTTTATTTGCTAATGGAGTACAACTTAAAATGAGAAGAAACAGCTGCAAATAATCCGTTAGTAATTGAATGTACAAAGTGTGAATCTAGAAAAATTAGAAATCACTAAAAATGAAATAGAACACATAAAATTGATCCTAGGAGCTCTAGTAGCATAGTTAACAAGTCAATCTGCTAATCTCAAGGTCAGTAATTTGAAACTATCTGCCGTTCTGTGGGAGTAAAATGAGGCTTTCTGGTCCCATAAAGATTTACAACCTCAGAAACCCTATGCAAGGTCACTATGAGTTGGAACAGACTCCATGGCACACCACCACCACCAGGCATTAGTGAGCTGAAATGGACAGATATTGTGGCCATTTTGAATCGGACAATCACACAGATAAGGGAAATGACAAATTGAAGAGGAATGACATTTGATTCATCATCAAAGACAGCATTTCAAGAATTATCTTAAAGTACAATGCTGTCTGTTACAGAATAATATCCATACGTCTGCAAGGAAACCCAGTTAATATCACGATTATTCAGATTTATGCATGAACAACTAAAGCCAATGATGATAAATTCTACCAGCTTCTTCAGTCTGAAATTAATCAAACATGCAATCAAGATGCACTGCAAATTTCTGGTGACTGGAATGGGAAAGTTAGAAACAAAATGAAAGGATCAATAAATATTGGAAAACATGGCTTGGTGATAGAAACGATGCTGTAGTTCTCATGACAGAATTTGGTAATTCTATCATGCAAATACCTTTCTTCACTGCAAATACCTTTCTTCAACAACATAAATGGTGACTATACACATGGGACCTCAAAAGATGGAATATACAGGCATCAAACTGACTATACCTGTGGGAAGAGATGATGGAGAAGCACATCATCAACAGTCAAGACAAGGCTGGGGGCAACTATGGAACAGATTTTTCAGTTGCTTATACGCAAATTCATGCTGAAGCTGAAGAAAATTAAAGCAAGTCCACCAAAGCTCTAAAATATGACCTTGAATATATCCCATCTGAATTCAGAGACCATCTTAAGAACAGACTTGACACCATGAGTCGGAACCTACTCAAAAGCAGCAGTAGAATCCTTCTTTACAACAGTTTATTTCTATTCATAAATTAAGAGCAGTCATTGAAGAACAAGTAAAGAATCCCAGTGTGGCACTGCAGGATCAGCACTGGACTTCAAATCAAAAGATGGGCAGTTCAAATGTACCAAGTGCTCCTTGGAAACCCTATACAGGGTCGCTATTGAATTGGAAACTACTTGACAGCACTTAACAGCAATATTCATAATTAAGATGCTTATGAAGCAGAGATTCTTGACCTACAATCAAAATTGCCCGTTGTGGTGGTGGTTGTGTGCTGTTGATTTGGTTCCGACTCATAGCAACCCTGTATAGAGTTTTCAAGGATGTAAATCTTTACAGGAACAGAAAGCCTCACCTTTCTCTTGCATAGTAGCATGTAGATTTGAACTACTGACCTCATAGTTGGCAGTCCAATACACAACCCTTAAAATTGGTTCCTTAAAATTGCCACCATGAAGCTCCTCAAGTTAGCAAAAATGTAACTGTGTTTCAAATGAAGAAAGGGTATTTAAGATAACAGCATGGATTACCTCTGAAACAAAGATGTGGCCATTTTTAACCATCCAGTTCTAAGTCTCAATGAATAGTTTCTGAATCCTTATGGAAAAGATTCATCTAGAAATATTTTTTGAGGTTTCTCTGAAATCCCAAATCATATTACTATCCTTACATCTCAGTTCTATTTAAGATGTTTGCATTGCCTCAAAACAATGAAGAATTTTTTGGTAGTAGGTCAGCAATTCGAAACTACCAGCTGTTCTGCAGGAGAAAGATGAGGCTTTGGGCTCCTGTAAAGATTTACAGCCTCGGAAACCCTATGCAAAGGCACTAAGAGTCGGAACCGACTCCATGGTACTTAACAACAACAAGATTATTTAAGGAAAGGGAGGTCTGTGGCTCTGTAGGATAAGGCTGGACTGTTAACCACAGAGTCAGTGGTTCAAGTCCGCCAGCTGCTCCAAGAGAGACAGATAAGGCTTTCTGTTACCACAAAGATTTACAGCTTCGGAAACCCTATACAGGTTGTTATGGGTCAGAACTGCCAACACTTTGAAGGAAACCATTTACTGGAGGAGAACTGACTTTGTAATACATTTGTTGTTGTTGTTAAGTGCCCTCGAGTAGGTTCCGACCCATAGCGACCCTGTACAGGGTTTCCGAGGGTGTAAATCTTTATGGGAGTAGAAAGCCTCATCTTTCTCCCGCGGAGCGGCTGGTAGTTTCGAACCACTGACCTTAAGGTTCGCAGCCCGATTCGTAACCACTATGCTACCAGAGCTCCTTTTGTAATACATAATGTTGATGATTCTGTCTTTGAGGGGAAAAAATTCATACATGATATGGATCCTTAGTCCTCTGGTGATTTCAATATAACAGAAATAAAAAGTAAGAACAACACGAGGGACTATGTTGTAACTAGAAATATTTGCTCTCAGTGTTTTGGAATTAATTCATTTCTTTTCCTGAGCTGACAAGGTCTGATATTGCTGGCCTTTTTAAGCATAGTGCCAATTCAACAGATGGACCCAACATTTTGCTAATAATGGTGAAGGTAGACTAGCATGTGTGAAGTCATGTACTTAAGCAAGAGAATATTTGTCTCCTGCATGAAGGTGGTAGTCCGTCAACATCTTGCGTATGGGGTCCCCAGCCGGTCTCCTCCCTCCCTGCCTTCTTCGGATGGCGGCTGTTTATACTGGACGTGTGACCAGAGATGGGTAAGGATCACGTGGAACCTTGGCAACCTAAGACAGAGCCAATGCCATGCTGCAATAAGTTTCGATGACAGCTAAGACGGAGGAATTCGCACTGACCGCCTAAGAAAGGTAGCGTCCCTTAAACAAACAATAAATAAGGGGGAAACTGATGCAGACCGTGCAGATCCGGCCAGGAGTTCAAGGCCCTGTGGGCCCAAGCGTTGCAGACCGTCCAAACCACAGGCTCTGAGGATCAGACTTTAGCCACCTAGCAGACATATCAAATTGTCCCTCATATGATTATTCAGTTATGCTTGTTAGTAATCGCATACATGAGCCTTGGATATCCACAGATAAATGTAAAAACCTTCCGTAAAAGCCGAGACTGTAAATTCCAAAAAGCAAAGTCCCCCCCACAAAAAAAAAAAAAGAAGCTAAAGAGGATAGAGAGAAACACTGTTAACTGATGATGTATGGAGGGGATTATAATCAATGTAATGAAACAAGTCATATGAATGGTTGAATGTGAAACTGATGATGTGCCCTGTAAACTTTCACTCAATCCACAATAAAAACCTTAAAATAAAAAAATAAAAACTTGTGATCGCATTAACTAAAATAAAAATAAACCTATAATTTACCAAAAAAAAAAAAAGAGAGAGAATATTTGTTTCCTGCATGAGCTAAGAGGATCTTTGATCATTTTAAAAATCATTAACGATAAACCTACATGGCTAAGAGTGCCTTTATTGTCTATTCCTTTAAATGAGATACCTCAAAGACATTAAAATACACCCTTACAAATACCTAGATATTATACCACTACAGCATCACCATTCATCTGTCAGTTTGTTGAACTGTGGTGGTGTGCATGTTGCTGTGATTCTGGAAGCTATTCCATGAGTATTTTAAATACCAACAGCGTCACCCACGATGGATAGGTTTCAGTTGGCCTTCCATGAAGGCAGACTAAGAAGGAGAGACAAACTACTTTTGAATAGTCACTGAAAACCTTCTGAATAGTAGTAAAACACTGTCACCACCAGAATATTGACTATTGAAACACGATGAAGAACACCAGAATATTGTCAGAAATAGTGCCAGAGTGCCTCAGGTTAGAAGGCACTCAAAATGTGACTAGGGAAGAGCTGCCTCCTCAAATTAGAGTTGACTGTGATGACACAAATACAGTAAAAAGCCCTTGGGAACTTTATTTGCTAATGGGGCACAACTCAAAATGAAGAAAAACAGCTGTAAACATCCATTAATAACTGTAACATGGAATGTACTAAGCATGAATCTAGGATAACTGGAAATTCTCAAAAATGAAACTGAACACATAAACATCGATATCCTAGGCATTGTTGTTATTGTTAAGTTCTGTCAACTCTGTTCCAACCCATAGCAACCCTGTACAGGGTTTCCGGAAAGCAGCTGGTGAGCTTGAACTGCTGACTTTGCAGTCCAGCACATTAACCCACAGTGTCACACCAGAACTTCATACTAGGCATTAGTCATCTGAAACGGACTGGGGTATTAGACATTTTGAATCTGATAAATACATGATTCAGTATGAAGGGAATAACAAAATGAAGAGGAACAGTGTCACATTCATCATCACAAAGAAAATATCAAGATCTGTCTTGAATTACAACACTGTCTGTGATAGGATAATATTTACACACCTAAAAGAAGACCAAAGAGCTCTGGTAGTGTAGTGGTTATGAATCAGGCTGCTAACCTCGGCCAAGATGGCTGGACTTCTTCACCCATGCTTCAGACATATTATCAGGAGGAACCAGTCCCTGGAGAAAATTGTTTGGTACAGTAGAGGGTCGGAGAAAAAGAGAAAGACCACCAATGAGATGGACTGACACAGTGGCAGCATCAGCGGGCTCGGGCATAACAACAATTGTGAGGTTGGAGCAAGACCGGGCAGTGTTTCATTTTGTTGTGCATAGTGTCACTATGAGTGGTATTGATTGATGGTACCTAACAACAACAATTATGCAGCAAATCTACCTATTTCAAATCTTTAAGTTTATACGTACTGGATCTTTTAAATGTATTCTAGATTACTAGACGTGTTTACTCATGAAATCTATCAGTGAAAAAGATGTTTCTAAAGTAAGGATTGACAATCCCCAATAAAAGACTGAATAAAAAATTAGGAGGCATCATGATCTCCCTCTTATTCTATAAATTTTCAAAATCAGGTTAAGTTCTCATATAAAGAATAAGGGAACATGCCTTCTGACTTCTCACATTATTTTATAAACCTGAACATATTTGCTTTTACCTTAATTGGACATCCACAATAGATCTCTAAAAAAGGAATGACCATTGTTTATTGTCTTTAAGTAATCTAATAGAAACAAGCACCCTGACTCTTAATTACATATAAAAATAAGTGTTCTCCCCACCAAAAAAAACAAAAAAACTAGTGTTCCACATCTTTGCAACACATTCAAGAATAATAAAAATTAGTCATTATTTACCAATCTTTTTTTTTTCTTTTACTGCTTACTAATTATGACTTACCATGTTTTCTTGGAGTCCCTAGGTATTACAACTCTTAACATGCTTGTATGCTAACTAAAAGGTTGGTATTTGAATGTACTCAGAGGCACTTTGGAAGAAATGCCTAGTAATCTACTTCTAAAAATCAATCACTAGAAATCCTATGGTTTCCTTCCTATGTAACACAGTTATACTTAGATACAGGAGGTCGCTATTAGCTGGTCTAGGTTTTCTTAGACCAAGAGGTATTACGCCTAAAATTACCAAAAGAATGTTTCAGCTTCGGCATTCCTCTAAGTGTCAAGAATACACTACATTCCAGTCCAAGATCTTCATCTCTTTACCTACATTCATGAAATAATCTCATCTAGTCCCATGACTCTATATAGTTTCTCTATCTTGATCAACTCCCAAATTTATAATTGCCTAAATGTTGAGACTTGTATAAATGTCTACCCTGCATCTCAACATGAAACATTTCTTAGAAATCTCAATGTCAGATTACCAAACCAAATTTGTAATTCCTGTATTCTTTGCTTTCTGCAACTTGCTTCCCCAACAATGTCCCTCCTGTCAATAAATGGCATCCAGTTGCTCAGACCATTAGAGTCATTTTTTAACTCACCTTTTTACTCAGACTCCACATTCAATACATGAGTAATTATCATTCTCACAAGTCCTGGTATGGTGCTACAGGATATGCACAGGGCAGCTAATCAAAAGGTTGGCAGTTCAAACCCACCAGCCACTCCTTGGAAACTCTATATAGGATTGCTTTGAGTTAGAACCAACTCAACAGCAATTAACAATAACAACCACCACCTTCAAAATAAATAATCTATACAGAAGGGCAATCTACCATCTTCCCTTGCCTCAACTACCATACAACCTTCTAATTGGGCCAGCTATTTCCAGCTTGCCCCTCTGTTATCTTTCAAATTCAATCAAATTAGATCAAGTCACTTCTCTGTTCAAAACCTTTAATAGGTTCCTGTCAAACCTATAATAAAGCCTAGATCCTCATCAAAGTTTGTAAGTCCCAACATTATCTATCATCTGGTTTCCTCTTCTACCTGTTTTCCTTCATTCTTCTTCCCCAGCTTGCTACTTCTTGAACATACTAAGGACACTTACAGCTCAAGGTTTATATTTAACCTACAAATAGTTCCGAATCTTAGTCGTTCATATTATTCAGGTCTCTACTCAATTTTCACTGACTAAGAGGCATTTCCTAACCATCCAGCACCCTTAACTTGCAACGATTTCCCTTACAATACTACTAATCATTGAAATGGTACGATATTACATGGATAAGTCAAAAAGTATTGATACTAGGTTCCAGTTCACACATGCACAGAACAGGTTTATTCCAAATAAAACATGCTGAAACATGTTTTTGCTATCAGTGGATGGCCGCAGACAAGTTCTCTCAGTAATACATGTATCTTAGTTTCATTAAGGTATTAAAAAAAAAAAAAAAAAAAAGCCTGTTTCTGTAATGGAAAAAAGCAATTTTGACCAAATATCAAATTTTTCAAAAAAAAATAAGAGGTAGATTCCCAAATCACTGACGGTATACAACAAGTTTACAGAAATGCTGCCCCACACGAGACAACAATTTGTTGATGGATCACATTTTAGGAGTCCTAGTGTTGCTCTGTGGGTTAATGTGTTGGGCTGCAAAGTCGATTTATACCAAAAGATCGGTGGTTCAAATTCACCAGCTGTTCCTTGGGAATCTTATACAGGGTTGTTAGGGGATGGAACCAACACGACGGCATTTAACATGTTTTTAAGAACGTCAGATAGATGAGTCAAGACAGAGAAAATGAACCAAAATGGACCATGAGAAGGAAGACCTTCAACCTCATGAATAAGACAACTGTGGCTAAAGTCTAGAAATTGGTGGAAGAAGACCACCAAATGACCACTAATGTGAAAGCTACTGAAGCTGGGACCTCACGAGGTTAGGCAGTTTCTGTTTTAAGAGAACATATTGGTTTCAACAAGGTTTCAGTTTGATGAGTTCCAACAGTATTGTGAAAAGCTCAGCTTGCTCAAAGAGCTAATCTTTCCAGGAGTCTGGTAAACAAGATTGAAGCTAATGAAAATGATATTATGGAACGAGTCCTAATCAGGACAAGTCTTGGATTTACCAATATGGTCCTGTAAAAAGAATCAAAACAATGCCTTCCAAGGGATTTGCTGGGCCAGTTAAATTCAAGGGAGAGGTCAGCTCAGGAGGTATGCAACTGTGTCTGGAATATCTAAAGGGTAACCTGAATAGTTTTTCTCAAAGGACACAGGGCAACCACGGAAACTTATTAGGAAACTTCCAAGAAAATTGAAAACTGCACTGGTGAGAAAAAGACCAGGAAAGTTACACCACCAAGGAACTGTTTTCCATTACAACAATGTATCTGCTCATTCTTCAAAGGTAAGAGAATTTCATTGGAAAATCTAATGTCATTCACCCTACAGTCCTGATACTGCCCCTTCAGACTTCTTTTTGTCCTCAAAACAATCATGAAAAGAAGGAACAAACAAGATGGCGGATCGAGTGGAACTGTAGTAAAAAGCTCCGCCAGCAACAACACAGAATACCTCGTGCCAAGCAAGCTCAGGGGATGCTCCCAGAACTCTGAATCACATATAAAGTAATATTTAAAAGGTTAGAAGGCTTACAGCTGGGGGAATTTGTGGCAGAAGCAAGAAATCCATAGCTTTCTAGTCCGGGATGCTCAGCTGCTCCAGGAGCCACCATCTTGGGTGAGACCGAGAGGGGGGAAAGATCGGAGTGGCCACAGATGCCTGGTAGAACCACAGAGATAAAGGTGTGGACATTATTTTCTTTTGGTAGCTGTTCGTTGGTCCCTTGCTGTCTGTGCACCTCAAATCTGGTGACTATAGGGGTGTCTGAGCTAGTGGGCAGCCCAGCCCCACCCTCGGAGGGTTCTATTATGCATGTGCACAGATCTCCTCAAAATTTAATGAGACAGTTTCCAATTAAAACCAAATGGTCACAGCCGGCCCTAAACTGTTTCCAAATAGAAAAAGGACCTAAAAGGGGATTGTGGAGAGGGGCAAGCAGACAAAAAAGGAAACAGGCCGAAAATTCAATCCTGACTTACGCTACCATGACCAACAGTGGTTATCTTGAAATTTCTCAGGAAGAAGAGTGAAAAGGGAAGTCCATTTCCTGATCACACCTACCTGGAGACAACCAGAAAACATAAAAAATGCCAAAATACATACCCATCTAAGTATTAAGTCCACAGATAACACCTGAAGATGCTCAAAAAACAGAAGCAGATGACCATATCTGCACATGTCCAGAAACAATATAGAGTGACTGAGGCAAATGAGCTGGATGTAGACCTACACTCCATACTGGAAGATGGGCAGGCTTTGGAAATGCCTGAGAAGGAATTCGGAAAATGATTATAAAATGCATCAACACACTATACAATGTAGTTGAGAAAAATAAGGAAGAAGTCAGGAAAGCGCTACAAGACCAATCAAATAAGATAGAGCACTGGAAACAATTCAAAACCTACAGAAAAAGAGGTCCAAACGATTAATAACAGAATATCAGAAATGGACAATACATTGAAAGGGCAAAGGAGTAGAACTGAAGAGATAGAAGGCAGAACTAGTGAGCTAGAAGAGAAATCTCTCAACACTACTAAGATAGAAGAGCAAACACAAAAAAGGATAAAAAAAAAAATCTGAAGAAGGCCTAAGATTCATGTTGGATAACATGAAGATGAATAACATAAGAATTATTGGCATTCCAGAAGAGGAACAATCACACAAGTCCACAGAGGAGATAGTTGAGGAGCTTCTGGAAGAAAATTTCCCTAACATCATGAAAAGTGAAAAGATAAGCATTCAAGAAGCTCAATGAACCCCAGGATGGATAGACCCTAAAAGGCAATCACCAAAACATATAATAATCAAGCTCTCCAAAATCAAAGATAAAGACAGGATCTTGAAAGCAGCTAGGAAAAAGAGAAATATAACATACAAAGGCAAACAAATCAGAATAAGCTCGGATTTCTCAACAGAAACCATGCAAACAAGAAGGCAATGAGGAAACATATATAAAATCCTGAAAGAAAAAAAAAAAACTGCCACTCAAGAATCCTCTACCCAGCAAGGCTATCAATCAAATACGATGCTATAATCAAAACATTCCAGGATAAGCAGAAGTTAAGGGATTTTGCCAAAGCCAACCCTGCTATGAAAAATATCCTAAAGGAAGTTCTGTGGACTGAGAAACAACAAGAACACACAACAACTACAGAATGACGTATATAGCAGTAACAACCTAAACTCAGTCGGCAAATGGAAGAGTCAAGAACAGAATAAAATCTTAAGAACAGAGGATCTGGGAGGTCAGTCTATGATCAAAACAATTACAATGTGAAAAAAGGTAAACACAGAACAGAGATGCAGGTGGTGGGAAGGTCAGGTAGATTACTGGATAAAACAGACTGTCTTAAATGGAGGGAAGAACTAATGGAATATAAGGTAACCACAATGGGGTTGGGGTGTTTACTTTGGGTGTTGGGGAGGGCAATACAAGAAGGTGGGAGGAGGCAGAAGAACAAGATAGATAGGGGAACACTAAGACAGGATTCCATGGCCTAGTGGGACAGAGGTAAATAGTGATGCATACTCAACCTTGGTACAACAGGGCTCTGGGATACAGGGATCTAGTTATAGCTTGAAGAAGGGAAATAATACTAAAATCCTTAATTGCTTTATGAATATTAGTTTCCCTTGCCTACTATTGTAAAATAGACACTTGAGTGGGATAGATAGGAATGTTGGGAAGCATGATTAGAGAAAACTTGTAAGCCCACATTCAGCCTATAACTGATTGGAATACCGAAAAGGGGTTCTACAACTTGCCCAGTGAAATAGGCCTCATGCAAAGGATTACAGAGCACAGGACCTTAGGTGGAATCCTGAGTCCCATCCACAATCTTATGAGGTGAGACATTCCCACTAGAAAGGATAGGCAGACTGTAACAGCTACAGTGACAGAAGATACATCTTCATTATGAACCTGACCTATACTCAGAGCAGTAGTTACTCTAAATACCAACAGAGAGGGAAAGAGTCTTCAAATCAAGTATCAATGCTATCCGCTCTGTGCACAGGGTAGATAGGGATGGGCAACTTAGACATTGGCTATCTAAAATGAGGGGGCAATAAAGGCACGAAGTGACTGGCTTACAAGGTTTCAAGAGGGAGCTTAGTTTAAGAGTGTGGGGGAAAAGAAAGAGTCCCCACTGAATAGCTATCATCTTGTCTAGATGGGTCTGGTAAAAGGAGATGGGGATAAGATTCGTAAGATTCAATAGTGAATAACTGTTATCATGACTAATCGCGACTGTCACAATTGTAAAGGTAGAAGTTTTGTAACAAAAAAAGGGGAGTGGTTAATCTTACAGTCCAGAAACAGAGGACCAAGGACCATCAAGAGAGGAATGCACAAATAGAGTACGGGACCTTATCCAGAGGAGCAGCAGCGCCAGAGATGGAGGCAGAGACGGGGGCATGGAGAGGAGGAGCGGTTGAGGACTCTAGATTCATGAACTAAGAGCTGGTGAAGAGGAGCACACTTGCAGAATGTGCCCTTTGGAGATGTAAATTATTATATATGCCTGAGTGGGTTTTTTTTGTTTGTGTGTATTTTAAAAAGCTAAAGTGGATAGAGAGAAATTCTGTTACGGTATATGGAGGGAATTATAATCAATGTAATGAAAGAAGGTATATGATTTGTTGAATGTAAAACTGATGATGTGCCCTGTAAACTTTCACTCAATCCACAATAAAACCTTTAAAACACAAAACAAAAAGGATCATGAAAAGGAACCCAATTTAAGTCCCTCAAAAATGCTAAAACTGCTCTTTAAAGTGGTGTAAATTGAAGAGCACAGACTTCTTCTGGGGAGGATTGTTGTTAAGTGCCAAGGCACAGAACCTTCATGGCAAGAAGGAAGAGGAGCTGCTAAAACAGTTGGACGACCTTGACGACCTTAAGGTGGAGTTGTCCCAGCTGTGCGTCATCAAAATGACTGGCAGTGTGGCATCCAACCTCTCTAAAATCAGTTGTCCGAAAATCCACTGCCCAGGTTCTAACTGCCATCAACCAGACTCAGGAAAACCTCAGGAAGTTCTACAAGGGAAAGAAGTACAAACACCTGGATCTGCGACCCAAGAAAACTCATGCCATGCACTGCAGGCTCAGCAAGCACAAGGAGAACCTGAAGACCATGAAATAGCAGCGGAAGGAGCACTGTACCCACTGCGAAAGTTCACAGTCAAGACCTGAGCATCTTATATACATCAATAAACACAAACTGGCTGAAAACAAAACAGTATATAAACATAAATGGAGAATATGTCAAGAAATAATAGTGTCACATTTTAACACTTTTTTTAATAACAAGATTTCTATGACTTTGTGGCAGTATTTTATTAAATGTTCTTGTACATCCAAGAACTTAATATTCATTTTACTCAATATGAAGCATCATAAGGGCAGTGACTTTTGTTTGTTTTATTCACTGCTTGTATTCCCTGAGCTTACAATAATAATTGGCATATATTAATACACAATTACAATTTTTTAAATAGATGAATGATGTTGATATTCAACCATTTCAAGAGGTAGCATATGATAACGAGCCAGTGATACTGAAGGAATAAGTCCAATGTGCACTGAAGGAATTGGCAAAGAACAAGGCATCAGGAATTGATGGAATAAAAACTGAAATCTTTCAAGAAAGTGAGGCATGAGAAAAATAAGATGGCGGATCGGGTGAAGTGCAGTGAGGAGCTCCGACAGCAACAACACGGCATACTGGACAAAGCAGGCTAGGGGATGGTCTCAGAATTCTGAACCACTTATAAAGGAATATTTAGAAAGTTTGAAGGCTTACAGCCAGTGGAATTTGAAGAAGCAAGAAATCCAGTGTTTTCTAATCAAAGGCCCTCAAGTGCTCGCTGAGCGGCCATCTTGGGTAAGGCCGAACTGAAGGATCAGAGCAGCCATGGACACCTGACATAACCACAGACGTAAAGGAAGAAGAGTGAAAAGAGAAGCCCATCTCCTAATCCCGTCTACATAGAGGCAATCAGAAAGCATAATACATACCAAAATACACACCCATCTAAGTTATAAGACCACAGCTAACCACTGAATATGCCCAAAAAAACAGAAACAGATGACTATATCAGCACATGTTCAGAAACAAGATTAAACCAATGAGCTGGAGGTAGACCTATATTCCATACTGGAAGGGTAGGCTTTGGAAATGTCTGAAAAGGAATTCAGAAAAATGATGATAAAATGTATCAAAACACTTTACAAGGTTGAAAAAAATAAAGAAGTCAGGAATGCACTACAGGAACAATCAAATAAGATAGATATAGCTTTGGAAACAATTAAAAACCTACAGAAAGAGATCCTAACAATTAATAGTAGAATATCATAAATGCATACACTGAAAGGGCAAAGGAGTAAAATTAAAGAGATGGTAGCCAGAACTAGTGAACTAGAAGATAAATCTCTCAATACCACTAAGATAGAAGAACAAACGGAAAAAAGGATTAAAAATTTTTAAGAAGATCTAAGATTCATGTTGGATAACATGAATAGGAATAACTTAATAATTATTGACATTCCAGAACAGGAAGAATCACACAAGTCCACAGAAGAGATAGTTGAAAAACTTCTGGGGAAAAAAAAAAAAATTCCATAACATCCTGAAAAAGGAAAGATAAGAATCCAGGAAGCTCAACAAACCCCAGAAAGGACAGACCCTAAAAGAAAAACACCAAGACTTAACATAATCAAGCTCTCCAAAATCAAACATAAGGACAGAATCCTAAAAGCAGAGAGGGAAAAGAAAAGCGTAACATACAAAGGCAAACAAATAAGACTAAGCTCAGATTTCTCAACAGAAACCATGCAGGCAAGCAGACAATGGGGAGACATAGATGAAAATTCTGTAAGAAAAAAACTGCCAACCAAGAATCCTCAAGCCAGCAAAGGTATCAAACAAATACGATGGTGTAATGAAAACATTCCAGTACAAACAGGAGTTAAGTGATTTTGCCAAGGCCAAACCTGCGATGAAAAACTTTCTAAAGGGAGTTCTGTGCACAGAGAACCAACAAGAAAAGACAACAACCAGAAACTGACGTATGTACCAGCAACACCTGGAAGTCAATGGACAAATGAAGAATTCAGAACAGAATAAAACTAAAAGAACAAATTCAGAGACTCTGGGAGGTCAGTCTACGATCAAAACAATTACAACATGAAAAAAAGTGAACACAAAGGAGCAAAGAGAGATCTAGGTGGTGGGAGGGTCAGGTAAATTACAGGATAAAATAGACTATCTTAAATGGAGGGACTATCACAATGGTGGGGTTGGAGTGGTGGGTTTTGTGGAAGGTGGAAGGAGGCAATGGTAGAGCACAAGATAAAGGCAGACACATCATAGATCGGGTGTTGGGGAACGCAATATAAGAAGAGTGAGGAGATAGAAGAACAAGGTGTTGCAGACCGTGCAGAGGTTCGAGGCCCTATAGGCCCGAATGTAACAGATCTAGACACTTGGCATTTAATAGCAAATTGTTTTTCATCTTAGTGTTCAGTTATATTTATTTAATTCCAAACATGAGCCCTGAATGTCCACAGAGAAATGCAATATTCCGCTAAGTTTCTAAGGTCAAGATTTTCCCCCTACAACCAAGGCAGTAAAACTTCCTCAGAGGACGAACAAGGACAAGTTTACTGGGATTAAGCAGGGAGGCTCTGGAGAGGAACTGCCCGGGGTATATTCACTTGGGGTGGAGTGGTAAATTCTGGGAATACGGGATTAAGGACAATGGGGGTAACTCCCTCAGACCACCCTGGGTTCAATCAGTTTGATCCAAGTGAAGGTTAAACCCAGTAAGGAAGAAAGAAATATTGGTTTAAGTAAGGTTTACTGGCTTAATTTATCTTAAAGATTGTCTTGTCTGAATACCATTCTTCTTCTGCAAAGATCCCTCCCTGAAAGAGAGGAAATAAAAGACGGACGCAGACTTAAGTCTGAGGGCATTATTGCTCGCAGGGTATGAAGAGGCTGTCTGCCAGTTTTGCATCTACTCTGGTCTCCGAGTATTTCTTTTCTCTCTCGCCTCTCCAGACATCCAAGAGTTAGTCCAAGAAGGGAAAATGTCAGCCACTGAGCAGTCTGTCTGGCAGCTTGCATCAAGCCTGTATGTCTGTCTTCTTTGTATCTGTTTTCTCTGTCTTCTTTGTGTCTGCTCTCTCTCTCTCTCTCTCTCTCTCTCTCGCCATCATTGCCGGACACCCCATCTTCGGGTCCTCACCCCCTTGCTGAGGCCAGACCCCGGCAACAAGGTAGATAGGGAAACACTGAGACAGGTTTGCATGTCTTAAGTGGGACAGAGGTAAATAGTGATGCATGCTGTCAGCCTTGGAACAACAGGGCTCTGGGATACAGGGATCTCGGCATAGTCTGAAGAGGGGAAATAATGCAAAGATTCTTGAGTGTCTAATGAATACTGGTTTCCTTGCCTACTATTGTAAAATAGACACTTGTGTGGAATAGAAAGGAATGTCAGAAAACATGATTATAAAAAATTTGTAAGCCCATCTTCAGCCTATAACTGATTGGAATACCTAAAAGGGGTTCTAGAACTTGCCCAGTGAAACAGACCTCTTGCGGAACCTTTGCAGAGTATAGGAAATCAGGTGGAATCCTGAGTCCTATCCAGAACATTCTGAGGTGGGGCATTCCTACTAGAAAGGACAAGCAGACAAGCCTGGAAAAGCTAGAGTGACAGAAGATGCATCTTCAAAGAAAGATCATCAGGAAAAACCCAAAACAGAAATGGCAGTACAATTGGCTACTTCAAGAATAACCAAGCTGACAGATATGCTCACCCCAAGAGCTGGCCCTGATCTGTTTTCTAATAGTGAGAAGTCCAGAACAAGGTGTGCAAAGAGGGAAAGAGAGTTTAAAACCAAACAGGCCGAAAATTAAATTAAATCCTGATGTACACCACGACAACCTACAGTGGTTATCGTGAAATTCATCAGGCAGCTTTGAAGACAAGATGTTGAAAGAGATCATTAAAGTCATACTCATATTATGCTACAGAATTTTTTCTTTCCATTTCTCCCTCGACACCCTTTTCTGCAATTATAGACTACAGTATCCAATCTAGTTTTTGTTGTTTTTTGGGGTTTTTCTTTCTTTTTTTTTGCCGTTGCTGTTTTGCTGTTTTATGCTCCCCCTTTTACCTTTGGTGGACTCTTTCTCTTCCTATATTACCCAAGAAGAGACAGCACTTGCTGCCATATAGTCAAGCTACAATCACACTCTAAAAAACACCAAAACCCAGGCAAGAACCAATATCAACTACCATACACCAGGGAGGCAGACAACATCTGTGAAAGTTTTTCTGAGTTAAGCAATAAGAAGAGTGAAAAGGGAAGCCCACATCCTGATCACACCTACCTGGAGGCAATCAGAAAGCATAAAAAATACCAAAACACAGACTCAATTAAGTATTAAGGCCACAGACAAACATAAAACATGTCCAAGAAGCAAAAGCAGATAACCATATCAGCACATGTCCAGGTAAAAAATAAAATGTCTGAGACGAATGACCTAAAGGTAGACCTGGACTACATTCTGGAAGGAGGGCAAGCCTTGGAAATGCCTGAGAAGGAATTCAGAAAGATTTTTATGTCTCAAAACACTTTACAATGGAGTTGAGAAAAATAAGGAAGAAGTCAGGAAAGTGCTACAGCAACAATCAAATATGATAGATACAGCATTGGAAACATTTCCAAACCTAAAGAAAGAAGTTCAAATGATAAATGACAGAATATCAGATATAGACAATACACTGAAAGGACAAAGGAGCAGAACAGAAGAAATGGAAGGCAGAACCAGTGAGAAGGAAGACAAACCTCTCAATACCTCTAAGATACAAGAGTAAAAAAGGATACAAAACTCTGAAGGTCTAAGATTCATGTTGGACAATATGAAGAGGAATAACAAGAATTATCAGCATTCCAGAACAGGAAGAATCACACAAGTCCACAAAGGAAATAGTTGAAGAGCTGTTGGAAGAAAATTTCTCTAACATCCTGAAAAGTCAGTGAACCACAAGAAGGAAAGACCCTAAAAGAAAACCACCGAGACATATCATAATCTAGCTCTCCAAAATCAAAGATACGGACACAAGCATAAAAAATACCAAAACACAGACTCAATTAAGTATTAAGGCCACAGACAAACATAAAACATGTCCAAGAAGCAAAAGCAGCTAGGGAAAAGAGAAGAGTCACATACGAAGGCAAGCAAGTCAGATTAAAAGCTCGGATCTCTCAGCAGAAATCATGCAAGCAAGAAGGCAATGGGGAGACATATATAAATCCCTGAAAGAAAAAAACTGTCATCCTTTATCCACCAAAGCTATCAATCAAATACGGCAGTGTAATCAAAACACTCTAGGATAAAAGCTAAAGGATTTTGCCAAAGCTAACTCTGTGCTACAAAACATCCTAAAGGGAGTTCTGTGGACTAAAAACCAGTAAGAACAGACAACAACCAGAGATTGACATATGTGGCAACACCTCCCAGAACTAAATCAACAGATGGAAGACTCAAGTACAGAACAAAACGATAAGAACAAACTCAGAGAATCTGGGAGGTCAGTCTATGATCAAAACAATTACGGAGGAACAGAGATACAGATGGTGAGAAGGTCAGGTAGATCACAGGATTAAACAGACTGTATTAAATGGAGGGAAAAGTTAATGGAAAAAAGGTAACCACAAAGAAAATTAACACTTCACAAAATATCAAGAAAATGAAAATCCAAGAAGAACATGGAAACATTAAAAATATGAGGAAATTGACAACAAAGAACACAAAAACCATGAACTCAGCACAGAAAGACTAACAGAACAAAGAAAGCAGCAACACCACCCACAAAGAAAAAAACATAATGGCAGCAATTAATCTATGGGTCGGAAATGACTCGACAGCACTTAACATTTAACAACAATCGATAATTACACTGAATGAAAATGGATTAAATGTACCAGTTAAGAGATGGAGGGTGGTGGAATGGATACGAAAATAAGATCCTTCAATATGCTGTCTGCAAGAGACACATCTTACACACAAATTCAAACACAGTTGAAAAGTCAAAGGATGGAAAAAAATATATACCAAGCTAATTGCAATAAAAAATGAATAGGAATGGCAATACTAAACTCTGATAAAATAAACTTTAAGGCAAAAGTCAACATACTAGACAAAGATGGACATTATCTCATGATTAAAGGGACAATTGAACAATATGACATAACCATAACAAATATCTATGCTTCCAATGAAAGAGCTCCAAAATATATAAAACAAACTCTAATAGATTTAAAGAAATAGACGAATCTAAAATAATCATGGGAAATTTTAATTTTAATACATTGCTTTCAAAAATGGATAGAAGAACCTGAAAGAAATTTGAAAAGACACAGAGGAACTAAACAACACAATCAGCCAACTGGAAGTCATAGATATGTACTGAGCATTCAACTCAACAACAGTACATTACATATTCTTTTGCAGTGCATGGAAACATTATCCAGAATAGACCATGTATTAGGCCACAAACCTCCCTCCATAAATTTACAAATATCAAAATACTACAAAGCATCTTCTCAGACCACAATGCTATCAAATTAGAAATCAACAATAAAGGAAATAAAGTCAAATACATGGAAACTGAATAAATAACACACTACTGAAAAGCGACTGTGTAGTAAAAGAAATTAACACGTGAACTCACAAAGTTCCTAGATACGAATGAGAACGAAAATACAATATACCAATACTGAGAGGACAATTTAATGCAATAAATGCATACATCCAAAAAGAAGAATGAACCAAAATCAACACATTAACACAGCATCTACAACAATTAGAAACTGATCAACAGCCACCAAAAGAAAAGAAATAATAAATATTAGAGCAGAAATAAATGAGAAAGAATACAGAAAAACTATAGGAAGATTCAACAGGACAAGAAGCTGGTTCTTTGAAAAGATTAACAAAATTGATAGACGATTGGTAAATCTAACAAAAGAAAAAAGGGAGAAGACACCAATAACACACATTAGAAACCACATGGGCAATGTCACAACGGAGCCAAAGGGAATCAAAAAGATAAGAACAGAATACTAACAAAAGTTGTACTCCAACGAATTTGAAAACTTAGAAGATATGGATACATTTTTAGAAAAACAGGACCTACCTAAACTTACACACAGTGAAGTAGAAAACCTGAACAGATACATAACAAAAAAAGAAATTAATTAGGTCATCAAAAAACTCACAATGAAAAGAAGTCCAGGCCCAGATGACTTCACTGGGTGAGTTCTACCAAACATTCAGGGAAGAGTTGTCACCAATTCTATCAAATTATTCCAGAATATAGAGAAGGATGGAAAACTTCCTAACACATTTCATAAAGCAAGCATAACCCTCATACCAAAACCAGGGAAGGACGTCACTAAGAAAAAAAAATATAGGCCAATATCCCTCATGAACATAGATGCAAAAATTCTCAACAAAATCCTAGCCAACAGAATCCAGCTGCACATCAAAAAGATAATACATCATTATCAAGTGGGATTCATATCAGGGATGCAAGGATGGTTCAACAGTAGAAAAACCATCAACAATATCCCACAATATAAATAAGAAAAGAGAAAAGAAGCACATGATCATATCGATTAATGCAGAAAAGATATGTGACAAAAGCCAACATCCATTCCTGATAAAAAAAAAAATCAACCAAGTAGGAATTGAAGGGAAATTCCTCAGCATAATCAAGAGCATATATACAAAACCAACAGCCTACGTTATTCTCAATGGAGAGAAACTGAAAACCTTCCCTCTGAGAACAGGAACCAGGCAAGGATGCCCTTTGTCACCAGTCTATTCAATACCGTGCTGAAGTCTTAGCTAGAGCTGTATGGCAACAGGAAAATTAAAGGCATCCAAATTGACAAAGAGGAAGTAAAACTCTTATTTGCAGGCGATATGATCCTGTACATAGACAACCCCAAAGAATCAGTAAAAAAGTTACTAGACCTCATTGGAAGATTGAGCAAAGTGGCAGGATATAAGATCAACATAAAAATCAGTTCAATTCCTCTACACCAATAATGACTGCTCTGAAAAGGACATTAGGAGAGCAATACCATTTACATAGCCGCCCAAAGAATGAAATCTCTAGGAATAAATGTAACCAGATTAACAAAGGACCTATACAAAGAAAACTGCAAAACACAATAAGAAACCAAAAGAGAAATATAAAAATGTTACAATGTTCCATGCTTGTTGATAGGAAGACTTAACATTGTGAAAATGTCAATACTTCCCAAAGTAATTTATACATACAATGCAATCCCAA
>NW_006408560.1:14376900-14403187 GCF_000296735.1 Chrysochloris asiatica
CCTCAAGCTGATGTCTTTGCTCTTCAACACTTTAAAAAGGTTTTGGGCAGCAGATTTGCCTAATGCAATACGTTATTTGATTTCTTGACTACTGCTTCCATGAGTGTTGATAGTTGATCCAAGAAGAATGAAGTCCTTGAAACTTCAATCTTTTCTCCTTTGATAAGAATGTTGTATACTGGTCCAGTGGTAAGGATTTCTGTTTACTTTACAATGAGATGTAATCCATACCGAAGGCTGTGTTCTTTGATCTTCATCAGTAAATGTTTTAAGTCGCCTTCACTTCAGCAAGCAAGCTTGTATCATCTGCATATAGCAGGTTGTTAATGAGTCTTCCTCCAATCCTGATGCCACATTTTTCTTCATAGAACCCAGCTTCTCAGATTCTCTGCTCTACAGGTTGAGTAAGTATGGTTAAAGAATACAACCTTGTTGCACACCTGTTTAAATTTTAAACCATTCATTCAGTATTCCCATGTTCTGTCCAAACAACTGTTTCTTGGTCCAGGTACAGATTCCTCATGAGCACAATTAAGTTTTCCAGAATACTCATACTTCATACTTCATGAAGTTGTCCAAGGCTTGGCAGGATCACACAATTGAAAGCTTTTGTCTAGTCAATAAAGCACAGGTAAACATCTTTCTGATATTCTCTGCTTTCAGCCAAGATCCATAGGACATTAACAATGACGTCCTCGTTCCATGGCCTCTTCTGACTCTGGCTTGAAACTCTGGAAGTTCTCTGTCAATGTATGATTGTAGTCGTTTCTGTATTACCTTTAGTAAAACTACTCAAGAGACTGTCTAATGATTTTCGCATTCCATTGGGGTCACCTCTCTTTGGAATGGGCACAAATATGGATGTCTTCCAATCACTCGACCAGATAGTTGTCTTCTACATTTCTTGGCATAGATGAGTAAGTACCTCCTGTGCTGCCTCACTTTCTTGAAAGATTTCAATTTTTATTCCATCAATTCCTGGTGCCTCGTTCTTTGCCAATTCCTTCAGTGCACCTTGGACTTCCTCCTTCAGTATCACTGGCACTTGATCATATGCTACCTCTTGAAACGGCTGAACATTAACCATTTCCTTTTGGTACGGTGATTTTGTGTATTCCTTCCATCTTCTCTTGATGCTTTCTGCATCATTCAATAATTTGCCCAGAGAATCTTTCAATAACTAAAGTCGAGCCTTGAATTTTTTCATCAGTTCCTCCAGCTTGAGAAATGCTGAGTGGGTTCTTCCTTTTTGGTTTTCTGATTCCAGATTTTTGCACATTTTGTTGTAATATTTGGCTTTATCTTCTCAAGCTGATCTTTGAATTTTCTGTTCAGCTCTTGGACTTCCTCATTTCTTCCATTTGCTTTAGCATCTCTATGCTGGAGAGCAAGTTTCAGTGTCTCTTCTAACATCCATTTTGACCTTTTCCTTCTAGTCTTCTCAATGTCTACATAGGTCTGGTTAAAAGAGATGGGGATAAGATTTTTAAGATTCAACAGTGTGTAACTGTTTTGACTAATTGCGACTGTCACAATTGTAAAGTTAGAAGTTTTATAACAAAAATGGAGGAGCAGTTAATCTTACAGTCCAGAAACAAAGGATCCTAGGAACATCAAGGGAGAAGAGTGTAAGCAGAAGGCGGGACCTTATCCAGAGAAGCAGCGTCACCAGAGATGAGGACATGGAGAGAGGAAGCACCTGAGGACTCTAGATTCATGAGAAGAGAAGAATAAAAGATAGTGGCCATGAGGCAGACTTGCAGAATGTGGATATGCCTGATTAGTTTGTGTTTTGTTCTGTTTTTCCAAAAAAAAAAAAAAGAGCCAAAAAGTGAATAGAGAGCAGCACTGTTAACTACTGATGGAAGGGAATGTAATCATTGTGATGAAACATGTAGGTTTGTTGAATGTAGAATTGATGATCTGCCCTTTAAATTTTCACTCACTCCACAATAAAAACGTAAAAAGAAAGAAAGAAAAGTGAGGCAGCACAGGAGGCACTCACTCATCTATTCCAAATTTGGAAGAGATCTGGCCGACTGATTGGAAGAGATCCATATTTGTGCCCATTCCAGAGAGGTGACCCAATGGAATGCAGAAATCACTGCATTTTTTATCTTTGATATTTCATGCAAGTAAAGTTTTACTAAAAGTAATACAGAAACGGCTACAAGCGTACATTGACAGAGAACATACAAAGGTTCAAGCCAGATTCAGAAGAGGCTGTGGAACGAGGGATATCATTGTTCACATCCGATGGATCTTGGCTGAAAGCAAAGAATATCAGAAAGATGTTTATTTGTGCTTTATTGAGTATGCAAAGGCTGTGGATCAGAATTGAAGGAAGACTCATTGACAACCTACGATATGCAGATGATACAACCTTGCTTTCTGAAAGTGAAAAGGACTTTAAAAACATTTATTGATGAAGATCAAAGAGCGCAGCCTTCGGTATGGATTGCATCTCAATGTCAGGAAAACAAAAATCCTCACCATTGGACCAATAAACAACATTCTTATCAAAGAAGAAAAGATTAAAGTTGTCAAGGACTTTATTCTTCTTGGATCAACTACCAACACTCATGGAAACAGCAGTTAAGAAATCAAACGACGTATTGCATTAGGCAAATCTGCTGCACAAAACCTTTTTAAAGTGTTGAAGAGCAAAGACGTCAGCTTGAAGACTAAGGTGTGCCTGACCCAAGTCATGGTATTTTCAATAAACTCAAATGCATGCGATAACTGGACAGTGAATAAAGAAGAGCGTAGAAGAATTGATGCTTTTCAGTTATGGTGTTGGAGAATATTGAAAGTGCCATGGGCTGCCAAAAGAACAAACAGATCTGTGTTGGAACAAGCACAACCAGAGTGTTGGATAGCCAAACTTCGTCTCTCATACTTCTGAAATATTGTCAGGAGGGACCAGTCACTGGAGAATGATACCACGTTTGGTAAGATGGAGGATCAGAGAAAAAGAGGAAGACCCCCAGCGAGATGGATTGGCACAGTGGCAGCATCAGTGGGCTCAAGCGTGGCAATGATCGTCAGGTTGGCCCAGAATCGGGCAGTTTTTCATTCTCCTGTGCATAAGGTCGCTGAGTCAGTACCAACTCGATGGCACCTAATAACAACAACAACCTAAAATAAGTGCGTGATAAAGGCTCAAAGTGACTGGCTTACTAAGTTTTAAGAGGGAGTTTGTGTGGGGGAAGATAGTGTCTCCACTGAATAGTTTTCGTCTTGTCTAGATGCGTCTGGTTAAAAGAGATGGAAATAAGATTCTTATAATTCAATAGTAATTGTTATCATGACTAATTGCGACTGTCCTAATTGTAAAGGTAGAAATTTTATAACAAAAACACGGGAACCGTTAATCTTACAGTCCAGGAACAGAGATTCCTAGCAACATCAAAGGAGAAGAGCAAAAGCCAAATGCAGGACCTTATCCAGAGAAGCAGAGACACCAGAGATGGAGGCAGACATGGGGAAATGGAGAGAGGAAGCAGCTAAGGACTCTAGATTCATGGAAAGAGAGGGAGTGAAAACTGGGGGCCAGGAGGCCGACTTGCAGAATGTACCCTTTGGTGGTTTAAATTGTTACATATGTCTGAGTGTAAAAAAATAAAAGCTGAAAGGAATAGCGAGAAATATTGTTAACTGATGATACATGGAGTGGATTATAACCATAGTAATTAAACAATGTATGTGATTTGTTGAATGTAAAACTGATGATCTGCCCTGTAATACTTTTACTCAATTCACAATAAAAGCTTACAAATAAAGAAAGAAAATAAAATAAAGAAGGTTCTCTAGCCAAACAAAATTCATCTAGTAGCATATATTCCCATTCATTTTAGAGACAAATCCTTGATTTGGCAAAGAAGGCAAACACAAAATCATATATTGCAACAACAAGCAAACACTATTACATACACAATTTTGTATTACTATTAGTAACACACAAGTATTATTATAATAACCTACAAATGGATAAAAGACAGGCAAGATGAAGAGGTAGGGTAGGCAAAAGGGTACACTCATGATCATATATGATCATAGGTTTGGCACATATTTTTATATGCTGTAAATTTATCCATGTACACAGTAGAGCAAACAGGGCACAAAGAAATGTAGCCATAACCCTTGTGGGAATGGGGCACTGGACCTGGAAGTTTAGAACCATAGTCATAGGCTTTAAGGTCAACTGGAGGAGCACAGTCCACAAAAGCATAGTTCTACATCCTTTACTGAGTAGTGACTAAGGTCTTCAAAGCTTGAGAGCGACCACCTAAAGTGTAACTATTGGTAGAGATCAGAGCAAAGGGTTTAGAAAATCAAAGACACATGGAAATATAATTAGTCCATAAGACTAATGAACCACATGAACCTCAGCCTCCACAACTAGAGATCAGAACTAGAAAATGCATAGCTTCCATTGCTAACCGCTCTGAAAAGAGTACTAGAAAAGTATGGAACAAAACTCAAAATCATAAAAACATCAGGCTTAGTGATCTGACAGACTGGTTGGTGGAAACCCTGAGACTGTGGCTTTTACTCTTCAGAGCTAAAACTAAACTCACCCCTAGATTCAACTTGAAGTTAAACAGACAGACCTGTTAGGAGAACAGTAACAATAAGGAGGTATGCATTCTTCAGAACAATCTATCATATGAGATCAAGAGGGCAACATTTGCTCAGTAATAAAAGTTTAGAAGGTAAGAATGGATAGAAAAAGACAAATGTGTACAGGGGGTAGGTGAGACAAAGGCTAAGATATAGACAAGAATGTTGTTAAGTTTCATCGAGTTGGTTCTGACCCACAGTGACCCTTTATAGGGTCTCCGAGGAGCAGCTGGTGAGCTTGAACCACCGACCTTCCGGATCAAACAGACTTTACTATCTAGTGTATTAACCCACAAGCCACACAAAAACTGTAGACAAAAATGTTCATATGTTAATTGTTGAAGCTGGACGTTGAGTACAGAGGGCTTATACTCTTCTCTTGAATTCTATATAAGTTTAAAATTTTCCACATTTGAAAAAAATTTCAACAGTATACAATCATGTCAAGTTGCTTAAATATAAGAGTAAATTAACAATAACTATGAAAAGAATATTGTGATTTTTCATTCTATTGCACATAGGGTCATTATGGGTTGGACTTAATTTGACGACACCACCACCACTAACAATAAAATATAGAATCTTCACATATGAAAGGGCTTCAAGACGTTTGTAGAAAAATTCCGTTATATTTTAATTCCATTTTTCTACAAACTATTTGAAGCTGCCCCATATGAAAATGCAACAACATATGAAAATGCAGATCAAGGAGGGAAATATAACTATGAAATAACAATAAAGTTACTGTATTTGACAGTATTTGAAGCTATAGTTTATTAATTTGTTGGATCAACTCTGGTTGTTAAAACTCTGGTTGTTAATAACTCTGGTTATTAAAAAAGTGTTTTCTAAAACAGGAAATATAAAATTGACAGCTATCATTAATTAGGATGGCAAATCAAAAGCAAGAAAACCTACGGACTCCATATGTAAGAATATAAACAATGACAACCCCCCCCCATACAAGTAATTTTAAGAAAAATTATCATAGAAACTAGCAATATAAGTCATACAAAAACGAAAACCAAAACGAACTACTTGCATCACTCTCTCTTGTGGCAGCCAGCTTTAAGATATGTAATGATTTGGAAAAGCTGGCACAAAGTGGACCTCACAGCAGATTACAGCAGGGTTGTATATTACCTTTAAAAGACCCACACCAACACAGTATGAGACTATTTGACCATGACCTATCATCTACACGCCTGGTAAAACATCTCTAATATGTGCAGGAAGAATACTCGGAGAAGGAACGATGGCTATTCTCTATTAATAAGGCAAAAAAGAAAGCTTAAAGCATATCAAAAGTGGCACTACTAATACTATATTGACACAATACCAAGGATGTTACCTGGAAAGTTATACTGCATTTTAGAGCACAACTCAAGAATAAAGAAAAAAACAAAACAATGTCATTAAGTCAATTCTGACTCAGCAACCCTATACAGGATTTCCAAGACTGTAAATTTTAAGTGGGAACAGACAGCCCCATTGTTCTCCTATTGAGTGTCTGGTGGGTTTGAACCACCAGCCTTGTCGTTAGCCCAATGCCTACACCCACATCACCACAAAGTCTCCTTTCCTGAAGAGTTATTGTTGTTAAGTGCCGCTGAATTGGTTTCCAACTCACAGCTACCTTGTATATGGTATCCAAGGAGTGACTGTGAGTTTGAACCACCGACATTATGGTTCAAATCAACCTTTTGGTCCAGTGCATTATTATGCAGTGCTACACCAAGACTCTATATGACACATACAAGACTGTATCTATGCATGTTGTTGTTAAGTGCTGTTGAGTCAGTTCCAACTCACAGCAACCCTGTATAGGGTGTCCGAGGAGCAGCAGGTGAGCTTGAACCTCCGATCTTTCGGTTCAAACCGACTTTGCAGTCCAGCACATTAATCCAAAGAACCACACCAGGTATCCATGATATTTATGTATATATGAACATACATCACACTGTATGCCCATGATGTATTATTATTAACATCGATGAACCTACTGCCCAGCTTAAAAATAAGAAAAAATAGTAATCCTTCAAAATTATGGCATTCTTACACAGGACAATAAAGAGAAGAGATTAATCAGACCATTTTTTATAAGATCTCTCTATTAGCTTATTGAATCCTGTAATTTGTCCTATTATGGCACCTTTCTGAATCTCTTGCTCTTTTAAAATTACAGTAATTATTGTTAATGAGTAAAGCTGAATTTTATCCCAGAAGGGTTTTCTAGATTTATGTGTATGTAAAAATGACACTAAAACCTTTTAAACTCATTTTATAAAAAAGAAATGGCAGTTTACTGTTTGTATCCCTTTTAAATCAGATGGTTCCTTTACCCAAAAATACCAGATCATACCAAAACACATTTCTTAGTGACTAAGTTACATAAGGAGTTCTGGTGTGGCACTGCGGGTTAATGTGCCAGACTGCAAAGCTGTCTGAACTGCAAGGTCGGCGGTTCAAGCTCACCAGCTGCTCCTCGGAAACCTTATACAGGGTGGCTATGGGTCAGAATTGACTTGATGACACTTAACAATAAAGTTACATAAAGAATCCTGGTGTGGTGCTGCAGGATATTAGGCTGGACTGCAAGGTCAGTTTGCGTCGCAA
This sequence comes from Chrysochloris asiatica, assembly GCF_000296735.1. Classification (NCBI taxonomy): domain Eukaryota; kingdom Metazoa; phylum Chordata; class Mammalia; order Afrosoricida; family Chrysochloridae; genus Chrysochloris; species Chrysochloris asiatica. Next base: position 14,384,140 of record NW_006408560.1, read on the forward strand.
GGTCAGCAGTTCAAACCCAACAGTAGCTCTTCAGAAACCTTACACTATGAGTCAGAACCAACTTGAGGGCACTTAACAACCACAAGTTATATAAGAACTTTATAGGTTCCTAAGAATAAGTAAATGGAGTCCTGGTGTGGCGCTGTGGGTTAATGCGCCAGACAGCAAAGCCATTTGCACTGCAAGGTCAGCGGTTCAAGCTCACCAGCTGCTCCTAGGAAACCCTATACAGGGTCGCTATGGGTCGGAACCGACTTGATGACACTTAACAACAACAACAACAATAAGTAATGGAAACACCTTTTTGCAATTACTCTGAACGCTCAACTTACAGGAATGTTTTCCTCTTCGGTTCAAAAGCCCTATCATCCAATCCATAGTTTTAAATGCACTAGATTTTCAAGAACAGAGCCATATGTTCATCGTAGTATACCTCCATGGAGGATTAACTAAATAAATGTTATAAACAAGCTCGTTGCTGTTAAGTGCCATTGAGTTGATTACGACTCATAGTAATCCTGTATAAGGTTTCCAAGGAGCAGCTGGTGGATTTGCACCACCAACTTTGCTGTTAGCAGTGCTTATTCTACAGCACCATACCAGGCCTCCATATAATAGCTAAATCTCAAGAAATAAATTTTACACAATCTCAATCCCAATGCAAAACTGTAAAGAGATGAGCGTGTTTCTCAAAATAAAAAAAATTTCGAAAGAGTAAAGTCAGAGACATTAATGATTTATTGTATTTCCTTATCATCTAATTGAAAATCTGTATTCAAATAACAAAAATAAGTTTGCAGAGAATGGAAAGAACAAAAAACAATAGATCCTAAAGTCCTCCTTATTGTGAAAATGCTCAAATGCAGTCATTGTTATTGTTGTTGTTAAGTGCTGGTCAAGTCAATTCCAACGCATAGCGACCCTGTATAGGATTTCAAAGACACCTTCAATTTCAAATTTATACCAACATTCATAAAAAATAAAAAATGTTGTCTCTCTCTATACACACACAGAGAGACTTTCAAATGATAACCAAATATACATAAATTGGTTCTATTTCAATAAGTTAACATCCTAAAATTGTACATATAATTTGTTATTATGCTTATTATGCTCATTTTCTATAGACAGGACACAGTGCACCATTCATCAGATTCTCAGGTTAAGTGACCCAAAAATCTTTTAAGAATCACCTGTCTAGATTATCAAAAGAACATCCATTTTTCCAATGGGATTCAGGTAAGCTTACTCAATTCAGATATTGTTCCTATATATTCATTTAGAGAGGACTCCTTACTACAAATTAGTTCTTCAAAGAATTTCTTTAACCCAGCCAAAAAGTTCCAATATCCATAAGAACATATAAAAACAATTCTCAGTTCTCACAAATAGCTATTCATAAAAGCCAAAAGAAAATGGAAAAGACAGCACAATCTATCACAACTGTTCACTCTGCTCCATACTCTTGCATTTTTCCATATTAAATTGTCTAAAAGACCTACACTTCCCTCGAAATGGAATACACTTTTAAGGAAAGTTCCTAGTTTTAATTCCAAATAATTGTCCTCATATGCACCCAGGCTATTTCAACAGGATCATCCTGGTTAATGTTGCCCCAAAGCAGGAACCATTCATTGAGTTATTGTTGTATGCCCTCAAATCAGTTCTGATTTGATACAGCAACCTGTATAGGATTTCCAAGAGTGGCTGGAAAGTTTGAACTGCCTACCTTGCAGTTAGCAATACACTCTTATCCTACAGTGCCATGCCAGGGCTCCTTGAGTAGGCATTTAATAAACATCTGTTGAATGGATGCAAGGAAGATCATTCTTTCCACTGATTTAAACTTAAGATGCCAGCCTCCATGTAGCTGCTCTGGTAAAATTAAGCTGTGAAATACTTCCTTCTCTCAAACACACAAACTGAAGTGTCAGAAATGCATTGTTTCCTTCAAAAATATTTAATAACATAGTCACGGGTATCCATTTCATACAGAACAGACTGACAAAATCCTAAACCACCAAAACCAAACCACTGCCATCATGCTCCATAGCATTTCTGAGACTATAAATCTCTCCCAGAGCGGACAGCCTCACCTTTCTCGGTCAGAGCAAATGGAAAATTTGAACCACTAACCTTGCATTTAGTAGCCCAACACTTAGCCCACTTGGACAACAGGGCTCTTTCATACTGGCAAGGACAACCTATATTCCAAATAAATACACATCTGACATGAAAAATCTCCCACAATTACAATCCAGGCAATGATACAAAGGAGCTTCAAAAAGTTTGTAGAAAAATGGAATTAAAAGATTATGGAATTTCCCCACAACTTCATGAAGCCCCCTCGTACACACTATCTTTCCAATATACTGAAATGCTTGACAAAAACTTCTTCAAACACCATGTATAGGTCATATGTTGTTGTTGTTAAGTGCCTTCGAGTCGATTCCGACCCATAGCGACCCTGTATAGGGTTTCCAAGGAGCAACTGGTTAGCCTGAACCACCGACCTTGCAGTTCAAACAGCTGGTGCAGTAGCCTACAGCACACCAGGAATCCGCATAGGGCATACAGTACAGGATTATTGTTGGTAAGTGTAGTCGTATTGATTCTGATACAGCAACCCTATACAGGGTTTCCGAGGAGCAGATGGTGAGTTTGAACCATCAACCTTTAGGTTAGCAGTCCAGTGCTTATCCTATAGTGCCACATTAGGGCTGGATTGCTGTTAAGTGCCATCGAGTCGGTTCACTCATAGCAACTCTGTATAGGGTTTCCAAGAAGTGGCTGGTGAGTTTGAATTGCCAACCTAGAGTTTCAAACTGACTTGCAGTCCAGTGTTTACCTACAGTACCACACTAGAAATGGATTGTTGTTGTTGTTAAGTACCATCCAGTCGTTTCTGACTCATAGCAACCCTGTATGGGATTTCTGAGAAGCAGCTGGTGAGCTTTTACTGCAGACCTTGTAATTCATACCAATTTTGCAATCCAGCACATTAACCCATAACCTGTTGCACCATACCAGGACTGGATTATTGTTGTTATTGTTAAGTGTCTACAAGTCGATTTCAACTCATAGCAACACTGTATAGCATTTCCTAGGAGCAGCTTGTAAGCTTGAACTGCCGACCTTGTGGTTCATAATGACCTTGCAGTCCAACGCATTAACTCACAGCACCACACCAGGGCTGTATTAGCAGTCAATAAACTTGGGTTTTACTCCCTATTTTACCAATTTAATATATGACTTTAAGGAGCTCTGGTAGGGTAGTGGTTACGAATCAGGCTGCTAATCTCATGGTCAGCAGTTTGAAACTATCAGCAGTTCCGCGGGAGAAAGATGAGGCTTTCTGCTCCGGTAGAGATTTGCAGCCTCAGAAACCCTGTGCAGGGTCACTAAGAGTCGGAACTGACTCCACGGTACTTAACAACAATATATGACTTTGGTCATTATTTCTTTGTATTTCAGTTCTTATTCTGTAAAACAGTAGAACATCTACCCTATCACAGAGACTTCATATCACAAGAAATTGAAAGAGCACTATAAAATTATAAAAGTTTTATTCTATTATAAAATGCTAATACAAACAAGCTATCCAAAAAAGTCACCTATTCTTTAGATTCACAGCAATTATTTAAAGATATTCTGGACCTTCACTCAGAGGCACAAACAATTCTGAAAACTACAATTGGTCTGAAGTCTCTCTCCTCCCTGACCCCACACATAAGCTATTTTGTCTGGTATACTGCCATTACTGGCCTTTCCCAATAAATAATAAAGTGCTCCCAGGCTCTAAAATACTTTGACAGGCATAACAACTTGCAGAAAATACGCCAACATTTATTTTATTTTAAAATAAGGTAACTTGCAAGGGAAACTCCATTATACTTATATAAACACGGGATGAGCCTTCAGAAACAATCTCCATCCTTGCATACAAATACTGCCGTTATACACCAACAGACACCTGTCTTCTAGGCCATAACGTCTCGTCCATGGTCAAATCAGCCAGCGAAATGTATTAAACTTCTAATATTAAGATCATTCTGCCGTTCCTATATACAGTTTATCATGTCAGAGACACCACGGATCTTTCCATCCAGGTAAACTACCTTCTGAACATCATCTCCCCTACACCTCTTATCCCTTAAACAGATACAAACTAGACTACAGGGGATGCTCCAATCTTGCCCACACACAAAACGAACCTGTCAGGGGCACAGCCGACTCCGCCTCCACTGGCTTACTTTCCCGCCCCCTCCTCCAAGCCAGGAGCCGGCCTGTCAGGGACACCCCTTCACTCCCGCCAGGAGGGACTTCCCGGTAAGCTCAGGATCCCCTTCCCTGCTCTCCCCTCCCCCATCCTTACCACCTCTCTCCCGGAGGTCCAGATCCAGGAGATGTCAGCAGCTCCCAGAAAGCCAAGGCTTGGCTCTCTGAGAGAGTACTTAGGCCCAAAGGCCTCCCCAGGCCCTTCTACTCACCGTGTCAGAGGCCGAGGCCGAAAGAGATGAGAGTGCAGGGAGGTGAGGAGGAGGGGGCGGCCGCCACCAGGCTCCTCCGCTTCCCTTGGTCCACTGCAGATCCTCCCGCTTGTCAAGAGACGGACGGCGGGTGAGCCGACTGGCGGAAATGTGAGAGGGAAGAAGGGAAAGGCGTAGGGCTAAGGAGGGAAACTGAGGGGAGGCGGGTCCCACAACCAAAACGGGGATCTTCTCCCCCTCCGCAAAGCGAGCCCAAAATGGCGGCGGCGGCGGCAGAGCGGCGGCGGCGGCGGCGGCGGCAGCTCCTCCGGAGGGAGGGAGCGAAGGGCGCCTCGTGCCCCCCCCCACCTCCCACTCCTCCCTCCTCGCGTTCTCCCCCCAAACCCACCCCCCCGCACCCGCTAGTCCAACTCGGGCCGTGAAGTGCGCACGCCCGCCCGCACGCGCCAGAGTGTATCTGGGCTCTTCACTCGCCGCTCCCACTACCACCACCTTCGCCCGCCCCGCGCGGCCCCTGGCCCATACGCGCTCGCTCTGGAGCGCCTCCTCTCGCGGTCCTCTGAATCCCCTCGGCCCCTGTCAAAGTCGGCTCTGGCGCGGGCCCTCACGCGTACCTTTAGAGGCGCGAGCCCAAGCCACCTCCTCTTCTTTCCTCCCCCCTCCCCGCCCCCACTGCCACCAACCGCCGCCACGGCCGCCGCCTCCTCCTCCGGCCCCCCCACCCCCCACCCCTCGCGCGTGCGCCTCCCACAATCCCCCCCGCGGGACTGTTCCATTCCTGTTGGCTGCCGGGGCGGGGGACAAAAGGACAGGCGAGAGCAGCCCGGGCTTGCGGTTATGACTGGAATTACGCAGGTGGTAGGCAGAGACCTATACTTACCTACCTCTCCAGGCTCATTGCCGCGGCCTCGTAGCTCGTTTCTCTCCTCCTTTTGCCGGCCTTGGTGAGCAGGTTGGGGGTGGCCTTGCGCCCCTTCGCCGGCAGGTGGTTGGAGGCCGCGGCGGCTGCGCGTTAAGTAGCTTCCTGCAGTCCGAATTGAGCGTTTTTCCCCGTGGCGAACCTGCGCTGTGGAGGCTGTGGCTTAAAAGGTCTGCAGTTCACCGCTTCAGGAGAACCGGTCCCCGATTTGCGGTGAGGGAATGATCTGGCCTGGGGGTTATACCGATGAGGGAAAAGAGCAGGACTCCGAACTCTATGAAGTAGGGGGAGAGGTTGGTAGTGTTGACTCCCGTCCTAGGAAGCGTCCTCCCGGGCTCTGAGCTGCTGACCTCTGGGATCATGTAAGAACTGGCGCGAATAGGCTATGCTTTTTTTTTTAATTTAAATAACGAAGACACTTTAGAATTTTACCGTACTCACTACACTTGATAGTGTTTCTGTGCACTCTCCTCACCACTTATGAATGGTACAACTCAAGTTTCTTCAGATAGCCTGATGTTAGAGGGTAAAGAAACCATGGATTTCTAGTTCGTTTCAGGACGCGACCTCCCACGTCTTGTGTCACTTTCAACACGTTAGTTTTCTTAATTCCAATCAATAAAAAAAACCAAAACTGGCAATAAAAAAATAATTCACTCCAAATCTGCCTTAAGAGCTGTGTGAAATAATATATGTAAAATAAAATTCGCTCCTAGGCACAATGAAAGTGCAGAGTAGTATTAGAGTATCGTTTATAGTGTTTTTGGTGTTGATAAGGTTTATGGGTGTAATTAGTAGTCTGTGTTCTTCTCTTCCAAGTCGCTAATAAATGCAAAACTAGGTTGATCCGGTTCCTGTAACTGCTAAATAGTTTCTCAAAATTGTACGTGTTGTTAAGTGCCATTGAGTTGGTTCCAACTTATAGTGACCCTGTCTGTTTTTTTCTCTTTGAATTCAAGAGCACTAGGGGAGCCCTGGTGGCTTAGTAGTTAAGTGCGCAGGTGCTAACCACAAAGTCAGAGGTTGGAACCCGCCAGGCAATCTGTGGGAGAAAGATGTGACAGCTTCTATAAAGATTGCTGTTCTTGTTAAGTGCTGACTAGTTGGGTCTGACTCGTAGAGACCCTGTCTGTATAAGATTTCCTAGGAGTGGCTGGTGGGTTTGCACCACAGACCTTGGGTTTAGCAGTCCAGTACTTATCCAACGGTATCACACAGCTTTGAAAACCTTGTGGGGCACTTCTACTATGTCCTAATGGGTCCTTTGAGTCTGACTCTATGGCAGTGGATTTGATATAGGCTATTAAAATCCACAAATAATTCCAAGATTTATCTAATCTTGTAGTTTAGGTGCTGTAGGATAAGCAACAACAAAAGAGTAAAGCAGAATAAATTGGGAGAGGACTCTTACTTGGATTTCGTTTTCCCTCACATATAGGGATCCAGGGAATGGTTTGAAAATCACTAGACTGGATTGATCTCAAACTCCTAAATCAGGCTCCAAATCTCAAAGAGACCACTCCTAATTGGAGTCCTGGTGTGGCACTGTGGGTTAATGCGCCAAACTGCAAAGCCGTTTGAACCACAAGATCAAGATCAGCGGTTCAAACTCACCAGCTGCTCCTCAGAAACCCTATACAGGGTCGCTGTGGGTCGGAACTGACTCAACGGCACTTCACAGCAACAACAAATTTGGCTCTAAAGAGTCCTGGTGTGGCACTGTGGGCTAATGTGTCAGACTACAAAGTCGTTTGGACTGAAAAATCGGTGGTTCAAGCTCATCAGCTGTGCCTTGGAAACCCTTTACAGGGTTGCTATGGGTCGGAATTGACTCGATGGCACTTAACAACAACAACAGTTGGGCTCTAATAAACAAATAAATAAACCCGTTTGCAGCAAGTCTGTTCTGAGTCATAGCCACCCTATAACACAGAATAGAACTGCCGCATAGAATTTCCAAGATGGTAATCTTTTCCTGGACTCCTCATGTGGCACTGTAGGATCAGCATTGGAGTGTGAACCACAAGGTTAGCAGTTCAAACCCACCAGCCACTCTTCCAAAACCCTATAAAGGCTTGCTGAACCAGAACTGACTCGTTGACATTTAACAACAATCTTTCCAGAAGCACACTGCCACATCTTTCTACCTTGGAGTGGCTGGTGGGTTCAAATTGCTAACCATTTTGTTAGGAACCAAACTCTTAACCTCTATTCCACCAGGACTGGGTGGGTGTTTTTTTTTTTAACTTTTTATTGTGGATTGAGTGAAGGTTTACAGAACAGAAGATCAGTACTAAATTGAACAAATGATATACTTTGTGTCATTTCAATGATTGTAATACATTCCATGTGCCATTAGTTAACAGTATTTACCTCTATTCCCTTTATTTTTTCCCTCCCTCCCACCGCCCCCCCCCAACTCCCCAACTGCCCTGTAACCATCATTTAGCAAGAAAAATATTTTCTTAATACACAGGACTTTTTTTATTTTATTTTATTTTATTTTAGAGCTTTTATTGTGAATTGAATGAGAGTTTACAGGGCAGATCATCAGTTTTGTACTCAACCAATCGTAGTTTGTTTCATAGCAATGATTACAATCCCCTTCATGCACCATCGATTCACAGTATTGGCCTCTAGTTTCCCACTTTTTTTTTTTTTTTTTTTGATGTGCACAAAACACACAGAAAATATGTAATCGTTTAAACAACCAAAGGGCACTTTTTGCAAGCCAGCCTCCTGCCCAACAGCACACAGCCTTTCTCATTCCATAGGTTCAGAGTCCTCAGCTGTTTTCTCTCTCTTTGCCATTACCTCTGCTTCCCCTGGTGTCCCTGCTTCTCTGGTTAGGATCCCATGCTCCACTCATGCTCTTCCCTCTAGATGGTCCTAGGGTAATCTGTTCCTGAATTAACTACTACCCACATTTTGTTACACGTCTACAGACTGCAGAATGTGCCCTTTTTGTTATACACTTTCCACCTTTACAGTTGTGACCGTCGTAACTAGACGTGATAACAATTTTCACTCTTGAATCAAAAGAATCCTATCCCCATCTTCCCCCATCTCCTTTCACTAGACCCATGTAGACAAGAGGAAAACTACTGAGTGGGGATTCTGCCTACCCCCTCGCTCTGAAACTAAGCGCACACTTGAAAACTTTTAAGCCAGCCACTTCATACGTTTATAACCCTCCGTTTTTGGTAGTGTCTAGGTTGCCAGTGTCTATCAACCCTTTGTACTGAGGGGTTAGGCTTGATCCGTGATGTGAAGATTCCTTCACTCTCCATTTGAATTTTGAGTAACTACTCAAGGTCAAGTTGATCCAGTTGTAGCAATTTGTACTTGCTTCCTGTATAAAACATCATCAACAAACCATCCAAGCTAGGTCAAATGGGTATTATCTGCAAGTTTGGGTATTCTTGCACACCTCCCCTGCCTTCAGATCAGCGGGACACTTTACTCTCACTCTAGCCCCCAGTGGCTAGGTCATGAGTTCCCAAGTCTCCCTAAACTTCTCACCAAGCAGCCCTTCCTCTTCTCTCTTTCATCTCATGGTTGACGGGTGTCTATGGAACATGTCTTTCATTGCTGCCTTTCCCCCACTTCCGCTCACAAGTTGAACAGTGCATCACCAAGCTTACAAGATTGCTCATGTGTTCCCTTTGAGTTTCAGTCTTGGAATAAAGTTTCTCCTAAAGAACTAACTTTTCATGCCTTGATGGCTCCCAGGTGAACAGCTTGCTCCTCTAGCCCCTCTGAGTTGGTCTACATGCCCTGTCATGTGGGAATGTCCCACCTCAGAAGGTTCTTAAACCACCAGGACTTCCAAAGGGCAATAAACTCTTGTTACCCTCATGGGAGCATGGGAGCTCTAGAGGATAAGCACTGGGTTACAGACCAAAAGAGTGGTGGTGGTTTGAGCCCAACAACTGCTCCATGGGAGAAAGATAAGGTTTTCTGCTCTTGCAAAAATTCACAGCCTTGGAAACCATATACAGAGTCACTATGAGCTGGAACCAACTTAAGGCACTTAACAATTTTCCCTCTTACTATATTTCAAAGTATTAATTTTTTTTTTTTTAAGGTAAAAAGGAAATCAATCTTAATTATCTCACCATATATTTGCTTTTCCAAACCATCTTAAATCCCACCTCTTTCATGAAGCCTACTTAGGTTTACATTTATTTCCTTGTTTCAGGTATTTCATGTGTATTACCCAACCAGCAACTTTTTTATTCTAGGGCAAGAACCATGTCTAACATTTCTTTTACAGGCTTTTATAACCTCTAATGCAGAGCATATCTTTGAAATACTGAGATGAATATTGTTGTTGTTGTTGTTGTTAAGTGCCGTTGAGTCGGTTCTGACCCATAGCGACCCTGTACAGATGAATATTAGATACTGAAAATGCCAGAAGTAAAAGAAAATTAACATTTTTGGAATTACATGTTTTTTGTTTAATCCTCACAATAAACAACACTGAGATAGACAATCATATACCCATTAAAACAGTAAACAGATGAGACTCAGAAAAAGTTAAGTAACTTGATATTTAGACCTTAGTTTACCTTTCCCTGAAAACCTAACTTTTTCTAACAATATACCATATTGCCATCATAGCAGAATTTCTCATCAACATAATTGCACATGCAACAGAAAAAGAAACATTTTAAATCAAACTTCACTGTACCAGTGTATAAAGTTATAATGGTCTCTTCTGCCTTCAAGTAGCTTTCAATAACTATACTGATATCATAATTTGTCAATAAGTAAAGGCAAATAGTACAGTATACTAATTTCCTGTGTATGCCCCAGAGACTAAAATATATCAAGGAGTCAGTAAAATGAACTCACAAAATTCACTGAACCAAGGAAGATGCAGAAAGCAAAATAATGTGTCCCACCCCCACCCCCCACCCAGCAAAGATATCCATGTCGTAATCCCAACAATTTATTACTATATGCATGAAAGGGAGTTCTTTTGCAGATGGATAATATCAAGTTTGCTAATCTGCTGATTTTAAAATAGGGAGATTATCTGGATAGACCCAATGTAATCACAGGTTCCTTGAAAGATGGAATAGGGTGGTAAGAAAATAGTGTCGAAATAATGCAATGTGAGAAAGACTGTCGAAATAATGCAATGTGAGAAAGACTGAAAAGACCACTGGTGACTTTGAAAATGAAACAGAGCTTGAGTCAAGGATTGTGTGCACCCTTTTGAAGCTGGATAAAACAAGATAACTGATTCCCTTGACAGCCTCCAGAAAGGAATGCAGCCCTATCAACATCTTGATTTTAGTTCTGTAAGACCCATTTGACTTCTGAAGTACCTAATTGTAAGACACTGAAATTGTATACTTTTGATACCAGTTGCTCCTCAGAAACCTTATACAGAGTCGCTATGGGTCAGAATCAACTCAACAGCACTTAACAACAACAACAAAATGCATTTGTTAAATGCTATGATTCCAATTCAAAGCAACCCTGTATAGGTTTCCAAGTAGCAGTTGGTGGATTTGAACTGACAGCCTTATTGTTAGCAGCTCAGTGCTTATCCTACAGAGCCACACCAGGATTCCATTTAGTTAGTGGTAATTTGTAACAACAGCAATCGGAAACTAATACAGGAGAGCCAAATCATGACTAACCTCCAACTGCCTTGGATTGTAGTTTTTTGCTTTAATTTAAACAAGGGTGTGGTTTAACTGAGGTTTTTCTCCAGGCATAGTTATAGACACTAAGCTAAGCTGCATAGATATCCTGTATTTCCCAACTGCTCTGTTTCTCTTGACATCAATTTTCAAGCTGTAAATAGACAGGTGGGCTCTATGGTATTGCTATACCGCTGCAGTGTTAGTTGAGCTGTCATCTGACTCACTAGAGTAAAAATAATTAAACATTTATTTCATGGCACTTTCTTGCTGGAATGTTGTCTAAATGCAATGTAGATAGACAGAGGTAGATATTCAATGTAATCTTTTAAAATAAGGTTTCAAATGTTAAAATTTGTAAAGATACAACTACTGGAATATGGTCAGAGTTGATTTTACATTGGACAAGTTAATGGATAAATGTTACATAAGCATCCAAACCTAAAAAAAAAAAACCCACTGCCATCAAGCTGATTCCAACTCATGTCGACCCTATATAGTATTTTCAGGACTGCAAAATTTTACGGGAACAGATAACCTCACCTTTCTCCTGTTGAACATCTGGTTGGTTTAAACTACTGACCTTGAAGTTAGCAGCAATGAGTCTATAAATCATATTTCTATTTAACAAGGGGAAATTTGAATTTTTTCTTTCAATACTAAATATTTAAACTCATGTTTCCAATGATTGCCTTTTGTTTTTGGAGTTGCCCTTGAGTTAGCTCTTACTATACCTGTACATGTGACAGAACACAATATTGCCCAGTCCTATACCATCTTCATAATCATTGGTATGTTGAAGTCTACTATTTGAGCTGTTGTATAGTGATGGTGATGTGTCGCAGAATCGCTTCCAACTCACAGCGACCTTACGTAGGGTTTCCGAGGCTGCAAATCTTTATGGGAGCAGAAAGCCTCACCTTTCTCTGGCAGAATGGGTAATAATTTAGAACTGCTGACCTTGAGATTAGCAGCCCGACTCATAACAACTACACTACCAGAGTTCCTTGGAACTGTTGTATAGTGCCGTCCAACCTAGAGAGCTAATCATCTACCACTATATCAAATGACAGTCTATTGTGATCCACAAGGTTTTCACTGTCTAGCTTCTATAAGTAGATCACCAGGCCTTTTATCATTGTCTATCTTATTCTGGAAGCTCTGCTGAAACTTTCCTATTATGTATGACTCTACTCCTATTTGAAGAGCCCTGGTGTGGCACTGTTGGCTAATGCGTCAGACTGCAAAGTCATTTGAATTTCAAGGTTGGTGGTTCAAGCTCACCAGCTGCTCCTGGGAAACCCTATACAGGGTAGCTATGGGTTGGAATCGACTCAACAGCACTTCACAACAACAACTCCTATTTGAAATACTGGTGGCGAAGCTTTCATCATCATAGCTTTGTGTAAGACCCCACAGTATGACAAACTAACAGGTGATAAGATTGCCGTTTAGCAGAGTATATAGCTCTGGTAGCGTAGTGGTTACGAATCGGGCTGCTAACCTCACAGTCAGCAGTTCAAAACTACCAGCTGTTCTGTGGGAGACAGATGAGGCTTTCTGCGCCCGTAAAGATTTACAGCCTCGGAAACCCTGTATGGGGTCGCTATGAGTCAGAACCGACTCCATGGCACATAACAACAACATATTCCAGACTGTCTAGGTTAAAAGTTGAGCTTTTCTACTTGGTAGCTGTGTAAGCTTGGATGTTGTTGTTGTTGTTAAGTGCCGTCGAGTCGGTTCCGACCCATAGCGACCCTGTACAGGGTTTCCGAGGGTGTAAATCCTTACGGGAGTAGAAAGCCTCATCTTTCTCCCGCGGAGCGGCTGGTAGTTTCGAACCGCTGACCTTAAGGTTCGCAGCCCGATTCGTAACCACTACGCTACCAGAGCTCCTTGTAAGCTTGGATAGAGACTTAATAATAATAAGCTGATATTTTAAAGTCATGTAATTCTTAAAACAGTCCTATGATTTAGATACTATCATATCCATGTTACAGTGAGGAAACATACTTAAGGTCACACAACTGGTATATGGATGAGCTGGGTTTCAGATCTAGTTAGATTCGTGAGTCTATGCCTTTAATTATTTTACCATTTTTACCTCTCTGTTAAATGAAGATAATAATAGTACCTACCTCATAAGATGTTCTGTTGCAACCATTTTTTCTTATGTTTTTAATTTATCTTTAGCAAAATGTTACTTACATGTGATACCAATGATATTGTTCAATGATACCCACATTGTACTATATCACCACTCTTTGGAATGAGCACAAATACAGATCTCTTCCAATTGCTCATTCAGGTAGCTGTCTTCCAAATTGTTTGGCATAGATGACTGAGTGCCCCCAGTGCTGCATCAGTTTTTTAAAAGATTTCAATTTATATTTTATCAATTTCTGGAGCCTTGTTTTTTTGCCAGTACCTTTAATGCAGCTTGGACTTTTTAGTACAATTGATTATTGATCATATGCTGCCTCTCTATGGTTGAACATTGATCTTTACTTTTGGTACAGTGACTCTGTGCATACCTTCTATCTTCTTTTGATGCTTTCTGCATCATTCAGTATTTTGCCCTTAGAATCCTTCAATATTGCAAGTCGAAGCTTGAGTTTTTCTTGTTCTTTCAGCTTGAGAATGCTGAGCATTTTCTTCCCTTTTGGTTTTCTAACTTCAGGTTTTGCACATTTCATTATAACACTTTGTCTTCTCAAGCTGCTGTTTGAAATTTTCTGTTCAACTCTTTTAGTTCATCTCTTAACTTTAGCTTCTCTTTGTTCAAGAACAACTTCTAGAGTCTCTTCTGACATTCACTTTGGTCTTTTCTTTATTTGTTGTGTTATGTTCTTGATATCATCCCACAACTCTTCCAGTTTTCAGTCGTTAGTATCTAACACATCAAATCATTTCTTCAGATGAAGATGAGAGGCTAAATCCTTCAGTATGGATTGATTCTCATTGTAAAATAATATGAAAATCCTCAAAACTGGACCCATAAATAACATCATGTTAAATGGAGAAAAGATAGAAGTTGTCAAAGACTAAATTTTGCTTTTCCATAACCAACACTTATGGAAGCAGATGTCAAGAAATCAAAATATCTCTTTAGAGTATTAAAGAACAAAGATGTCAGTTTTAGATCTAAGGTGTGCCCCAACCCAGCCATAGTATTTTCAATGGCCTCATATGCATGTGAAAGTTGGGCATTGAATAAAGAAGACCTTAGGAGAATGGATGCATTTGAATTATGGTGTTGGAGAAAACTACTGAAAGTACTATGGGCTGCCAGAAGAACAAACAAATCTGTCTTGGAAAAAGTGACCACACATAACATCCACAAAGACAATGTTCTCCATCCTGCTTTGAGCAGTGTCTGGAATCTTAAAAGCTCATCATCTGCCATCTAAGGTGCAGCAATTGATCTCTCCATGTGCAGAAGAAAGAAGAGTGACAAGCACTGAAGATGCTTTGAGTCAATTAGTCCAATGGACTAATAGAGTATTTAAACATCAGTCTCCAAGACCAGAACTATATGGTACCCAGGTATCACTACCAACTGCTCTGAAAGGGATCACATTAGATATTTCTGTATAGAGTGGGAGAAAATGTGGAACAAAACACAAAATTATTTAAAAAAAAAAAAAAAAAAAAATTGCCTTACTAATCAGAAAGAGACTGGAGGAATCTGACACTATGGCCCTCTACCACTCTTCTTGTTTGTAAAAGAATTTACCCTCGTGGCCCAGTTTTCAACCAAGCAGTAGAAAGATACGTAAGGGGGACAACAACACTAGTAAGGTGTGCTCACCATGGAATGGTCAGTCATTCAAAATCAAAAGGGCAACATTTACTTAAGGACAAAGTTCAGAAGGATTGGAAAGATGGGTGAAATGGAACCACAGGGAAGAAGTAGGATAATCCTTGTTGCATGGAGGGGATTGCAATCATTGAAATGAAACAAAATGTATGATTTGTTGAATGTAAACTTTTGATCTTATCTACCTCTCAGGCAGCGGGAGGAAGAGTGGTGGCAGAAAGAAGAGTCTCTCGTGCAGAGAGAGCAAAGGTGTCTGTGGAACACGGAGGCCATTAGCAAGGATGTTTTAAGAGTTTTATTAATCAAGATAAAAGAAACAGAAGATGAAGATGAAATTAAAATCTTTTATGCAGAAATATGAACAAAAAAATCAGACATTTTGGAATGTTGAACTGATGGGATGACAGTCAGAGGTTCTTGCCTGACCATCCTTACCTTGTATATGAAGAAACTACCCAGTATCTTTATTTTATGGTGTTTTCATCTGGAAGCAGAACAGAAAGGGGCTTTAATGGAACAAATAGTACATCAAGTCATTGTCATGCAGTTTATTAGGGAAATGGCCAGGAACGCTCATGTGGACCCAAGAGGGTGTTTTCCGTTTATTTTTCCAGAAAACCAAAGCAGAAGAAGAAGGTCATTTTGAAGCATTCCAAAATGAACTTGAATCTTTCAAGTCAGGAATAAGACTTTGTTCTCAATCACAGAGTTTTCAATCGATGATGATTCAGAATCATGTTCTCCATTCTGGTGGTGGACCTATAGGTTTATTAGAATCCTTACCACAGAATCCCGATCCTCTCCAGTATTCTACCATCACAGCTCTATGCAGTTTAAGCTCAGTGCTACCCAAAGAAGATGATGAGCCCAAAATGATGGACACTGTGATTTGGCCAAGAATGCTGAGGCTGAGGACTGTTTTGCTGCAGGAAAGGAGGGGCTTAGCCATTTTCTTGATACTTTTATGGGTGCTGCTCATTATTTTTGTTCAGGTTTTGATGGAAGGGTGGGGGGAAGTACTGAAATCCTTTGTAATTTTTCTTTTTTAATGTGCTGCTAGTTTTATTTTGTCTGTTTTGTTTTCTGGAAGAGAGGAATGGTAACGTAATTTGTAAGAAGTCAAACTTGATGTTTTTTGGCTACTAAATTCACCTTTGATCTTATTCCCAATTTCTAGGATCAAAGTTAAGAAAATCTGCACAAATTTCATGTTTACAAGAAATCATTGATTTTAGGAACCATCTGTTGCAGTCCCCTTATTCTATGAAACGACACCTGTACTGCTCTACAAAATGACTCAAGATAAAAATGTACCTGTAGGGGAACAAACAAGATGGCAGATTGGGTGGAAGTGCAGTGAAGAGCTCTATCAGCAACAACACAGAATACCAGACCAAGCATGCTCAGGGCATGGTGCCAGAACTCTGAACGACATATAAAAGAATATTTAGAAGGTTGGGAGGCTTACAGCTAGGGGAATTTGTAGCAGAAGCAAGAAATCCAGTGCTTTCTAATTCAAGATGTTCAACTGCTCCCGGAGCCGCCATCTTGGGTGAGACCGAACTGGGGAAGGATCAGAGCAGCCACGGACACCTGACAGAACCACAGAGATAAAGGTGTGGCCATTCTTTTTTTTGGTATCTGTTCATTGGTCTCTTGCTGTCTGCGCACCTCCATTCTGGTGACTAGAGGTGGAGCCTAAGCAGGTGGACACCCCTGGAGGTTACTACTATGCACACAGATCTCTTCGAAATTTAAAGTGACAGTTTCCACTTAAAACCAAATGGCCAAGCTGGCCCTAAACTGTTCATCACTAGGAAAAAGGCCTGAACGGGGATTGTGGAGAGGGACAGGCAGACTAAAAAGGAAATAGGCCGAAAATTAAATCCTGAGTTATGTTACAATAACCAACAGTGGCATCTTGAAATTTTTCAGAAAGAGTGAAAAGGGAAGCCCATCTCCTGATCACATCTACCTGGAGGCGTCAGAAAACATAAGAAATACCAAAATATACACCCATCTAAGTAATAAGGCCACAGATAAATAATGATGCATGCTCAGCCTTGGAACAACAGAGCTCTGGGATACAAGGATCTAGGTATAGCTTGAAGAGGGGAAATAATACTAAAATCTTTGACTGCCTTATGAATATTAGTTTCCCTTGCCTACTATTGTAAAATAGACACTTGAATGGGATAGAAAGGAATGTTGGGAAACATGATTAGAGAAAACCTGTAAGCCCACATTCAGCCTATAATTGATTGGAATACCTAAAAGGGGTTCTACAACTTGCCCAGTGAAATAGGCCTCATGCAAAGCCTTTATAGAGTATAGGATCTTAGGTGGAATCCTGAGTCTCATCCACAACCTTTTGAGGTGGAACATTCCCACTAGCAAGCACAAGAAGACCAGCCTGGGACAGCTACATTGACAGATGATACATCTTCAAAGAAAGATCATCAGGAAAAACAAAAATGTCAGCATGACTGGCTGCTACAAGAATAAGCAAGCTGTTCACCAGGAAGACAAAGCTAACAATCAAGTGGGAAGAAGCGGAATACCTAAAAAGGGTTCTAGAACTTGCCCAGTGAAATAGGCCTCGTGCAAAGCCTTTATAGATTATCGGATCCTAGGTGGAATCCTGAGTCCCATTCAGAACCATATGAGGTGGAACATTTTCACTAGAAAAGACAAACAGACCAGACTGGAACAGCTAGAGTGACAGAAGATACACCTTCAAAGAAATATCATCAGGTAAAACAAAAATGTCAGCATGACTGGCTACTACAAAAGTAAGCAGGCTGTTCGCCAGGAAGCCATCAAGGCAAGCAATCAAGTTCCTTCAGGACAAACTCCTCTCTAAGACTGAAACTCAAAGGGAACACACAAATAAGCTTGTAAGACCACATTGGTTTACTGGTGAGTGGAAGAGGGGGAGAGGCAGCAATGAAGAAATGGGCTGAGTTCAACCCCAGTCCACTGACTCCTGTTGACCTGGAGATGAGAGAGAGAAGAGGAAGGACTGGTTGGTCCAAAGTGTGGTGAGACCTGAGGACACTTGAGCCCATGGACAAGGACATAGCCACAGAGGGCTAGAGCTGAGAGTGAAGCAACTAGCTGATATGAAGTGAAGGGAGATGCATAAGAACACCCAAACTTGCAGACAGTACCTATTTGACCTAGCCTCGATAGCTTGATAATCAGAACTCGACTAGAGGAAGATTAAAAAAAAATTTTTTGGATAAGGGAAACGAGGGTAATTTGCTACAATTTGATGAACTTGACCTATACTCAGAGAGGTAGTTACCCTAAATACCAACAGAGAGGGAAGGATTCTTCCTATCAAATATCAATGCTATCTATGTATACAGATAGGATACAACTTAGACAATAGCTACCTAAATGTGGGGACTATAAAGGCACGAAGTGACTGGCTTACAAGATCTCAAGAGGGAGTTTAGTTTAAGAGTATGGGGGGAAAGAAAGATTCCCCACTGAATAGATTTCATCTTGTCTAGATGGATCTGGTGAAAAGAGATGAGGATAAGATGATTTGTATGATTCAATAGTGAATAATTGTTGATCCCTCCTAGGACATCTGCGCAGAGACCAGCAAACACAACGCTTGCCTTCCCCCCTTTAACCCATTAAAGAGTGGCGTTCCATCAAAAAAAAAAAAAAAATAGTGAATAATTGTTATCATGACTAATTGCAACTGCCTCAATTGTAAAGGTAGAAGTTTTGTAACAAAGACAGAGGAGTGGTTAATCTTAACAATCCAGAAACAGAGGACCCTAGGACCATCAAGGGAGAAGCACACAAGCAGAATGCAGGACCTTATCCAGAGAAGCAGTGATGCCAGAGATGGAGGCAGCGATGGGGTCATAGAGAGGGGGAACAGCTGAGGACTCTAGATTTATGTCGAGAGGAACAAAGATCTGGTGGCCAGGAGGCAAACTTGCAGAATGTGCCCTTTGGAGATGTAAATTTTATATGCTTGAGTGGGTTTTTTGTTTTTAAAAAAGCTAAAGTGCCCTAGGACCATCAAGGGAGAAGAGCAGAGAGCAAGACCCTACCCAGAGAAGCAGTGATGCCTGAAATGGAGGCAGAGATGATGACGTGGAGCGATGGAGCAGCTGGAGACTTTAGATCCAGAGAGGGA
>NW_006408560.1:14403872-14416183 GCF_000296735.1 Chrysochloris asiatica
CGCGGGAGAAAGATGAGGCTTTCTGCTCCCGTAAAGATTTACAGCCTCGGAAACCCTGTACAGGGTCGCTATGAGTCGGAATCGACTCCACGGCACATAACAACAAATGCTATTATATACAGGTTTTTTATAAATATAAGTTTTTATTTCTCTGGGATGAGGGACCAAAATTTCTATTGCTGGATCATATAGTTAAGTACATGTTTAATTGTTTAAGAAACTAACAGTTTTCTAGAGTAATTATTGTTAAGTGCTGTGGAGTCAATCGATTCAGACTCATAGCGGGTCTATGTTGGGTTTCCTAGACTGTAATCTTTGCTGGAGCAAAAAGTCTCATCTTTCTCCTCCAGAGCAACTGGTGGCCTCAAATTGCTGACCTTAAGGTTCACAGTCCAGTGCTTATCCTATGGATCCACTGCACTCCCTGTTCTTGAGTGGCAGTACCATTTTATATTCTCATCAATTAATGTATGAAAAATCTAATGTCCCCTCATTATTCACCAACATTTGATGTTAATTGCTATTTTTTATTTTACCTATTCTAATGGAAACCTGACTCGACGGCACTTAACAACAACAACAACAAAAATGGAAACCCTGTACAGGGTCGCTATGGGTCAGAATTGACTCGATGGCACTTACCAATAACAATAAGCATGTAGTGTTAGCTCATCATGGTTTTAATTTGAACTTAATAAACAACAAACTGCTAATAACATTGAATTACTTTTTGTGTACTTATTTTTTCCGTACATATATATATATCCTCTTTGGTAAAAAGTATCATATGCTTATATATTGTAACCAATTTTGTAATTGCAGTATGTTTACCTAGTGCTGCTATAACAGAAGTAATACAAGTTGATGGCTTTAATCTAAGCTATTTATTTTCTCACAGTATGGGATGCTGTAAGTCTGAATCCAGAGCACTGGCTCTAGAAAAATTGTTCTTGTCTTATTTCAGCATCTGTAGGTTCAGCATTCCTTGGAGATCCCTATGTATCTTGACATCAGCCTTTCCCTGGATCTAGTAGTTTCACAGCAAAGAGAGCCCCAAACCTAAAGGATGCACTCCATGCCTGCTTTTCTTTCTTGGTAGTAGTAGTTCCCCCTTCTCTGCTCACTTCTCTCAACTTTTACATCAGATAGGTTTGTGGTAGGATTACAGGTGGAGTCCTGGTGTGGCACTGTAGGATCAGCACTGGACTACTAAAATCACAAGGATGATGGTTCAAACCCTATATACCATGTCACCATTTGTTAGTCAGAACTGACTCAACAGCACTTAACTAGGAATCAAAACTGATTTAGCAACAACAATGATCCCACCCTTAATCTTTTTATTGGCTTATCATATCAAATCACAAAATGGGGGATCATCACATAACTGCCACACCATTAAAATCAGGGCCCAGCCAAGCTTACACATCCTTTGGGGGGCGTATAATTCAATCCATGACAGTGTTTTTTAACTGATAAATTGTGCAAGTTGTTTATATATTTTGTTTGATACAAGACCTTTGTTAGATAAATGGTTTGCACATACTTTCTTCTAGGGTGTACTTACTTTTTCACCAATGTTTTCATTCTTTTAATAGGATCTTTCTGGTTTGTTTTTTATTCTTTTTAATGAAGCCTAATTTATCTTTTTTTCTCTCTCTTATGGAGCATATATTTGCTGCTGTGTCTTCAGATTTCTTGGGAGCATACTTTCTCTTTTTCATTTAAAGGATCAGAAATAGTGTAGTGTTTTTAAATGAAATGTTTAAGAATTAAGGTTTATAATACCCAAGGCTTATAAATATCACATATGTCTAAGCAGCAGTTCCCAAAGTATTTAAAGCATAGCCACAGGGATGACCATGATGATCACAGGCACATCTAGGGGGAAAGGAATTGGCTCTCTCCATTCTAGAACTCAACCCATCCCCTTCAGGTCTTCAATCCACAGATATTTCATAATAGTGACTGCATGTGGGAGCACTAGGAAGGTCTGGGGAGCAGAATTGGGTGGCCCCAATACTGTTGGTGGTTGATACTGGGACCAGGAGTAATTTATGCATGGAAAGAGTTGAAACTGGATTGAGGGTTTAGGGTTAGGAATCAACTGAGATGATGGAGGGTTTTCAATTGGTATGAAAGTTAGCTAGTCATGCATTAGGGAAGACAGCATTGGAGGTAGGAGAGGATTCATAATTGGAATTAGGTAAAATGGGAGATTGCAGAGCTGAGAACATTGTGCTTGTGACATACAGCCATTGTGATCTGTTGGACACTAGGAATTAGTAGCAGGTTGAATTGGGCACTGGGTGTTGCCAAAACTACCACAGTTTCAGTGGTTCAGTAGAAGGACTCAACTCTGTAAATAGTCATACTCACTTTGTTGTTGTTAGGTGCTTCTGTGTCATTTCCAACTCATAGTGACGTTATGCACAACAGAATGAAAAACTGCCCAGTCCTGGTCCATCCTCATGGTTGTTGCTACATTTGAGTCCACTGCTGGTGCTACTGTGCCATTCTATCTCGTTGGGGGTCTTTCTCTTTTTACTTGACCCTCCACTTTACCAAACATATTATTCTTCTCCAGGTACTGGTCCCAACTGACAACATGCCCAAGTATGAGAAACAAAGTCTTGCCATTCTGGTTTCTAAGGAGTATTCTGATTGTACTTCTTCCAACACAGATATATTTCTTCTCTGGCAGTCCATGGTTCTTTTAACATTCTTCTCCAATATCATAATTCAGATGCATCAGTTCTTCTACAGTCTTCCTCATTCATTGTCCAACTCTCACAGACATATGAGGCTACTGAAAATAGTATGACTTGGGTTAGGCACAACTTAGTCTTCAAATTGACATCCTTGCTTTTGAACACTGTAAAGAGGCAGCAGATTTGCCCAGTGCAATACATTATTTGATTTCTTGACTGCTGCTTCCATGAACGTTGATGCTATTGTTATTAAGTGACGTCAAGTTGATTCCAACTCATAGCAACCCGTATAGGGTTTCTGAGTAGCAGCTGGTGAACTTGAACCACCAACAAAGCAGTTCAAACTGACCTTGCAGTTCAGTGCATTAGCCCACAGTGGGGCACCAGGACTCCATGTTAATAGTAGAGGTGATAGTGTGCTGTGGATTCGTTTCTGACTCATTGTGACCCTGCGTAGGGTTTCCAAGGCTGTAGGTCTTTACAGGAGCAGAAAGCCTCATCTTTCTCCGGTGGAATGGCTGGTAGTTTCAGACTGCTGACCTTTAGGTTAGTAGCCTGACTCATAACCACTACACTACCAAAGCTTCTTGTGTTGAGAGTAGTTCCAAACAAAATGATGTCTTTGACAACTACAATGTTTTCTCCATTTATCATGATGTTATTTTAGCTTTCCCCCAAATTTTTGTTGTTGTTAGGTGTTATCTAGTTGGTTTGGACTCATGTTGAGCCAATGCACAATAGAACAAAACAGTGCACCGTCTGTACAATTGTTACATTTGAGCCCCCTGCTGCTGCCACTGTGCCAGTCCATCTCATTGGGGGTCTTCCTCTTTTTCACTGAACCCCCATTTTACCAACCGTAATATGTTCCTCCAGTGACTGATTGGTCCTTCGTAAAAACATGCCCAAAGTATGAGAGACAATGTCTCACCATCCTATCTTCTAAGGAACATTCTGACTGCACTTCTTCTAAGAAAGATTTCCTTCTTCTAGCAAATCAGCACTGGACTACTAAAATCACAAGGATGGTGGTTCAAACCCTATACCGTGTCAAACCCTAACCTAGCAGTTAATGGTATTTTTAATATTCTTCTCCAATACCATAACTCAAATTCATTAATTTTTTTATGGTCTTCCTTATTTATTGTCCAACTTTCACATACATAAGAAGTTATTGAAAATACTATGGCTTATGTCAGGTACACCTTAGTCCTCAAACTAACTTCTTTGTTCTTGAACATTTTAAAGAGGTCTTATGCAGCAGATTTGGCTAATGCAGTAAGTCATTTGATTTCTTGACTACAGCTTCTGTGAGTTGATTGTGGATCCAAGCAAAATGAAGTCTTTGACAACTTCAGTCTTTCTTCTGTTTATCATATTATTTATTGTTCCAGTTGTGAGGATTTTTGTTTTCTTTACATTGATTGAGGTGCAATCGATATAGTCTTCGATCTTCATCAGTAAATATGTAAGTCCTCTTCACTTTGAGCAAGCACTGTTGTTAAGTGCCATCAAGTTGGTTCCAACCCATAGCGACCCTGAATAGGGTTTCTGAGGAGCAGCTGGTGAGCTTGAATACAGAGTAAGTATGGTGAAAGGATACAAGCCTGGCTCTTATCTTTCCTGATTTTAAACCATTATTCAGTATTTCCTGATTTTAAACCATATGTTCTGTTCCACCAGCTACCTCTTGGTCTAGGTACAGGTCTTATGAGCACAATTATGTGTTCTGGAATACCCATTCATCACCTTTTGCTACAAAACATGTACCTTTACATTTCCAGCCCTCGCATTCAGTCCTGATAACAATTATTCACCATTGTACCACAAGGGACCTATCCCCATCTTCTTTCATTAGTCCTGCCCAGACAGATTGGATTCTACTCAGTGGAGATTCTACCTTCCTCCATGCCCTCTGGATCTAGGCTCCCTCTTGAAAGCTTGTAAGCCAGTCACTTCTTGCCTTGTAGCCCCCCCATTTTGGGTAGCCAATGTCCAAGTTACCCATCCCTGTCCACTCTGAGTATGGAGGGGTAGGAATGTTCCTGACTGTAAAGATTTGTTCCCTCTTTGGAGCTACTGCATCCACAATCATAGGTCAAGTTCATCCAATTGTAGTGGGTTACTCTTTTTTTCCTCTTCTTTCTTCTAGTTGAACTCTGATCATCTAGTCATTGAAGCCAGGTTGAGTGTGTATTATCTGCAAGTGTGGATGTTCTAATGCATATGCCCACTCTTCTTATTAGCTGGACACTTCACTCTCTACTCTAGTCTTCTTTGGCTATGTCACTGACTCTGGGCCCAAGAGTTCCCAGGTCTTGCCACACTGCTGGCCAACCAGGTCTCCACCCAGGTTCACAGAGTCTATTAAACGTTGTAGGGCTTAGCTTGCAACTTCATTGTTGTTTTTCCCTCACTTCTGTTATTGGTGATGAACATGGTCAACAGTTAGAGCATATATTCCCATTGTCCCTGAGGGACCCGACCACTACTTTCCTTGACGTTTCCTGGGCGAGCAACTTGCTTATTCTAGTAGTAGTCAGACTGTCGTTATTGTTTTGTATTTTTCCTGTCGGTCTTTCAAGAAGTATCTTCTGTTATTCTAGTCACTCCAGGCTGGTCTATTTATCCTTTTAAGTGGAAATTTTCCACCTCAGAAGATTTTGGGTGAGGGTCAGGATTCCACCTATGGTCTTACGTAATGCAGAGGCTCCACAGGAAGCCTCCTTCACTGGGCACATTATAGCCCCATTTTAGGTATTCCAATCAGTTATAGGCAGAAGACTGACTTACAAGCTTTCTATGGTGATATTTCTGGCAATTCCTTTCTCTCCCCCTCAAGTGTCTATTTTATAATGGTATGCCAGGGAAACCAAGATTGAAAAGACAGCCAAGCATCTTAACATTATTTCCCCTGTATCCCAGAACCCTGTTGTTCCAAGGTTGTGCCTACATCATTGATTGAGGTGCAATCGATATAGTCCTGCTTAACCCATGCAAACCTGTGTAATTGTTTTCCCATCAGCTTTGTTCTTCCATTCCCTTCCCTCTTATTGTGTATTGCCCGTCTCCCTAGCACCAAAACTATCCTGTGTCTATTCCCTACCCTGCTGTCCTCCACCTCCCACATCACAGTAACCAGCAATGACTCCCCCTCCACCCCTTTAGTGGGGTTCTTTTTCTTAGTCTTTTATAGTAGTGGTCCTATGCAGTATTTCTCCTTTTACAACTATTTCACTCAACGTAATGGCCTCAAGGTTCATCCATGTTGTTTGATAACTTACAGCTTCCTTGTTGTTCTTCAAGGTAGCATAATATTCCATTGTGTGTATGTAACACAGTTTGTTTATCCATTCTTCAGTTGATGGGCACTTAGGATGTCTCCATCTTTTTGCTATTGTCAATAGTGCTGCAATGTACATTGGAGTGCATATATCTACTTATGTTATGGATTATATTTCTTGTGGGTAAATACCAAGTAGAGGAATTGCTGGATCATAAGGTATTTCTATTTCCAACCTTCTGAGGAAGCGCCATATTGGTTTCCAGAGAGAGAGGTTAGACCATTTTGCAATCCCACCAGTAATGCAGGAGCGTCCCAGTCTCTCCATATCCTCACCAGCATTTATTGTTCTCTACTTTTTTGATCTTTGCTGTTATTGCTGGTGTAAGATGATAGCTCATTGTTTTGACTTGCATCTCTCTAATGGCTAGTGATCCTAAACATTTCTTCATATGCTTGTTGGCTGCCCTGATCTCCTCCTTGGTAAAGTGTCATGGCCTGTGCCCATTTTTTAATTGGGTTATTTATCTGCTTCTTGTAGAGGTGTTGTAGTTTCCTATATATTTTAGAAATGAGTCCCTTGTCTGATGTGTCATTGCAAAAGATTTTTTCCCATTCTGTGGGTTCTCTTTTTACTCTTCTGGTCAATTTTTTTGATACACATAAGATTTTCATATTTAGTATGCCCCAAGCATCTATTTTGTCTACTTTTGTTTGTGTAGTTTTCAAAATGTTTGATAGTCTGTGTATTCCTTCATTAGAGCCCTCAAACATTTGTCCTTATTTTTTCATTAATGGCCTTCATAATTATGGGATTCACATTTAGGTCTTCAATCCATGTTGAGTTGATTTTTGTATAAGGCGTGAGGTAAAGGTCTTGTTTCAGTCTTTTGCATATCACTTTCCAGTTCTGCCAGCACCATCTGTTGATGAGACTATCCCCTCCACATGCGATATATTTGGGCACTTTGTCAAAAATAAGTTGGCTGTATGTGGATGGGTTAATTTCTGGATTCTCAATTCTGTTCCATTGATCAATGTATCTTTCATTGTACCAGTACCAAGAACAGTGGCTTCTTGAGTGGATCTGCTAGGGCCAGCCTAGGGCGTGGAGGAAGGTAAAATCTCCACTGAGTAGTATCCAATCTGTCTGGGCAGGGCTGATGAAACGAGATGTGGATAGGTCTCTTGTGATACAATAGTGAATAGGCAGAGACGATGACGTGGAGAGATGGAGTGACTGGGGACTTTAGACCCAGAGAGGGAGAGGGGCTGTGTGTTGACAACCGGGGAGCAAGCTTGCAAGTTGTACCCTTTGCTTGTTTGATGATGCATGGAAGGGACTGTAACCATGGCAGTGAAACTATATACGACAGGATGAATGTAAAGCTAATGTCCTCCCATGTAAACAAACTATCACATAATTCACAATAAAACATTAAAAAAAACAATACAGCTAGTTGAGTTGTACTGTTAAGTGTCAAATGCACACCACATTTTGAAGACCTTGTATGAATAGAGAGCATGTGAAGCATCTCAAAACCTTCTACGCTGACTACGTGTTGAAACAATAAAATAGATTTTAAATTAAAAAAAGAAAAAGAAAATCTAAAACTACATAAAGTGAAACAAGGCTAGGGAAGTTGTACCAAGGAATTTTTTTTTTTTTCCATCATGGCAGTGCACCTGCTGATTCTTGGCACGTAGCAAGGGCAATACTAAGAAATTCATTGGGAAACCTTACTCCACTCATACTTCAACCCTAATCTTGCCCTTCCCAAATCTCAAAGAATGTTTTGAAGAAACACATTTTGAAGCCCTCAAGAATGCCAAAACTGCTATTTTCGTAAACTGAAGAGCTCAAAATCTTTAGGGAAGGATTGTTGTAAAGTGCCATTGAGTTAGTTCCAACTCATAGCGACCCTATAAAGGGTTTCTGAGGAGTGGCTGGAGGGTTAGAACCAGTTTATCCATTGCTTATTCTATACAGTGCCACACCAGAATACCTCTGGGAAGGTTTATTGTTGTTGTTGTTGTTCTTAATAAGTGCTGTCGAGTTGGTACCAACTCATAGTGACCCAATATCATAACTCAGATGCATCAGTTCTTCTACAGTCTTCCTTATTCATTGTCCAACTCTCAGTGGACAGCTAGTGGGTTTGAATCACCAATGCTGTGGTTTGCTGTCCAGTGCTGGTCCTACAGCACCACACCAGGAGTCCCTGTGGAAGGTTTGTTGTTGTTAAGTGCCATCGAGTCAGTTCCAATTCATAGCAACCTTGTATAGGGTTTCTGAGGAATGACTGGTAGAGTTGAACATCTGACTTTGCAGCTCAGACTCACCATGCAGTCCAATGCATTATCCTGCAGTGCCAAACCAGGACTCCAGGGAAGGTTTGTTGTTGTTCTTGTCATCAAGTTGGTTCCAACCTATAGTGACCCTGTATAGGGTTTCCAAGGAGCAGCTGGTAAGCTTGAAACACCAACCTTGCAGTTCAAACTGACTATGCAGTCCAGCTCATTAACCGACACAGCCACACCAGGGAAGGTTTGTTGTTGTTAAGTGCCATCGAGTCAATTCCAACCCATAGCGACCCTGTAGAGAGGGTTTCCAAGGAGCAACTGGTGAGGGAAGGTTTAGAGAGATGAAAATACTGCCTTCAAAAGTGCATAGACTCAGATTGAAGTCATGTCCAGAAACAATATCTTCACATTTTTATATTTCTGTTTAATAAAGATGCATATGATTTTGGAAGAATATTGTTTTTACTTACCCTCATATCAATCATATGCTGTAATGACCATTCTTATACATGTTTCCCAGTGTAAACATTTGAGAGGTTTTTTGTTTGTTTTTTTAAGAATAAATACCAATTATAGCAAGGAGGGGAGTGATTAACTTTTCAGTCTAGGAGTGGAGGTCCCTAGGACCATCAAGGGAGAGGAGCAGAGAGCCGGACCCTACCCAGAGAAGCAGTGATGCCTGAAATGGAGGCAGAGATGATGACGTGGAGCAATGGAGCAGCTGGAGACTTTAGATCCAGAGAGGGAGAGCGACTGTGTGCTGAAGACCTGGGGGGTACAGGGGAAGGATTGCATGGAGGGGATTGTAACCAATGAGACGATATACGATAGAATGAATGTAAAACTAATGTTCTCCCATGTAAACTATCACATAATTCACAATAAAACATTAAAAATAATAATAAATACCAAGGTATAGAATAGCTGTGTCATAGGGATGTACATTTCCAACTTTACAACAGAAATTTGTTTACCAATTTATATTCCCCTTGACAGTACATGAAAGTTCCCAATGCGTCACAGCCTGTTTAGCATTTGATATTGTCTGACTTTTGCATCTTTCCAAATATTTTGATGCTTTTCATATGCATATCCCTGATTATAACTAAACTGAAAATCTTTCATGCATATCCCTGATTATAACTAAACTGAAAATCTTTCATGAGTTTATCAGCCTTTTGGGTTTTTTCTTTTCTTTTACTGCCTGTTCGTGTCTCTTGCACATTTTTCTTTATCAAATTTGTAGGTATTTTTATATATATTCTAAGTACTAATTCTTTGTCAGTTTTATATTTTATCTATTCAAGTATCTTTCCCAGGTGTGGCTTACCATTTCACTTTTTTTGTTTGTTTAGTATGGGGACAATGTTGAAAGGAATGACAAGTCTTTTCTCCAGAGTCCATAAGGTGAGCCCTAACTTACTTAAACACTTTATTTCTTGCTTATTTAGGTGGATTTCTTAGTTTTAGGGATTTATTGTGTAAATAATGAAATTCTGTTTGAGAATATAAGCCTAGTAGTTCTTTCATTTACAAGTTTCTGCTCAAAAGAATAGTCCCAATTTCAATTCTCTGCCCAACTGCTCTAAAAATCATCATGTAAATGGTCTCAATCTGATACTTGTGATTGAGAATTTACCACAATAGGAGAATTAACTTTTTTTTTCAATTCAACATTGATAAATTGTCTTTATTAACTTTTATCATTTCTCTAGTAGAATTAATGATTATTACCCCTTAATGAAATATCTGAGAGAAAAATAAGTTGCCAGTTCAAACCTTTAGCAAATAGTTTTATCAATGCCCTCCATCTGCTAGGTACTCAGGATCCTGAGATAACTCATTTCACTCATATAGTTAGCATCTGTTGGGATTCATTTTGTGCCAGGCACTGTACTAAGTGCTTCATTTCATTTAATTCTCATGACCAACTCCTGAGAAAGATATTAACTCTGTTTCACAGATGTACAAACAGAAGGCTAAGTAACTTACCTATAGTAACAGGCTCTGAAGTTGGATAGTCCAAACTAAATGTCAGGACGGCCTTCAAAGCTTATGGCCTTAACCATTATGCTATATTTCATCTTATGGTCCATGTTTTGAAGAATCCTACAGCCCGATGGTAGAAATTTGTATAAGTGACTGTTAGAGTATAGTGATGTTACAGCATCCAAAAGGAGCCCCAAACTTGGGTTAGTAGGGTCCAGAAGAAATTCTCCAAGAGCCAAGCCCTAAAGGGTAAGAACTGGACCTCAAGAATTGGTCACTTTCACCGGGTTATTTCATTGTAGACTAGATTTTCTAGAGAAGGATCCTTTCCTCAGCTGTTTATGATTGTTGTTGGTTGTTAAGTGCCGTAGAGTCAATTCTGACCCATAGCAACCCTGTGTAGGGTTTCCAAGAAGCATCTGGTGAACTTGAACCACTGACCTTGCACTTCAAACTACTTTGCAGTCTGACGCATTAGCCCACAGCGCCACACCAGGACTCTGGTGTTCATGATGTTGTTATTGTTGTTAAGTGCCATCAAGTCGATTCCGACCCATAGCAACCCTGTAAAGGGTTTTCCAAGGCTGTAAAAATCTTGACGGGAGTAGAAAGCCTCATCTTTCTCCCGCAAAGCAACTGGTAGTTTCGAACTGCTGATCTTAAGGTTTGCAGCCTGATTCATAACCACTACACTACCAGATATACCTATGCATATAAAATAAAAATAAAAGCAAAATCAACATAGAAGTAGATTCTGGCTTCAACTAATCCTATTAAAGGACTACAATTTCTTCATCCTTAGTGCCAAATAAGAAAAATTTCTTGAGGTCAGACTGTGAAGAGATGTCAGTAAGAAAAAATGTTGTGGGTTTTTTTTGTTTTGTTTTTCTAATAGCTTGTCTCAGAGTGACCTTCTTATTCTTAGTTGACTCACAAATGCTGTTCTTTCAAAAACTGTATAGTGTTCATTCTGAAACTATGCAGAGAAAATTGTGGATATGGTTGTTTTCTGTGGGAACAACAGATTTGGTGGGTGGTGCCATGTATTATACTAAGAAGTAAGGAATCCATTTTGCTAGCTTCTAGTTTGTGCTACATAAAGCATAACTAAAACATCATTAGATTACTATAGAAATAGCACCCCCCTGTGGCCCTTTAATTTCTTTAGTTTTTCACTTGACTTGCATTTTAAAAAAGCATTGTCCTTTCTCTCCAGTAGATTAAATTTAGTAGTATTATTGTTGTTGTTTTTGTTGTTATTGGTAGGTGCCATCCAGTCAGTTCAACTCATGTAGAACCTATGCATAATAGACAAAAGCACTGTGTTGTCCTGTGCCATCCTCATAACTGTTATATTTGAACCCATTGTTGCTGCCACTGTGTCAGTCCATCTCCTTGGTGGGGGGGGAGGGGGGATTCCTCTTTTTCACTGACCCTCCACTTTTTCACTGACCCTCCACTTTACCAAGCATGATAGAGATGATTGGAAATACTCTGGCTTGTTCAGGGGCACCTCAGTCCTCAAAGTGACATCTTTCCTCTTTAACACTTGAAAGATGTCTTTTGCAGCAGATTTGCTTAATATAGTATGTCCTTTGATTTGTTGATTCCATGAGCATTGATTATAGATCTAAGCAAATTAAATCTTTGACTTCACTCTTTTCTCCATTTGTTGTGATATTATTTATAGATCCAGTTGTGAGGATTTTTGTTTTCTTTCATTGAGGTGCAGTTCATACTGAAGGCTGTAGTCTTTGATCTTCATCAGTATTTCAAGTCCTCTATGATTTCAGCAAGATTGTGTCATCTGCATATTACAGGTTGTTCATGTGTCTTCCTCCCATCCTGATGCCACATTTTTCTTCATATAATCTAGTTTATCTGATTAGTTGCTTAGCATACAGATTGAAAAAGTATGGTGAAAGGACACAACCCTAGCACACATCTTTCTTGATTTTAAACTATTCAGTATCCCTTTGTTCTATTTGAAACACTGAATCTTAGTCTATATATAGGTTCCTCAT
>NW_006408560.1:14416283-14421670 GCF_000296735.1 Chrysochloris asiatica
GTGTATTCTGGAATTACCATTCTTTGCAGTGTTATCCATAGTTTGTTATGATACACACTGTCAAATACCTTTGCATAGTCAATAAACACAAGTAAACATCTTTCTGCTATCGCTTTTAGCCAAGACACATCTGACATCAGCAATGATAATCCATAATTCCATGTCTTCTGAAACCAGCTGGAATTTCTGGCATATCCCTGTTAATGTACTACTGTGCAATCATTTTTTAATTTATCTTCAGCAAAATTTTACTAGCATATGATATTAATGATACTGTACAATGAGTACCACATTCCGTTGGGTCATCCTTCTTTGGAATTGGCACAAATATGGATCTCTCCAGTAGGTTGGCTGGTCTTCCAACATTGCATCAGTTTGTTGAAACATTAGTTTGTATCCCATCAATTCCTGGAGCTTTGTTTTTTGCCAGTGCCTGCAATAGTTTGTGCTTCTTCCTTCAATTACATCGTTTTCTTGATCATATGCTACCTCTTGAAATGGTTGGACCTTGACTAATTCTTTTTGGTACAGTACCTCTGTATTTCCTTACATCTTTTCATGCACTATTTTGCCCATTGTTGTTGTTGTTGTTAGGGGCCATCGAGTCGGTACAGACTCATAGCAACCCTATCCTTCAATATTGCAAGTCAAGGCTTGAATATTTTCTTCAGTTCTTTCATCTTGAGAATTGCTGAGCATGCTCTTCCCTATTGGTTTTCTGACTCCAAGTCTTTGCACATTTCATTCAAATATTTTACTGTGACTTCTCAAACTGCCCTTTGAAATTTTCTGTTCAGCTCTTTAACTTCATTATTTTTCCCATTACTTTAGTTTCTCTTTGTTCAAGAGCAAGTTTCAGAGTCTATTCTGAATTCCATTTTAGTTTTTTTCTTTCTTTCCTGTCTTTTTTTAATGATCTTTTGCTTTCTTCATGTATGATGATGTCATCCTACAAGTCTTCTGGGCTTTGGTCATTAATGCTGTCTAATGCATCATATCTGTTCTCAAGATGGTCTCTAAATTTAGTTGGGATATGCTTAAGGTCATTTTGCCTTTCATGGACTTGTTTTTATTTTCTTCAGCTTCATCCTAAACTTGCATATGAGTATTAATGATCTGTTCTGCAGCTGGCCCGTAACTTTATTTTTACTGATGATAATGAGCTTCTCCATTGTCTCTTCCCAGGGTTTTAGTCACTTTGATTTCTTTATACTGCGGTCCATATGTATGGTCACCTTTTATGTTTTTAAAAAAAGGTATTTGCAATAAAAACATTGTTGGTCTTGTAAAAATCTGCCATGATATCCACAGCATCATTTCTATCACCAAGGCTGTATTTTCTAACTACCTGTTCTTTCTCTTTGTTTCCAATTTTTGCATTTTAGTCACCAGGAATTGTCAATGAATCTTGATTGCATGTTTGATCATTTTTAGGTTGAAGAAGTAGAATTCTTCAATTTCATGATCATTGGTTTTAGTTGTCTGTGCATAAATTTGAGTAATGAGTGGTATTAACTGGTTTTCCTTGTGCTACTGTTGCTGCATTATGTCACATAAGTTCTGACTCACAATGACCCTGTATAGGGTTTCTGAGGCTATAAATCTTTATGGGAACAAAAAGCCTCATCTTTCTCCCATGGAACAGCTAATGGATTCAAACTTTTGATCTTGTGGTTAGCAGCCCAATGCATAATCCACTATACTACCTTGTCTTTCTTGTAGACGTATGGGTATTATCCTATTTTGGACACCATTATACTTAAAGATATATCTTGAAATGCTCTTTTTGACAAGAATATAACAACATTCCTATATAAGTTGTTGTTTCTGGCATCATAAGTCAATACTGTTCGTTTCCACTCAGTAATGCCTAGGATATCAATCTTTATGTGTTCCATTTAATTTTGATGACTTCCAGTTTTCCTAGGTTCATACTTTGTACTTTCCGATTATTAGTGGATGGTTGCAGATTTTTCTTTTCA
Organism: Chrysochloris asiatica; assembly: GCF_000296735.1. Lineage (NCBI taxonomy): Eukaryota > Metazoa > Chordata > Mammalia > Afrosoricida > Chrysochloridae > Chrysochloris > Chrysochloris asiatica. The sequence goes on from NW_006408560.1 coordinate 14,418,266, forward strand.
TTTTCAGTGGTGACTTATCAGCAAATGAAGATCCCCAAAACGTTGCTCTATCCAAGTCATTAAAGTCTACTCTACTTTGAAGTGGCAGCTTTTCCCTAATCATGTTTAGAGTGCCTTCCAACATGAAGGGCTCATCTTCTAGCACTATATCTGGTAACATTCCATTGCTGTCCATAATGCCTAACCCACACCATCACCAGGTCTCCTTAGCAGAAGTATTGTTGGGTGCTATCAAATCAATTTCAATTCATAGCAACCCTATGCACAATGGAACATAGAGTCCTGCACCATCCTTACAACTGTATGTGTTAGCCCAGTGTTGCTATCACTATGTCAGTCCATCTTGTTAGGGGTCTTCCTCTTTTTCATTAAACCTGTACTTTTCCAAGTATGATGTCCTTCTCCAGGGACTAGTTCTTTCCAGGGACTGGTTCTTCTTGATAATATGTCCAAAGTAAATGAGACAAAGTCTCTCCATCCCTACTTCTAAGGAGGATTTTGGTTATACTTTCAATATAGATCTGTTTGTTCTTCTGGCAGTTCGGAGTACTTTTAATATTCTTCACCAGCACCATAACTCAAATGCATATATTTTTCTATCATCTTCCTTGTTCAATCCCCAACTTTCACATTCATATGAAGGAAAATGTGTCCATATTGTAGGAAAACATATTAACAACCTCCAAAATACAAGTGACACAACCTTGCTTGTTGAAAAAGAAGAGGACTTGAAACGCTTTCTGATGAAGAAGATTATAGATTTCAGTATGGGTTGCTACTCAACATAAACAAAACAAAAATCCTTACAACTGGAGCAATACATAACATGATAAATGGAGAAAAGATTGAAGTTGTCAAAGACTTAATTTTGCTTAGATCCATAATCAACACGCTTGGAAGCAGCAGTCAAGTAATCAAAGGAGTATTGCATGAGGCAAATCTGCTACACGAGACTTCTGTAAAGTGTTCAAGAACAAAGATGTTACTTTGAGGACTCAGGTATACTGGTGTTTAAAATACTGCTGCCGTAGCTTACAGCATCTCAGCAACATCCAAGTCACTACAGTACAACTTGTATTGACAGGTGAATGGTGGAGCAGAAGCATAGAAGGCATACAAATAAATAACATGTTTTAACATTATCATATGACTGGAATGCAGAGTTTATGAAGGATTGAAAATAGAAAGGAAAGTTAACCTGGCCTTAATTACTATACTATACTAAGGAATTTGAGACTTCTTTGGTATCATTAGGGAGTCACTCAAGCTATTTGATTAGCTGAAGGTTAAACCTAAGATTTGAGAGGACAGAATTTATAGATTATGAAAGATGAAGAGGCAGAAATTAGGGGTAAGGATACCAGATAGAAGGTTATTAAGATTTTCATCATGTGGAGTAGGAATATACTGTTAGAGACAGAAGTTACACACTTATGTACTTTAAACCTGGAGTTTAAAGTATTCTCATAAAATGGGTTTAAATGTTAAGAGGAGTGGTACACTTTTCTGCACTTAAGAAGCTGTTTGGTGAGACTAAATATAAATACAAACAGCTTTCCTATTGTGGATGTGTCAAGTAACTCCTTTTTACAGTCATCTGTCCCATTCTTGTTCTCCTGCATCTATCTACTTACTTCATACTCTAATCTCCCCCTCCTGTTAATATTTTTGCACACATACATAAGGTTTGTTAGTCTTGAGCTCAATTTTGGGTCTTCTACTTAGTATTTTTTCACATTTGTCTCCTGAAATGCTGTCATCTCCCTCCTTGCTAGGGTTTCTGTGTGCACTTCACCAAGTTCCTGTAGAGAATGTTTTGTGAATATTTTGCATACTTCTTCATGACATGTTTTTAATAAAAGATAACTTATTCTAGGACATTAGTTAGAAAATTGCCACAGAGTGTAATTTTATTAGAAATTACAATTATCAAATAATGAGGTGTACTTTTATTAGAAATTGTAGTTATCAAATAGTGAGGAACATTGCGCTAATCCCCTGACACCTCAGGTTACTGGATTATTGCATAGTGGTCATTACTGGTCATCCCTCATTATCACAGGCAAGAATATTTAAGAATGTTTCTGTTTTAGGTTTTTAATGACTGTGCTAAACTCCTGAACAATCTCTGACAGATTTGTTTATTTCCATCTGGGACAAAGCCTTGATGCAGCAACACAAAAGCTTACACAGATTTAGAGTATGAGTAATGTGATTAGACTTGTTAAATTATAAATAATAATAATGTTCTCTTTTACCAAGAATTAAAATATGTGCTAGTAATGTTTTGTTGTTTTTTTTTTTTGCAGTGGCCTACATGACTTACATCCCCAGTGTTGTAGCAACCATAAAAAGCCTGATAATTACAAAATACTAAAAGAGTTTTCTTTTATAGTTGGACCATGGACGGTTTTTGTACATTGGGAGCCAAGCATCCCAAAGCATTGCAGCTCACCTAGATAACCAGGCCCTAGCGGACAGTTCCAGAGCTATTTCTCGCACCAGTGAGAGTGACCCGGTAAGTTGCTAATGTGTGTGTGTATTTTTTTTTTTTCAAGTTTCATAATTTGTGAAGTTACCTTCATTTTACATACGAGGAAAATTGAAACCCAATGAAGCTAAGCGCACTTAGCATCTTGGTGTGTTGCTATAGGATAACAAGGTGGTTCATACCCTCCAGCCACTCCTGGAAAATTCTATACAATGTTGCTATGAATCAGAACTGACTTGAAGGCACTGAACAACAACAGATAGACAATGTAGCTGAAACAGCATTCTGGAAGCCAGCTTTTCCCAGTATTTAATCTAACTGTGGAAACATAAAGCACTCAGGTAGACTTATGTGTTCTAATATAAATCCTACCAATATGAACTCAACACAGTTCTAAAGATTTTGTTGGATATAGAGTTGTTGTGGTTAAGTGTCGTCAAGTTGGTTCCAACCCATAGCGACCCTGTATAGGGTTTCTGAGGAGTGACTGGTGAGCTTGAACCACCAACTTGGCAGATCAAATGGCTTTGTGGTCTGACGTTTTAACCCACAGCGCCACACCAGGATATGGTGTAGTCTAAATTCAATTCCCTATAAGATAAGCTTACGCCTCACTGATCTTATTTTACAATGAATTAAGAAACTTTGCTTTAAAAGACGATATAGTAAATATTTTAAGCTTGTGGACCAGCTATTCAACTGTATTATAAATGAATGGGCGTTGCTATGTTCCAGTAAAATTTTATTTACAAAAATGGGTGAGTAGAGAACAAACAAGATGGCGGATAGGGTGGACGTATAGTAGAGAGCTCTGCAGACCAACAACAACACAGAATACCCAACCAAGCAGGCTCAGGGGATGGTCCCAGAACTCTGAACCACATATAAAGGAATACTTAGAAGGTTGGAAGGCT
>NW_006408560.1:14424935-14439120 GCF_000296735.1 Chrysochloris asiatica
TAAAGATTTACAGCCTCAGAAACACTATACAGGGTCGCTATGAGTCAGAACCGACATCATGGCACTTATCTACCAGTCATCATTTACCAACCCCCAGTATAGAGAAATCAAATTTACTTGCCCAGGATCACATAATAAGGTACAGGATTACAGAGTCCACATTTCCAAATTAGTAATCCAGTATTGATTTCCACCTTTCTAAATGGATTTCCTGGTGCTGGAAAGGGAATTACCTTGATTTGTTATTAGAAGAATAACACCCAAAAAAACCTCGCTTTCATAGGTTTGATTCTAACAACTGATTCATAGACTTTCTGAAATTGTAAATCTTTACAAGAGCAGACCACCTCATTTTTCTCCGATGGAGTAACTGGTGGGTTTGAATCCCCAGCCTTTAGGTTAGTAGTCCAATGTTTAACTCACGGTGCCACCAAGACTCCTTGTGAGAAGAACAGCATATCTTAAAGTGAAGTTAGTTAGCCAAAGCAAGGACTCCAGCAGATTTCAGTGGTGTATTTTCTATCTCAGGTTCCATTTGACTAGATATTGATTTCTTCTTCTCTAGCATTGTTGCTGCCTCTCATAAATGATTATTAGCTCTGTGGTCTATGCTAAAAATGTGAATCTTCCTTTTTTCCCTTTCTGTCTTGTCCCTAGTCTCAGAATCTTCCATCGTAACAGAGGGTATGCAAAAGGAAAAACATAACCCCAATAGCATTCACCTATAGCACAAAATGAAATAGAATAAATGAATGAAGTCATTGAAGTGTCTTTTAGCTTCCTCTATAATTGTAGTCCCTTTATCTGCCAATTCCTCTGGGGTTTCTATGGAAACAGCAGCATGCAGATGATCTTGTCACATGACTGGAGCATCTCTGTACACAGTACAGAAGAATCCAGATGGCAAGAATTGTCTCTGGCACTCCCACATCTAGGGTTTACGTTGCTGAGCAACTGACTTCATCTTTCCGGCCACCACCCGCTTCAAATACAGTGTTGATTTCAGGACAGATATTAACATTTTTTTGTCTAAGATAAGAAATGAAAAAGATTCTGAGACATGTTTTCTCAATATCATCTAGCAGGCCCCTTCTACTTTTCCAAAGTCTGTGTCACTTTGTCCCCATTAGACCTCTTTACATTTTTATTTCATAGGCCAAGCATGGAAAGCAGCATGAGTGTCAGCACTACACCATTCCCCTCCAGGATTTGAAGACTGTATTTCCCCATGGCCTGCCTCCTCGCTTTGCAATACAGGTGCTCAAAACAGGCAAGGGGCTTGGGGGCTGGGGACGGAAACAAGCTGTTGATAGCAGAGGAGTGAGGTAATGTGAGTAGAAAACTGTAAAGGATGAAATTTGTATCTGAAAAACAGATAATTTTAGCTATTGAGTATCTTTTTATTATCCATCTTACATTTTTGGTACCAATGGAAAAAAAAGTGTTTTCTTGAAACATTTTATTGTAAAGTGAATGAAGGTTTACAGAGCAGCAAATCTTGGCTTTACATTCAACAAATCATACACTTTGTTTTATGTCAGTCATTGCAATTCATACCCTCTGTATGAATTGTGATCCTATTCATGCAACAACAGTTTTCCCACTTCCTCCCTGTGGTTCTATTTCCATTCCACCCTCCTTCCCAACCCTTCTGAACTCTGTCTTTAGGTAAATGTTGCCCTTTTGATCTTGAATGGTTGACCATTCCATGGTGACTAAAGAACTCTTAAATAGATACTATCCACCTGGTTCTCTTTTAGCTAACCAACAGGTTTCTACAAACTTTGTCATTCAAATAAATGAATTTAATATTTGCCTTAGCAAAATACTATGAAAATTGTTACTGTGCCATAGGAAAAAAAATCAAAACATTCTTAAGTCAAGTAGAAATGAAGTTTGTATTAGATACATTCATTGTTTTTGTGAATTTTCATGTAGTTTTGTAGCCCAAAGAGTATAATCTTCGGTTGCTTTATATCCCTGTAAAGATTTTGTGATTAACTGCAAGTATAGTTTATTGGCATCAGTGCTTCTTCTCACAAGTTCCTGCTGAATTATTTTAAACCTCAGAAATTATTCCTGTTTACTTTGGTAGCATAGTGGTTACGATTCAGGCTGCTAACCTCAGGGTCAGCAGTTCCAAACTTCAGCAGGAGAAAGATGAGGTTTTCTACTCCCATAAAGATTACAGCCTCAGAAACCCTGTACAGGGTTGCTATGAGTCGGAACCAACTCCATGGCACATAACAACAACAACAACAATGAAATATCAGGTTATTTTAAACTTAAGAGTAGGAGGATATTATTTCTTCACTATTCTTTGTTTCAGGAAATCAGATGAGATACCAGTAAAGGAGCTAAAAATCAACCATAGCCTTATCATTAAGATTGGAATTAGGACAAGACAGAAGGAATCAAATGTAATGGCATTTTATTCATAGTAAAATCTGTAGATTCATGGTTAGGAAGGCCGTACAAGGTCTTCAAGAAATACAAATTACATACGGGTTGAAACAATGCTTTACTTATATAGAAAAGAGATAGAATACTAGGGTCTGTCCCTCATGTTGAGTCATTCTCCACAACTGACACAGTTCTGGTGGTCTGTACATACTCCTTTCATGCTGAATGTGAAAAACCCTGTTCTCTTCCCTCCAGAAACAGATATAGACATGGGGTGACCAGGTGCTTGTGATACTCATAAGTAAACAGTTCCTGGGAATGTTAATATATGCTCAAGGCAAGAAGTGAGGAATGTACTCTTATGTCACCAGTTGCGATGGGGTATATATTTGGGCCTAGATACCCTGAGTCAGTCCACACTCTCATCCCCTCCAAGAAACCTTGCCAACACATCTGGTTCTAAGCACAGGTTCATTCATGGCTCGTAGTGAAAGGTGGTAGGCTGTGCTCAGACTGTCCTCTTCCACAGTCTCCCAACTTTTCCTGGGAGCTCAGTAAGCAAAGCAACTAACATTTTTGGTATGCCCATTATTTGTTCTAGCTGCATGAACATAGCACACATACCATTTAGGGGACTGAGTCCTTGGTTGATCCCATCATTGAATGTAATGAATTGGCTGTGCACTAAGTTTGGTTAAGAAGGCAGCTTTCTCTACATGGCTGTCAGTTGAGTCCTTTGTAATTGCCTATGATCAGGCCTGGAAAACTGTACATAGGTTTTTGTTGTTGTTGTTGTTGTTTTAAGGTTTTTACTGTGGATTGAGTGAAAGTTTACAAAGCAGATCATCAGTTTTACATTCAACAAATAATACACCTTGTTTCATTACAATGATTATAATCCCCTCCAGGTACCATCAGTTAACAGTATTTCTCTCTATCCACTTAAGCTTTTTAAAACAAACAAACAAAAAAAACTACTCAGGCATATATAATAATTTACACCACATGTCTCACCACACTTTGGACCAACCAGTCCTTCCTCTTCTCTCTCTCATCTCCAGGTCAACAGGAGTCAATGGACTGTGGTTGAACTCAGCCCATTTCTTCATTGCTGCCTTTCCCCCTCTCCCACTCACCAGTAGACCAGTGTGGTCACCAGCAAGCTTACATGCCTGTTTGTGTGTTCCCTTTGAGTTTCAGTCTTAGAGGGGAGTTTGTCCTAAAGGAACTTGATTGCTTGCCTTGATGTCTTCCTGGCATACAGCTTACTTTTACTCTTGTAGTAGCCAGTCATGTTGACATTTTTGTTTTGGGTTTTTCCTAATGACCTTTCTTTGAAGATGTATCTTCAGTTGCTCTAGCTATTCCAGTCTGGTCTGCTTGTCCTTTCTAGTGGGAATGTCCCACCTCATAAGGTTCTGGATAAGGTCCTATATTCTGTAAAGGATTTGCAAGAGGCCTATTTCACTGGGCAAGTTCTAGAACCCCTTTAAGGTATTCCAATCACTTATAGGCTAAAGACAGGCTTACAAGTTTTCTCTAATCATGTTTCCCAACATTCCTTTCTATCACACTCAAGTGTCTATTTTACAATAGTAGGCAATGGAAACAAATATTTGTAAGAAAGTCAAATATTTTAGTATTATTTCCCCTCTTCAGGCTATACCTAGATCCCTATATCCCAGAGCCCTGTTGTTCCAAGGTTGAGCATGCATCGCTATTTACCTCTATCCCATTTAGGTCATGCAAACCTGTGTCATTGTTACCCTATCTGTCTTGTTCTTCTGCCTCCTCCCCCTTTTTGTATTGCCCTCCCCAACACCCGAACTAAACCCCCCAACCCAACCCCATTGTTGTGGTTACCTTATATTCCATTAATTCTTCCCTCCATTTAAGACAGTCTATTTTATCCTGTAATGCTACATGACCTTCCCACCACCTAGATCTCTGTTCCTCTGTGTTTACCTTCTTTCACATTGTAATTGTTTTGATCATAGACTGACCTCCCAGATCCTCTGTTCTTACAATTTTATTCTGTTCTTGACTCTTCCATTTGTCGATTGAGTTCAGGGTGATGCTGCCACATACATCATTCTCTAGTTGTTGTCTGTTCTTGTTGATTCTCAGTCTACAGAACTTCCTTTAGGATGTTTTTCATAGCAGGGTTGGCTGTGGCAAAATTCCTTAGCTTCTGTTTATCCTGGAATGTTTTGATTACACCATCATATTTGATTGACAGCGTTGCTGGGTAGTGGATTCTTGGGTAGCAGTTTTTTCTTTCAGAGTTTTATATATGTCTCCCCATTGCCTTCTTGCCTGCATGGTTTCTGTTGAAAGGTCTGAGCTTAATCTGATTTGCTTGCCTTTGTATATTACACTTCTCTTTTCCTTAGTTGCTTTCAGCATTCTGTCCTTATCTTTGATTTTGGAGAGCTTGATTATTGTATGTCTTGGTGATTGTCTTTTAGGGTCTATCCTTCCTGGGGTTCACTGAGCTTCTTGAATGCTTATCTTTTCACTTTTCAGGATGTTAGGAAAAGTTTCTTCCAGAAGCTCTTCAACTATCTCCTCTGTGGACTTGTGATTCTTCCTGTTCTGGAATGCCAATAATTCTTAAGTTATTCCTCTTTGTGTTGTCCAACATGAATCTTAGACCTTCTTCAGATTTTTTTTATCCTTTTTTGTGTTTGCTCTTCTATCTTAGTAGCGTTGAGAGATTTATCTTCTAGCTTACTAGTTGTGGCTTCTATTTCTTCAATTCTACTCCTTTGCTCTTTCAGTGTATTGTCCATTTCTGATATTCTATTATTAATCATTTGTACTTCTTTCTGTAGGTTTTGAATTGTTTCCAATGCTGTATCTATCTTATTTGATTGTACCTATAGTGCTTTTCTGACTTCTTTCTTATTTTTCTCAACTCTATTGTATAGTGTTTTGATACATTTTATAATCATTTTTCTGAATTCCGTCTCTGGCATTTCCAAAGCCTGCCCATCTTCCAGTATGGAGTGTAGGTCTCCTTCCAGCTCATTTGCCGCAGTCACTTTATCTCGTTTTTGGACATGTGCTGATATGGTCATCTGCTTCTGGTTTTGGGGCATATTCATCGGTTATCTGTGGCCTTAATACTTAGATGGGTGTGTATTTTGGTATTTTTATGCTTTCTGATTGCCCACAGGTAGATGTGACCAGGAAATGGGCTTCCCTTTTTACTCTTCTTCCTGAGAAATTTCAAGATTTTGTCACTGTTAGTCATTGTGACATAACTCAGGATTTAATTTTCGGCCTATTTCCTTTTAAGTCTGCCTGTTCCACTCCACAATCCCCATTTAGGCCTTATTTCTACTTTATAAACAGTTCAGGGTTGGCTGTGGCCATCTGGTTTTAAGTGGAAACTGTCTCTATAAATTTTGAGGAAATCTGTGCATTTGTAGTAGAACGTTCTGGGGATGGGGGTTTCTGTCAGGTTTCTGTGACTGCTCTGATCCTTCCCCCCTTCGGTCTCACCCAAGATGGTGGCTCTGGGAGCAGCTGAGCATCTTGAATTAGAAAGCACTGGATTTCTTGATTCTGCTACAAATTCCCCTAACTGTAGGCCTTCCAACCTTCTAAATATACCTTTATATATGGTTCAGTGTTCTTGCACCATTTCTTGAGCCTGCTTGGTCCGGAATTCTGTGTTGTTGCTGACAGATCTCCTCACTGCACTGCTACCCTCTCCGCCATCTTGTTTGTTCTCCTGTACATTGGTTTTTAACCTCAATTTCTCTCTTTAAATTGCATTCAGGCTGACTTAACCAACAGTGGCTTGGAAAGAATGACTCATGAATTATTTCTGTAATTCCCATTTAAATGAAGGCAATATTGTGTATATTAGTATTGTTATGCTTAATAGCAGTTTTATTTTAATACCTATATCATGTTTTTGAAGATTGCACTACCATTAAGTTTGGACTTAACCTGCTAATTCCTTCTCACATTCAGTTGTTAGAATGCCTTTAAAAAATATAGCCATCTTGTTGTTGTTGTTATTTTGTGCTGTGGAGTCAATTCCGAGTCATAGCAACGTACTACAGAGTTTCCGAGGCTGTAAATCTTTACAGGAGTAGAAAGCCTCATCTTTCTCCTGCAGAACAGCTGGTAGTTTCAAACTGATGACCCTGAGGTTAGCAGCCCAATTTGTACCCACTATGCTACCAGAGCCATCTTATATACTTGCAAATAGTATTTATGTAGATATTTATTGTTATTAGTAGACATAATGAAATATCATACTTGCAAATCACCTCCACACATACTTCCCAACTTTTTCCTTCAAATTAATCCTGGGAGCAAAACGGGAATGAACACACAAACTCTGATTTTGGTACACTGCTAATGTCAGGTATGGCTTTAAAATTGTGGTGAGTTGGCCACACCTGCAGCTGAACTGGCATGTGCTGTATACTGTTGTTGTAGTTTAGTGCCATTGAGTCAGTTTTGACCCATAGTGACCCTATATAGGGTTTTGAGTGAGTGGCTGGTTGGTTCAAACCATCGACATTTCCGTTCAAACGGACCTTATGATTGAGTGCTTGCGGTTCAAACTGACCTTGCTGTCTAGTACATTATCCTGCAGCGCCACACCAGGACTCCATGTCTCCATGTTTTATATATACACTTTTTTGGCGAGAACAATTGTTGTTAAGTGCAGGTGAGTCAGTTCCAACTCATAGTGAGCCTGAATAGGATTCCCAAGGAGCGGCTGGTGAGTTTGAACTGTCAACCTTGCAGCTCAAACTGACCTTAAAGTCAACTGCTTATCCTACAACTCACACAAGAACTCGTACAGTACTTTTTTTTTTTTTCCTGCTGCTATATTTTCCTAATTTCCTTTCATTGTCATTCAGAACAACTTTTTTGTTTTTTCTACATTGTAAATATTTATTCATTTAAATGTTACAAGGGCACATTTTCAAAACCAGTCTCCTGCCCTGTCCCCAAGCACACTGCTTTTTTCAGTCCATGGGCCTTTAGTCCCCCGCTGCTCTGTCTCTCTGTTTCATCGCCTCTTCCACCATTTCTGTTGTCGCCGCTTTTCTGATTAGGATCCCTCACTCCTATGTTCTTACCTTTTGATGGTCCTAGGGTCCCCTCCTTGTTCCTGAAATGACAGGTTAACTGCTCCCCCCTTTTAGTTATACTTCTTCTACATTTACAGTTGTGGCAATCCCCATCAGACCTGAAAACAGTTACTTGCAATTGAATCATAAAATCCTGCCCCCCTTATCACCAGACCCATTTGGACATGAGGAAAACTATTCAGTGGGGTTTCTGTCTTATTCCCCTTTTGACACTAAGCACCTCATGAAAGCTTACAAGCCAGCCACATCATGCCTTTATAGCCCCCCAGTTTTGGTAGCCGAAGTCTAAGTTGCTCGACTCTTAACAACCTAGTGTACTGAGGAGGCATTCTTTATCTTTGATAAGAAGAATCCTTCCCTATTCAGTTGGAATTTTGAGCATCCTCATCCATAATCAAGGGTCCAGTTGATTAGGTTGTAGCAATTTACGCTTGCTCCCTGTATCATATTTCTTTATCTTCATCTGGTCGAATTCTGGTCAGCAAGCCATCCATGCAAGGGCTAATGGGTACTGTCTGTGTGAGTGTGGGAGTTCTCACATGTCTCCCCCCTCTTCAGATCAGCTGGCTGCTTCATTCCCCAATGGCTAGGTCAGTGTTTTTGGGTTCGGGAGTTCACACATCTCCCTGAACTTCTCCAAACCAGCATGCCCCATCCTCTTCTCCCTTTCATCTCAAGTTTCATCAGGCATCTATGGAATATGGTCAATCTCAGCCCATGCTTCCTTTGCTGCATTTCCTCTATTTCCACTCACAAGTTGACCAGGATGGTCATCAGCAAGCATACAAGACTGTTTTGACAGTACATTTTTTAGAGAGAATGTACTATATATAGTTCTCGCTAAAAAAGTTTAGATAGAATGATACGAATTCACTAAAGACAAAGAGAACTAATGTTTATTGACTGTGTACTGTATAAAGTATTTAGATACTTTGCTAAATGTTTTACATGCTTTTTTATGTCAACCATAAGTGATATACCAAGTGATACATATTATTAAGATGTCTGAATTATTTATAGGTATTCATTAACTGATGTTATAGCTGTGCTTCATTAACAGGAATAATCAAAAGCTGAGTGTTCAGATGACTTGTAGCATAATGTGTTTCTTACATGAGCTAGAATTTCAAATTCAGTCCCAACCCATCCTCTCCCACCTGAATAAATTAAAGATGTAATTTGGTGCCCTTGGTTGCTCTATTAGATTCAAGGTTATATTAGGTTAACAAGAACAGGTTAGATATCTACACCCCACCCACTGCTTCTTCTTTCTGTTTTGTTAGGTGAAGACATTCAGTGAAGCTTGCCTTATGGTAAGGAAACCAGCCCTCGAACTTCTGCATTACCTGAAAAACACCAACTTTGCACATCCAGCTGTACGATATATTCTCTGTATCCTTTCCTGCCTGCTTGGACCCTCTGAGCTAATGCTTTCCCACTTTCAAATGAGAGAAGAAAAGAGATGGTTGCAAATGTATTCCTTCTGGTGATGTTTTCTTTAACAACAAGTGCTTTAGATGGGGAAAAAGGAACAGGAAAAACCCTCAGTCTTTGCCATGTTATTCATTTCTGTGCAAAACAAGACTGGCTGATACTACATATTCCAGATGGTAAGAAATTCTCTATCTTCACTGTGTCAGACTTAGTAATCCCAGTACTATGGTAGCCCTATGGCTTCAATTTTCTGACAGGGCTCTGAGGGCTAAAAGAAAAGCCTTTGCTCCAGGTGCAGAGCAGTCTGAATTAGTTGATCCTTGCTTCATGATATTAGTGCCAAGCAGGGTTGCAAAATGAAGGATATGTGACAAGAGGAAATTCAACTAAAAGCTTCCTGGAGCCTTTTAGAACTAAGAATGAAGTGTTTAGGCCCAGCAGTCCTTACTTTGATATCTAATTGCCTGTGAGCATGGGCTCCTGCCATAGAGGCCGCAATCATTGTAGCCGTTAAGTAATAATTTTGAGTACCCTCAGAGTCTCTGACATGTTGTTTATCACCATTACAGGATTATCACTATGGATCTTAAAATCTTTCCTTTTCATACTTGGCATATAGCCCTTGTTTGTTCAGTGTTGTATGCATCCATATCTCTGGCTTCGCTTTTAAAACTGCTAGGAAGCAGAGACCATATGTGATACACTTTGTATGGCCTGGTATATTGATTGTAATGATGTTTACTCCTAAGATGGAGCAGACAAAAAAGTAAACCCCTGGAGCAAGAAGATCTTAAGTATATGACAGGGCTTCAAAAAGTTTTTATGAGAATATTCCATTATTTTTTTAACTCCATTTTTCCACAAATTTTTCTGAGCCTACCCCTCCCCCCCCAGCATATGGCAAAGTAATGACACTTCCCATAACTTAGACATTATAGTATTTTGAGTTAAGTGCAGTCAGTTTTTGCATATTTCCTTTTCTTGTGCTTTTTTTTTTTTCCAGCTCATCGTTGGGTAAAAAATTGTCACGATCTTCTGCAGTCTACATACAACAAACAGCGCTTGGATCAACCTTTAGAGGCTTCAACCTGGCTCAAGAATTTTAAAGCTTCAAATGAGCGCTTCCTGAGCCAGGTAACTAGCTAGATGCCCAGAAATTTGGTGCTGGGCAGCCTTCATATACAGATTCTGTCTACCTTGCTCTAGATTATATTGTTGAGAACTAATATAGCAGTGTGGCTGTGGCACTGTAAGATAAGCACTGAAATGCTAACTCCCAGGTTGGTATTTCCAACCGACCAGCTGCTCCTTGGCAACCCTATACAGGATCACTGTGAGTCAGAACCAACTCAACAGCCTTAATAACAATATTACACTTGGATTAACAATACCATTTTGTCTTTCTTTCGTACATTTTCATCAGGGTGGATTCACAACTTAAACATTCCAGGCAGACATAGACTAGAAAGCATTCATTTTCATAGTGAAGTCTTTACACGACCTTGAATGTAGATTGCAACTGGCTCTTAATAAGCTTAGCTAGCCTCCTACCTTCTCAAGGAGCTCTGGTAGCATAAGTAGTTACAAATCGGGCTACTAACATCAAGGTTAGCTAGTTCGAAACTACCAGTGTGGTTCTGCAGGAGAAGGATGAGGCTTTCTGCTCCTATAAAGATTTACAGCCTCGGAAACCCTATAAAGGGTCACTATGAGTCAAACCGACACCGTGGCACACCACTACCTCCCTTCTCAAGTAGGGATGGGTTCACCCTTAAACTAAGTATGGAGGTTCTTTGTTTGTTTACTTTTAGATAAAAGTTCAAGAGAAGTATATTTGGAACAAGCGAGATAGCACTGAGAAAGGCAGCCCGCTGGGAGAAGTTATTGAACAGGTAAAGAAGATAATGAATATGTATAGTGCCATACCAAGAGAAAGCCTCTCATAGGACTCTAAGCCAGTGTCTCTTTCTCTCCCTCTATACAGGGCATAACTCGGGTGAGGAATGCCACAGACGCAGTTGGGATTGTGCTGAAAGAACTACGGAGGCAAAGTTCTTCAGGTATCTTTCACCTCCTAGTGGCAGTGGATGGAGTCAATGCTCTCTGGGGAAGAACCACCCTGAACAGAGAAGATAAAAGTCCGGTAGGAAAACTGAGTTTCTCAATTCCTGTTGCTAGTCCTGTCATTTGCAGAGCCTGGGACATAGCCTTATTAGACCATAATTTCTTGCCATAGGAGTAGGTGAACGGAAATGTACAGTGTTAAACAGAAAGTGACACCATGATCTCCACCTTCCCTTTAAAACTAAGGGATAGTATTTTAGAAAAAGTATGATAGCACAAACTATACTATGGGTTTATTTTATTTTTGGCTTTTTTGTTCAACTTTTTTTGTGAATTGAGTGCAGCAAAAATAAAATAAACCCATAGTATAGTTTGTGCTGTCATCAGTTTCACATGCAGCAAATCATACTTTGCTTCACTGATTGCAATCTCCTCTTTGTACAGTTAACAGTATTTATCTCTATTCATTGTCGCATTCCTCCCTGTGTCTCTATCTTCATCTCTCCTTTGTTAGCCTTCCTTTTGTCATATATTGCCTGCCCCGTCACCCATGTTAACATGTGTCTACCTTAGCCTATGACTAATTTTCACTCCCCACCACCCACCATAACCATTAGATTGTTTATTTTATCAAGAAAAACCCTTTTGGTTCACAGACCAGTGCTGATCGTACAGTGCCACAGCAAGAGTTCCTTTTGCTTTGTAGTTTATTTCATTATGCAGTGATATCTCAGCTTGAGGACTAAGGTGCGCCTGATCCAAGCCGTGGCATTTTCAGTAACCTCATATGCATGCAGCAAACAGCTGGACAGTGAATAAAGAAGACCGTAGAAGAAGTGATGTATCTGAGTTATGGTGTTGGAGGAGAATATTGAAAGTGCCATGGGCTGCCAAAAGAACAAACAGATCTGTGGGATAAGTAACTTATCCCAAAGGGATTACCTCAAGTATACTGTAGTTACATTGTAACTTTAGTTGTCTCATGGGAGCTCCAGGAAAAGCAAATAATCTCTTTTTTTCTCTCTCTTGCTCTCCTTTACCAATGTGCAGATTGCTCCAGAGGAGCTAGCGCTTATTTACAATCTGAGAAAAATGGTGAAAAATGATTGGGTGAGTGAACACCATACCTGACACATTTCAAAAAGAAGTGGGTTTTTTATTTTAAAGACATCCTACTACTTCCATGCTAATACTTTCCAGTCTCGCTCTAATTTTATGAACAGGAAGTTCTTATGTCATATCTTACTGAATGTCCTTATCTTTACCAACCTAGGAGTAAAGACTTGATACAAATCTGTGTATTATGGTTTCTATGAAACTAAAGTAAGCTTATTCAAATAATTATATTTAAATATTGGCCTAAATTTTACTTTGTTTGCAGTTGTTCAAAGTGTTTTTATATCTCCCTACCATCTTCAGGAAAAGATATTAAGACCCCGAAATGTGTCACTATGTTTTAATAATTTCAGATCATATAGTAACTTGTTGTCACAACAAATCTAGAATTAATTACCACACTGTTGTACCACTGTATGGCAAAAAAAAAATTCTACAGATGATTAAGATGCTCTAGTTTACGTATTTCTTCAGTTTTTTCTAATTCATCTTTTCTCTCTTCTTTTAGCATGGAGGTGCCATTGTGTTGACTGTGAACCAGACTGGTTCACTCTTTAAGCCCCGGTCATCTTACCAGCCCCACGAGTTGCTGGGAAAGGTGAAAGCATGCATTGGAAATTGTGGTTCTCCTTAGATAATCAATCTGTCTAAAGAGATTATCTCTTTATTACCTTATATGTGTTTATTTTGATGAATTTCAGACTTTGAGGAAAATTTTATTTCTATATCTCATTCACCCAAGGACCTCTGGTATTATAGTGGTTATGAGTTAGGCCGTTTGCCTCAAGGTCAGCAGTTCAAAACTACCAGCTGTTTTTCAGGAGAAAGATGATGCTTTCTGCTCCTGTAAAGATTTACAGCCTCAGAAACCTTATACAAGGTCGCTATGAGTTGGAACCAACTCCACGGCACACCACCAACCCCGTTCACCCAGATATCTAAAACGTTAACATGTTACTATATGTTTGCTTTATTTTTTTCCTTCCCCTCTTTCCTGTCTCTTAGTTTTCCTTTCCCATCTCCCCACTCTACTCTCTCTCTACGTTTTTTTCCTGAATTATGTGACAGTAACATGCAGACATATTGCCCCCTTTTCTCCAAATATTTTAATGTGTATTTACTAAAACCTAAGACGTTCCATTATGTGACTGTGGCACAAAGATCAAAATCAGAAAATTGACACTGATATAATACCATTACCTAATCTATAGAACTTATTCTGCTTTTGCCAGTTATCCTAATATCCTTTATTTAAAAAAAAAAAAAAGAGTCCTAGATGATGTATATTTGTCATGTTTGTTTGCATTCCTGTAGTCTGGGTTAGTTCCTCAGTCTTTTGTCCTTATAATCTTGATATTTTTGAAGATCAGTTATTTAATGTTATGTGGTTTTCAGATGGTTCCTCCTAATTAGATTTAGATTATTCACTTTTGGCAGGAACATGACAGAATTGATGTTATATCTTTTTAGTGTATCATATGAAAAAGCATGAAGTCTATCTCTACTGTGATTCGTAATGTTAATGTTAAGTACTTACTTAAGGTAGTCTCTGCCAGGTTTCTCCTCCGTAAAGTTATTGTTCTCCCTAAATCAGTTGTTAATGATGATTACTAAATGGAGATTTTTCTAGCACCATCATTTCTTGTAAATGTGTTAGTTGGCTTTCTACTTTAAGAAGGAACTTTCCCTTCTTTATTAATTTGTTTATATGTATGTGCAACAACTGCGCAGACCTGGTGGAGGTGTTAAACAAAACCCAGACCACGGAGCAGCGGGGTGAGAGGTGTCTGGAGACCAGGTCGACGGGGAGACGCTGCCTAGCGGGAAGAGACTGCAGGGGCCGGCCAGGCTGTCCTACTTACCGCGGACGCGAGAACGCCTTCCTAGCCTAACCGTTGGATCATGGCTTTGAGGCGGGGTCAACCAACTTAGAGACCCACAAGCCCAGCCCAAAGGCTCTCACTACAACCCAGTCACCCCTGCTGCGCTTCTGCCTCTTGATTGACATCCAAGGACAGAAATCCCGCCTTTGAGCCAGACTTAAG
>NW_006408560.1:14441260-14478416 GCF_000296735.1 Chrysochloris asiatica
ACCATACTTGTTCAATATGTATGCTGAGCAAATAATACGAGAAGCTGGGTTCTATGAAGGAAAATGTGGCGTCAAGATTGGAGGATCACTACAGGTTGGAACCAACTCAACAACACTTAGGTGGTGCAGTAGTTACATACTTGGCTGCCAGCAAAAAGGTGGGCAGTTACAGTCAGTTCCAACTCATAGCAACCCTGTATATGGTTTCCAAGGAGTGGCTGGTAAGCTTGAACTGCCAACCTTGTAGTTCAATTGACCTTGCAGTCCAGCGTATCAGCCCACAGTGCCACACCAAGACTTCATAAAGATTACTACCTTGGAAATCCATTGGAGCAATTCTACTCTGTCCTATAGGGTTGGCTATATACTTGGAAAATTGGCACTCTCCCCCTTAAGCCTTAAACCTTTTTAAAATGTAATTTATATTGCCATGTAGTTACAGTACCAGAATATAGGTTATTCTGCCTATACAGAGGCTTGTATAGGCAGAATAACCAGACAGTGAGGAGTTACAGTAGAAGAAAAGCAAAAACCTTAACTTCTAAAGTACTTATAGTTTCTCTGCTGATTTGTCAAGTAACCAAAGCTATTTTTATTCTTTTCTACCTCTAGGAAGGATTTGATTCACTGGATCCCTTTATTCCCATCCTGGTTTCCAACTACAACCCAAAAGAATTTGAAAGTTGTATTCAGTATTATTTGGAGAACAAATGGCTTCAACATGAGAAAGGTCAGGTTTGTTTTGGTTTTTGTTTCTGTCAAGGCTTTGTGCTCTCTGATAAGTTCCACTGATTCAGAACCTTGATCTCTTCTTCCCTCAGCAGCAGCCTGTAATTTGTATTTTTCACTTTATCCTGACATCTTTCTGGCTAATTAAATGGTATAGAAAGACATTGGGTTTAAGGTTTAATTTGACATCTCTCACTAAATTTTCTTCATCCTAAATAAAATGCTCATCATAAAGGAGGAGGCTAGACCAAGTGTAGTCACTGGACAGTTTCCAGAGGTTTCAGTTGTTGCCATTCTCTCATTGTTGCTATCATTTCATCATTCCGCAAACTTTGACTGAATGACTGGCTAGTGGGTGCTGGGTACCCACCAAAAATTTCATACTGTGTAGAGGGTACTCCAACACCAAACTAAATTCTTGCCACAGGTATTGGAAGATATGAAGAGCAAGGATTTTAAAAAATGGGGGCAGAAATTGTTGAATCTGACCAAATCATTCCAACTATTCGCTTTACCCTTGCACTCACCTCTGGAGATGAGCGATGATATAAAGAAAAAGCAAAGGCAGTCCAGTAACTAGGTATTAGAAGTTAAATAGGATTGGAGTAGGTTACTAAAAGACTTGTTAAGTTACGTCGAGTCAGTTCTGACCCATAGCAACCCTGTATAGGGTTTCCAAAGAGCGACTGGTGAGCTTTAACTGCCGACCTTGCAGTTCAGACGACTTTGCAGTCTGGCACTTTAACCTGCAGCGCCACACCAGGACTCCATTAAAAGTCTAGGAGGATATAAAAGAAGCTACAGTAGGTTCGGAGGCACAAGGAGAGATTTCCAAGATGGGTGGGTAGCTTTGACAAAGTCCTTTAGTCCAAAACATACTTTTGGGAAGAAAGGAGGAATGCTGTATTTAAGGAGTAGAGACATAAAGAGAAAAGTTATGCATAGAAAAAGATTATTTATTTATTTAAAGTATCTAAATGTGGGTCTCTTAGTTGTTGTTCAGTGCCGTCGAGTCAACTCCAACCCATAGCGACCCTATATAGTGTTTCCAAGGAGCAACTGGAGAGCTTAAACCACCAACCTTGCAGTTCAAACGGCTTTGCAATCTGGCACGTTAACCCACAGTGCCACACACGGACTTCGAGGTCTCTTGGTGGTGGTGGTTGTGATGGTTATATGCTATGGAGTTAGTTCGGACTCATTGCGACCCTGTACAGGGTTTCCGAGGCTATAAATCTTTATGGGAGTAGAAAGCCTCATCTTTCTCCCGCGGAACAGCTGATAGTTTCAAACTGCTATCCTTAAGGTTCGCAGCCCAATTCTAACCACAACTCTAGGAGGTCTCTTAGGAGATGCTAATTAATCCCATCTGAGTATAATCTGGATAATATAGCCTCTGGCTACCATATTTTCTGGGAAACACAAATGCAACAGGAGGAAATTACCACTTACCAATGTTTCACTCCATTTTAGCTCATACAGAAGAAGGAATAAAGGAACTGCTATTTCTGAGTAATGCAAATCCCGGGCAGCTGGAACGGCTCTGTGCCTACCTCTAGACCATGACCACAGCCAGCCTGGAACACCCAGTCAGAAGAGGAAGCCCCACAGTACATAAGACTTTCAATGGAATGTAAAGTAAAGGAGTTCCTTGTAAAGTGTCTATCCTGGAAATAAGACAGCCCTTGCTCCTGAAACTAATAACAGTTTACTAGATGTGGCTTTTACATTTAAGTTAATCATGGATCTTTCCTTAAGAGATAAAGTTAAATATCATTTGTAAAAAAAAAAAAAAAATTTGTTATGTTTATAATATGAAAAGAACCATAATGAATTTCTATTAACTTGGAGGTCTGAAGAGACTCAATTCTACAGAAATTTTCAGGAGTTATGTGTTCCAAACATTCAATTTGAGAGATCAAGGTGGAGAGAGCTTAACTTCTCCCTCCTAGACACTTCCTCATTCACTTCCTACTTATATTTTATTCTTTGATGATCCCAGAGATATTTACCGAAACTTTAAGAGAGTTTGTGGCAGCTTTGTCTGGTATAGCCCCTTTCTACCAGTTCTCAGAAAAGTAAGCACTGAAATGCTACCTGCTATATTGAATGTAATGAATTAACTTATATTTAATACATACAGAGTAGTACTAACTATGTGCTGTCGTTGGAAGAATTGAGAAGTAATCATTCAATAATTAAGAGTTTAATTCTCTCACTGTACCCACGTTGGAGTAATCTAAATAATCGGATCAAGCACTAGATCTGTCACTCTTTAGCTGTATGAGGGGACTTCAAAAAGTTCATGGGGAAAAATCCATTATCTTTTAATTCTGTTTTCCACAAACTTTTTGGAAACCCCCTTGTATGTCATTCTAAGAAGAACTCAACCTATTTCCTTCTCTATATAATGGTGATGTTAATGCCAACTTATAGGAATTTTGCATAATATATATAAAGTGCCCACATATAATATTGTTAATTGCCATCAAGTCAGTTTATGGGAACCCCGAGTACAAAGAACAAAATGGTGTCTGGTGATGCACTTTTTTCACAGTCATTGTTTTGTGGCCACTATATATTTTGAATGCTTTCCAACCCAGGTGACTCATCTTCTAGCACTATATCATAGGATTTTCATTGGCTAAATTTTGGAAGTGGATTGGAATTCCTCTGAAACCTGTCTACCATGGGTGACCTTACTTGTACTTGAATTACCAGTGTCATAGCATCCAGCATTACGGCAACACAAACCATCACAGTATGACAAACTTGACAAAAGGGTGGTGGTGGTGGTGGTGGTGGTGGTGGTGATTTGTGCTGTGGAGTTGGTTCCAACTCATAGCAACCCTATATAGGGTTTCTGAGGCTGTAAATCTTTACGGGACAGCCTCATCTTTCTCCCACAATATGGCTGGTAGTTTTGAACTGCTGACCTTGAGGTTAGCAGCCCAACTTGTAATCAGTATGCTACCAGAGCTCCTTTGAAGGGTGGTAGTAACACCTAAGTACACATAGTTGTTAAGTACCATCAAGTTGGTTTTAACGCATAGCAACCCTCTATAGGTTTTCATAGGAGCAGTGGGTGAGTTGGAATAGCTACTCAGTAAACAGTAGTTCAACTTAGATTTTTTAATGCTTCAGTTGAGAATTTCTGTAATGTAGACAGTCTGGAAATATATGTGTCAGCTTTCTTTCTTCAGATTCCCTTACTCCCTAAGCCACTTCACCTCCTCAAGGATTCCCTGTCAGAACATCTACTTCTGACCTAATTTACAATCACCCATTTTGGTGGCATTGTAATATGTCCGTTTACCTAGACTGACATTCTAGCATCAAGATACACAATAGCATTTCATAGACTGCTTAAACAGTTCCCACAATTGAAAAGGTTGAATCTATATAATAAATCCTTTTTTATGTGTATCTCTTAATGGTCCTGCTTTTATGATTGAACCATGATTGACAAACCTCTCAGTATAGATAGGGTCATCAAGCCTGTAGATTTTTCTTAATAGCTCAAATCTAATTCCTTCTTTCCATAATTACCACCACTGTAGTTCACACACCCCCATCACTTCTTTTTGTTACTGTAGCGCTAACTGTTCTTGCTTTCCTCTAGATCATCTTTAAAACAGCTACCTAAATGAGCTTCCTAAACCCAGCCTATCATGCTGTTCCTTTCAGTAACTCTGCCATACCTTTTTTAAAAAATGTGTCTTGTCATGTACATGTTACAAAATTCTAACCACACCACAAGATCAATATACAAAAATCAGTCATTCCTTTAAATTAATAAAGAGAACTCTGAAAAGGAAATCTGAAAAATAATAACATTTACAATAGCCATCCAAAAGAAGAAATGCATAGAAATATATCAAATATATTTCAAAATATATCAAGAGACCTTATACAAAGAAAACTACAGAATACTACTACAGGAAATCAAGATTGTTTCTGGTAAGAAGGCTGACTAGGCAGACACACTACAACAAAGATACAGGAGACCAAATAAAACAGATACAGATGAAAATCCTGGAACCCTGCACTTCATAAGAAAGGTTAGAGAAGTGGCCTGAATGCTTGCTGAGAGCAGATGCTGAGCTGAGACTATGAGTGAGGGAGACTGGTGAATAGCTGTCCAGACGTGGTGCAACCATCTTGAACCTTTGTGAGCAGCTTTAGTAAAATAAGATGGCCTGGCAGACTAGAGTCACACGGGTGACTGGAAAGGTGAGATTCCTTTTTTTGGCCTCATGCTCCCCTGGTGACCAGAGGTGTATGGCCAGCTCCCGCCCTCATTTACCTCCAGCACAGCCCCCGATCTCCCGGATTTCAGTGCCACATAGTTATTAGGAGCTACATCAGTGTGAGGTTGGGTCAGCTGATCCTCTTTGGTCTGCCATTTTGTTGCCTGGATTCAGGTGGGCTCAGTTTAGAACCTACAGAACCCACAGAGCCACCAGACCAGCATTTGACCAATTTTAGCGCCCAGCTTCCCTGTGGTCACAACAGACACTGAAACTAGTTACATTAAGGGCCTCTATGAACTACTTCCAGATTGAGTGCCCTGAACGTAGATGATACCAAGGAAGACAGGAACCTCTATTGTCACATCCCTTCTAAACCCGCAAGATCACTGGTTTGCAGGAGCCCCCCAAAGTTTTCTCCTCTCCAGGTCCATTAGCTTCATTGTTTTTGGTTTGTGTTTTTCCTTTTGTTGTTTCATTGTTTTAAACTAATCATTCTTTCTCCTCCTTCTTCTTTATGCCCTTGAATTTTATTTTTTCTATCTCTGATTTTCATTTTACCTTTTCTTCTATAATTTCCCCTTCCACACACCCCCACTGGGATCTTTCATTGTACACTCCTCCTCTTTTCATCTTCCCTCTCTCTAGTTTTTCTAAGAGTTGTTTTTATTTTTATTTCTTCCTTTTATTTTCTCTTCTGTAGCTCCCATTTTCCTGTTCCTCTTTTCTCTTTTTAGTTATTCTTTTTTCTGGTTGATCCCTATCTATTTTAAATTCTTTTTCTCCTATATTATTTTCATTTTTTGTTGCTTGCTTGTTTATTCTGTTTTGCTTCCTGGTGTGTGTTTGGTTAGGGGGAGAAGACGGGTTTTTCTCAACAGGAGATAGCAACCGTGTCCATAAGTCAATCCCAGCCACAACCAAACCCACTGCAACTCCACTAACTGGACAATAGCCAATATTAGCTCTTATGCCACATGATCAACGATAGACAGCGGCCAACATCAATCAAATCTACCCTACTCTGAGGTGCGCAAACGATGAATGGAGAATGGTGCACACACTTCCATTCTCTTACTACACCCACAGGAGACAGTTGGTGGGAGCTTAAAGAACAAATCAACGTAACAATCATCACTTGAAAACACCACAATCTCCCAGAGACAACAGGCAATTTTAGCTCACACAAACGAGAAAATGGCACAAATGACCAAAATACAGATCCAAAGAAAATCATTTTGGAGGAAAAAAGATAATGGAACTAACTGAAAAAGAATTCAAAAGTATGATATTTAAGTACTTACAAAGGATTGACAGAGAGATCAAGGAAAGCAAGAACACAGAAAACACTTAAAAGAATTCAGGAAAACGCTCATACCAAACAGACAAAATAAATGAAAATTTTGAAACAATACAACACCTACAATTAGAAACCCAGGAAATTAATACTAAGATTACAGAAATGGACAATATATTGAAAACAGATTTGAAGCAGTGGATCGCTCAATACTAGCTAGACAAACAATTAGAAAAAAAAAGAAAAAAATCCAAAGAAAGCCTAAGGGTTATGTGGGATACCATAAAGAGGAATAACTTATGGATTATTGGAATTCCAGAACAGAAAAAGACAATAAAATGCACAGAGAAAACTGTCAAAGAGTTGTTGGAAGAAAACTTTCCTAAAGTAATGAAAGATAAGCACACAAGAAGCTGAACAACCCCAAATATGATAGATCACAAAAGAAAATCACCAAAACATACCATAATCAAACCTTCTAAAACCAAAGACAAGGAAAGAACTCTGAGAACAGCCAAGAAAAACAAAAAGTTACCTACAAAGGAGAATTCATAAAACTAAGCTTCTCATCAGAAACCATACAGGGAAAAAGGTAACAGAATAACATACAGAACTCTGAAACAACAAAAAAATTGCCAACCAAGAATCATATACCTCGTAAAGCTGTCCCTCAAATATGATGGTGAAATTAGTACATTTCCTGATAAACAGTAATTAAAGGAACTTGTAATGGCCACACCAAGTTTACAAAAATGCTAAAGGGTGCTCTTTGGACTGAGAAATGAAGTATGAATCCAGGAAAATGTCAAAAATGAAATAGAACACATAATGATTGCTATCCTAGGCATCATTGAGCTGAAATGGACCAGTTTTGGCCATCTTGAATTAGTCATGGGCTTTACTATGCCAGGAATGATAAGTTCAAGAAGAATAACAAAGTATTCATCATCAAAAAGAACATTTATAATGCTCTCTACAATGCTCTCTATGAAGGTCAAGGTGCATTGAAGCCATAGACAAAGAACAAGGCACCAGAAATTGATGGAATACAAACTGAAATCTTTCAACAAACTGACAAGGCACTGGAGGCACTCATTCATCCATGCCAAAAATTTGGCAGACAAATACCTGGCCAACAGACTAGAAGAGATCCATTCCAAAGAGAAGTGATCCAGTGGAATGTAGAAGTCAATAGACAGTATCATTAATATCTCACACAAGTAAAATTTTGCTAAACATAATCCAAAAACAGGTACAAGCATACATTGACAGAGAATTGCCAGAGGTTTAAGCCAGATTCAGACAATGACATGCAATGAGGGATATCATTGCTAAAGCCAGATAGATTTTGGTTGAAAGCAGAATATCAGAAATGTTCACCTGTGCTTTATTGACTATGCCAAGACTTTCAACTGTGTGGATCATGACAAGCGATGGACAACATTGCAGAAAATAAGTATTTCAGAACACTTAATTGTGCTCATGAGGAACCTGTACATAGATAAGAGGCAGTTAGTTCTTCAAACAGAACACTAGAACATTGAAAGGTTTTAATTTAGGAAAAGTGTACGCCTGGGTTGTATTCTTCCACCATACTGATTCAGTCTGTATGCTGAGCAAATAATCCGAGAAACTGGATTAAATGAAGAAAAACATGGTATCAGGATTGGAAAAAAACTCATTAATAACCTCTGATATGCAGATGATACAATCTTGCTTATTGAAAGTTAAAAGGATTTAAAATACTTAACTGATGAAAATGAAAGACCACAGCCTCAGTTATGGGTTGCATCTCAATGTAAAGAAGACACACACATACAAAAAGACAAAAACCCTTACCACTGGACCAATAAATAACATCAAGACAAATGGAGAAAAGATTTAAATTGTCAAAGACTTCATTTTGTTCGATCATCCACCAACACTAATGGGAGCAGCAGTCAAGAGATCAAACGATGTACTGCATTAGGCAAATCTGCTGCACAAGACCTCTTTAAAGTGTTGAAGAGCAAAGATGTCAGCTTGAGAACTAAGGTGCACCTGACCCATGATATTTTCAATAACCTCATATGCATGTGAAAGTTGGACAGTGAATAAGGAAGATCATAGAATTGATGTGTTTGATTTATGGTATTGGAGGAGAACATTAAAAATACCATGGACTGTGAAAAGAACAAACCAATCTGTGTTGGAAAAAGTACAACCAGAGTGCTCCTTAGAAGCCAGGTGCCAGACTTCGCCTGTCATACTTTGGCCATATTGTCAGGAGGAACCAGTCACTGGAGAAAGATACTATATTTGGTAAAGTGGAGGGACAGAGAAAAAGAGGAGAAAAGAGACCCCCTCCCCAACTAGACAGATTGGCACAGTGGCAGCAGCAATGGGCTCAAACATAGAAGTTATTGTGAGGTTGGCACAGGACTAGGCAGTGTTTCATTCTGTTGTACATAGGGTTGCTATGAGCTGGTCTCGACTTCATGGCAACTAATAGCACAAGAATGTCATGGCTGTAACTGTGATTGCCTTGACAGGGCCAGACTAAATCATTTCGAGGGCCTACAGGCTGAATGGTCCCCACCCCTGCTTCACAGGGTCGCTATGAGTCAGAACTAACAAGACAGCACTTAACTATTTTTGTGGCACTGGAAATTATGTAGTGGAGCACAAGGTGGGTTTGAACTGAAAGGTCGGCAGTTCAAACCCACCAACCACTTCTAAGAAACCTTACACAGGGTTGCTATGAGTCAGAACCAACTCAACGACACTTAGCAGTGGTAATTACTAGAGGACTGGTGTTGTGCTATAGGATAAGCACGAGACTGCTAACCACAGAGTGGACGATTAAAACCCACCAGCCACTCTTCAGAAATCCTATACAGGGTTGCTGTGAGTCAAAACCCACTAGATGATGCGTAACACCACTGGTAATTAGGATAAAATAGCTGATCTGTAACAACAGTGTTAACATTGATTTACAAATGATTTGTGTTGTTGAGCGTTAATGCACTGGACTTACAAGGTTGGTTTGAACCTCAAGGGCAGTGGGTCAAGCTTACCATGCTCCTCGGAAAACCCTATACAGGGTCACTATGAGTTGGAACTGACTTGAAAGCACTTAACAACAACACATAGGTAGATAAGATGTGTGGGAGGATGTAAGCGAACACATCTACCTGCAGAGATGGGTTTGGTTATGGCTATTTCTACATATGTAATTGTAGCAGATGCGTGCATATTAATATACACAGCAGGACGAAGTTCCTAGGATCAAAAGTAAAGGATCCTAGACTTGCAGGACATCTACGTCAATTGGCACATGGTTTATAAAGGTAATGTTCTGCACACTATTTGGGTAAGTAGGAGAAGTATGCAGGGTCTTCCAAATGACAAGGAAGCCAAGGAGATTTCAAGATAAAACAGACTAAAAACAATGAAAAAATTAATAAATTGCAGAGAAAATTAATATACCTTCACATCTAAGTAAAAAAGAGGACAATCAGAAAGATGTAGTAAACACTGTTGTTTTTGTTAAATGCTATCCAGTCTGTTTCCACTCATAGTGACCCTGCATAGGATTTCCTAGGAGCAGCTGGTGAGCTTGAGCCACCGACCTTGTAATTCAAACCAACCTTGCAGTCTAGCACATTAACCCGCAGCGCCACACCAAGTCTCATAGTAAACGTTGTTGTTGTTAAGTGTCGTTGAGTCAGTTCCGACCCACAGTGACTCTGTATAAGGTTTCCAAGGAGCAGCTGGTGAGTTAGAGCCACCGACCTTGTAATTCAAACCAACCTTGCAGTCTAGCACATTAACCCGCAGCGCCACACCAAGTCTCCTAGTAAACGTTGTTAAGTGTTGTTGAGTCGGTTCCAACCCACAGTGACCCTGTATAAGGTTTCCAAGGAGCAGCTGATGAGTTTGAACCACTGACCTTGAAGTTCAAACGACTTTGCAATCTGACGCATTAGCCCACAGCACCACAACAGGACTCCTGGTAAACATTAACACAACAGAAATGAAAAGAAAACCCATAAACAAAATAAACTCAATGCAGAAAATTAGGTGGAACAAAGACATCAGCAGAGCCACAAAAAAAACACAGCAAAATGACAGCAATCAATTCATACCTACCAATAATTACACTGAATGTAAATGGATTAAATATACCAGTCAAGAGACAGAGCAGAATGGATAAGAAAACAAGATGCTTCAATATGCTGTCTACAAGAAACATATCAAAAAGATGGAAACAACCTAAATACCTATCAACAGAAGATTGGTTAAACAAACTCTGGTACATAATATACAAGGGAATACAACCTAACTTTGAAGAATAGCAATGAATCTGTGAAACCCCTCACAACATGGATGAACCTGGAGGACATACTGAGTGAAATTAGTTAATCACAAAAGGATGAATATTGTATGAGACCAATGTTGTAAAATGTTAAAATGTTTTCTTGATAAAAGAATATACTATGGTTTTGGGAAAAGTCTTTGTCATTAAGTGCCTTCAAGTCACTTCTGACTAAGGGATCCTGTATAGGGTTTCCAAGGAGCGTCTGATGAGTTTGAACCGCTGACCTTGCAGTTCGAACTGACCTTGCAGTCCAGTGCTAGATGGTAGACACATGTTAACATGGGTGACAGGGCAGCCAATATATAGAATAAGAGGGAGGTTAGTGGAGGAAAGATTAAAGTAGTGGGAGACACAGAGAGGAATGCAATAGTTAAAGTAAATACAGGTAAATACTGTTGGTACATGGAGGGGACTATAATCATGGTAATGAAGCAAAGTATATGATTTGTTGAACATAAAACCGATGATCTGCTCTCTCTCTCTCTCTATATATATATATACCTTCACTCAATTTACAATAAAAAGTTTTTTTAAAGGCCTGGGGGAGGGAAGCTTTTGAGTGGCCACCTATGGTACAACTATGGTCTCTTTCTATTAGGTGCAAAGGAGAGTGAGGGGAACTAAAGACCCAAGGGGGCAATTAGTCAAAAGGGCTAATGAATCACTTGAACCACAGCCTACAGGAGAACTAGATGATGCCAGCTAACACTAATGACCCTTTTGACTGGGATCAGAGGGTCTCGGACAAACCTCAAATTCACCAAAGGAGTGGTCTGGCAGAAGCTGGAGGAATTCCTGAGACTATGGCCCTAAGACAGAAACCCTTCTGACCTGGTACTGACGTCGTTCCTGTAGAACACGTTTCAACCAAACAACTGTTAGGTGCCTTTGAGTCATTCCAACTCATAGCAAACCTGTATAGGGTTTCCAAGGAGCAGCTGGTGAGCTTGAATCACAGACCTTGTGGTTCAAACAGACCTTGGCAGTCCAGTGCATTAACCCTCAGTGCCAAACAATAGGTTCATTAAAAAAACAAAAAAAATAAACCAAAGAACTTTTTCTTCAGAATAGTCAGTCATAGATCAAAAGGACAGTTGCCCAAAAACAAAGATGAGAAGAAAGGGGTAGAAAATTTGGATAAAAGGAAACCGAGAACTCGGAGGTAATGGAGACTGCTGACACATCTGAGAAATGCAGCCAATATCAGGGTGTACTTTGTGTAACAATCGGATGAGAAGCATATACTTTATAAACTTTCACCTAAAGCACAATAAAATATTAAAACAGAACTTGTGTACTAAAAATGACAATGCTGAGGGAAAGTGAAGTTAACAATTAAACGAAAAGACAACTTTAGAAAACAGCTTTGTATTAGTTACCAAGTTTGAATACCCAATCTTAAAACCAAACAATCCCACTCCTCCACATAAATATTTACGTGCTTAAGAATGCTAATTGTAGACCTAATAACCCAAAATTGGGAAAGAATCCCAACGTCTATCAGCAAAACAATCTGTGGTATGTATTCACCCTAATGCAATGAAAATAGGTAAATACAAGAACAGGGATGAATTTCATAAACCATAATGGGGCTATTATTCAGTGAGAGCAAAATTAATATACTATTAATTACTTTTAAAAACAAAAAAAAGGCAGTCCACAGGCTATAAGCCAGGTAGTAGGTGGTTGTGTGCCACCGAGACGATTCCGGCTCATAGTGACACTTTACAGGTTTCTGAGACAATATGGGACCAGAAAACCTCATCTTTCTGCCACGGAACGACTGGTAGATTGGAACTACTGACCTTGAGGTAGCATCCCAGATAATAATCCACTACACTACCAGGACATGAGTCAGGATAGCTGTGATTAGTGAGAAAGAAAACTCACAAATCACTTCTGGGTAACTTCTACCTTTCTGACAAGATTTTACTTTTGTTTCGAACTCTTAGCCAACAAAGTTATAATGACAAAGAAGAATGGCATCTTGTTGGAAAAAAACAAAAAGAAATACAGAGTAGGAGCCCCTTCTGAGAACCTCAGGAAGCGGCCCTGAAGCTACGCCAAGGGAATTGATGACCTATCCAGCTTACCGCTTCGGAGCTTAGGCACACACGACTTCCGGCGTGGGCCCTGTGGCCCCGCCCCTACCGCCAACGATCGGGAAGCGGGACTAGTCCACTCCAAGAAGAGGGGAGAGAACGATGGGCGGTGTCTCTTGAACTCAACAAATCGTTTGTCCTTTGGGAAAGGATGTGCTTCTGGACCAATAGGGCGTAGCGACTGGGGCCCCACCCACAAGCTTATCAAACCAATCGGCAAGGAGCATCCAGTGCAGGCAAGGGCGGTGTGGCCGCGCCGAGCCGAGCGGTATGGCGGGCGGGGCTCGAGAGGTACTTACGCTTCAGTTGGGGCATTTTGCCGGTTTCGTGGGAGCGCACTGGTGGAACCAGCAGGTAAGGTTTTCCAGGGGCTGCCCCAGCGGAGCTTTTCGGGGTCTCCAGCTCTGAATTCCAGCTTTTTTCCTGAATCCAGTCCTCCCTCTGTGTCTCCCCAGGATGCTGCTCTGGGCCGCACGAATGACGCCAAGGAACTGCCAGGAGAGCTGTGCCCCGACGTCCTATACCGGACGGGCCAGACCTTGCACGGCCAGGACACCTACACACCACGACTCATCCTCATGGATCTGAAGGGTGAGGCGGAAGCGGGGGTTAGCAGACGCTTAGTTTTTCCATTTCGCGTGTCTCCAGTATCCGTTCACTTCAAGCTCCTCCGACCGTACTAGCCTTAAGGGCCAGAGATGAGGAGCCAAGGGGAGCTAAGCAGTGTGCAAGCACCCGGGGGACACAGGAAGGGGCACGTGTATTTCGCCTGAGAGCAGGCTTCTTGCACCGAGCATCTCAGCGATGCTGAACTGCAGCCCTCCAGTAGGAACGCTGGGTGGAGGTTTTGTCTTGAGCCCTAATGCTAATGACTGAACAGGGAATGGACATATGGGATCTAGATTCTCCTAGACAAGACTTTCCCCCCCTAATTCATGCATATCTAATGAAGTTTCTTGGAAGGGTCAAATGCTGGAGGGATGATGACAGCAGGTTGTCAAGAACAACGGAAGAGGAATGGGGGCGTGACTCCCAGGACATTGACCTGTGTTATGTCTGTACAGGTAGTCTGAGTTCCTTAAAACAAGAAGGTGGACTCTACAGAGACAAGCTAGATGCTGCAATAGCATGGTGGGTTTTTGCTTGGTATGGTGAAGGATGGGGAAGGTGTGTGCCCAGGAAGCTGGAGAGTTCAGGAAAGTTGTCCTGATGATCAACCTCTCATCTCTCTCAGGCAGGGGAAGCTCACCACACACAAAGAGGAACTCTGTCCTAAGAATCCTTATCTCCAGGACCTGCTGAGTGCAGAGGTGAGGACCCCTGTCCTGACTTTTCAACCCAGTGCTCCAACCAGCATTAAATTGTCCCTACCAGGACAGAGGGGATGGGGAAAGGAATTTGAGCACCTTAAATGCCTTAGAATAGTATTTGAGGAGAAAGTATTAGATGCTGTGTTTATGTAAACAGAAAGGAAGCTGTGGAATCTGACCAAGAAACCCCAAATGCATGTAACTTATGCAGATTTTTCTCACCCTTTTCCAGGGAGTGCTGAATAGTGATGATATCTGGAGGGTTAAGTCTATTCCCAATGGCAAAGGTGAGAATTCTCCAAATAGCACCAGATGGGGAACTAGTTAGGACAGGAGCATGGAGAAAGATACAGTAACTCTGCTTTTGTCTTCAGGTGCCCTACCATTCACCACTTGTAAAATGCTCACATCACCCACCCCCACAGAGGGCAGCATCAGAGTTTGGTCAGATTTCCTCCGTGTCCCTCTCCATCCCCGAAGCATCTGTATGATTCACAAGTACAACCATGATGGGTACGTGGGCCCCAGAGTCTGTGTGGCAGAAAAAGTTGTGTCCTCACCAATGCAAGATGAGACTCTGGAGGTCATCCTCACTGCATCCTCCAAAACAAAGATCTAGGAGTGAGGGCGGGGTTGCCATCTCCCATCTCTCAGAGCTGGGTCATGTTTACATGTGGCAGGGAGACAGGTCGACTAGAGGCTTTTGGCCAAGGGGAGAGTATCCTGAAGGAGCCTGGGTACCTGGAAGAGCTGGAGGACAGATTGCACTTCTACGTGGAGGAGTGTGACTACCTTCAGGTAACTGTGTGCCAGGGTGGACTCCAAGATGGAAACCCTTCTCCTGTTCTCTGCTGTCCTCCATCTTTGCCCTCTTTCTCCAGGGTTTCCAGATCCTCTGTGACCTGCATGATGGCTTCTCTGGGGTAGGTGCTAAGACCACAGAGTTGCTACAGGATGAGTACTCAGGGCGAGGCATAATAGCCTGGGGCCTGCTCCCTGCTCCATACAGTCTTGGGGTGAGTACAACTTGGAAAAAAGCCATCAGGGTGGACAGGGAGAAATGAGAGAATGACAGTCTCACACATTAGTTGCTATTTTCTCCCCAGGAGCCCCAGAAGAATATCTACCGGCTGTTAAACACAGCTTTTGGCCTGGTGCACTTGGCTGCTCACAGCTCACTTGTCTGCCCCTTATCCTTGGGTGGGAGCCTAGGACTGCGGCCTGAGCCACCTGTCACCTTTCCACACCTGCATTATGATGTAAGGCTCTCTTTTGACTGTAGCGGGCCACAAAGCACCACTTCATCCTCCTCCAGTCAGCCTGTATGTGTTACTATACTGTCTGGGCCTTAAAGCCGGGCTGAACTTAGCACCAAACCTCTGCTGTTACTGTTCTTCCTCCACATTGACTTTTTCAGGCCTGAAAGGCCAAGTACTCCTCTCGGTGCCCCTTTACAGGCCACCATGCCCTTTCACTGCAGTGCTGTCCTAGCTACCGCCCTGGATACACTCACTGTCCCTTATCGCCTACGCTCCTCACCAGTGTCCATGGTCCATCTGGCTGATATGCTGAGTTTCTCTGGAAAAAAGGTATGGAGGTTTGAGAGGGCGAGGGGCAGAGCTGAGAAAAAGCTGTGTGACCTGATCTCATCCTTGCTTTTAGATGGTGACAGCAGGCGCCACCATTCCTTTCCCTTCAAGCCAGTCCCTTCCTGATACCCTCATGCAGCTTGGTGGAGCCACCCCATGGACCCCACTGTCTGCATGTGGGAACCCATCTGGGACACGCTGTTTTGCCCAGTCTGTGGTGCTGAGGGGCATAGAGGGTGCACGCCACACCAGGTGAGGACTGCAGGTCTTTGTGGGCCTTGTCTAATTTCTGGTTTTTGCTCCGGAGGCCCTCTCTGCTTTGTATAACAGCACTGCTTCTCACGTCTTCCCATACTCTACTAGGTAGGGGGAAGGTAGTGTGGGGAATGGGAAGCATCTGAGTATCCTGATTCAGCTGATGGTTTGGGACAAGAATTAGTCTCGTATTGCTGCTGGCACAGTTTAAAGGTTGTTTTGGCTTTGTTGTAACAGTCAGCTCACCCCAGGGACAGCTCTGCCCTCCCCACTCCATGCCTGTGCCACTGGGGAAGAAGTCTTGGCCCAGTATTTACAGCAGCAGCAGCCCAGCGCTGTGAGGTCAGTATAATGCTTGCTTCCGCCCCAGACTCCCTTGACTTTCTGCTCAGTTTTGATCTGCTTGCCCCCACAGTTCTTCTCATCTGCTGCTGACTCCTTGCAAAGTGGTTCCTCCTTATCCATACCTCTTCTCCTCAAGCCTCAGCCAGCAGGGTTTGGTTCTGGATGGTTCTCCTACTGATGCAGGTAGGCTGTTGTTGTGAAGTGTCACTGAGTCAGTTCTGACCCATACTGACCCTGTATAGAGTTTCCAAGGAGCAGCTGGTGAGCTTGAACCGCCAACCTTACAGTTCAGATGGCTTTGCAGTCTGGCACATTAACCCACAGCGCATACCAGTAGGCAGTGCAAAAAAAACCAGTCCCAGAACAGAAGAGAGTTAACTGTCTCCCTACCTCATTATCAGTGCTTAAAAACGCCCAGGGACACATGATTTTATTGGCCCCTACGGCTCCTGAGAGAAGTATTCTTTCTTTCTCTGGCGCACTGGTGTACCAAGGACCTGGACTAGAGACATGGAGCCCGAAACTCCTGTTTGTGCCGAGACCCAGCATGGAGTAACAGCCCACTCACAGGTCTCACTTCTCTCCACAGCAGTAGAGAGCATCCCAGTATTTGGGGCCCTGTGCTCGTCTTCATCTTTGCACCAGACCCTGGGAGGCTTGGCTAAAGAGCTCAGCAGACTGGACTTGCGGCGCTGGGCCAGCTTCATGGCTGCTGGAGTGGAACAGGATGATCTCGAGGAGGTGCTGCAGGAGCTGTACAGCCTGGCCCAGTGCTACCAGGACAGCGAAGGCCTCATGGACTAAAGTTCCTAAAGTGAGGGAAAGCTAGCTTCCAATAAAAACTGCTGGATGCAGCTTAGTGTCATGGGGAAGAGGAGCTCAGGGTCTCAGACTGGCTACACCAAATGTGTTTACTACACTTAGAAATACATGATTAGATCACAGAACAATAAATAACGTACCACCTGACCAAAAAAAAAAAAAAAGCAAAAGGAGAGAAAGAGCAGAACCCCCTTCTTCTGCAATGCTATTTACAATGTAGATTTTCAGGTCTTCACAAAAGGAGACATAGGATGCCTGGACTCTGAGCCCTACTCAAGCGCCCAGCCTGACTTCTGACTATCTTTGTCCTCAGCCCTCTGCTTCCAGCTCTGTAAAAGGAGCCCAGGGGTTGGACAAGCGAAGTACAGCCACCTCTCCCTCAATATCCAGTCCCTTGTTGGGTTTGGTCCTGTGCAGATGATAGCCACAGCTTCACAAAGTCACTCATCCAGCTCCTCTTCAGACAGAAGGTCCCCATGGTCAGAGAGCTGGTCTGTATTGCTGGTGCTGGTTGCATCATCCTCGTCCTCGGAGCTGGCCTCGCAGGCTGTGTGGAAGAGCTGCATGAGCTCTCGAAAACGGTGGGAAACCTGAGAGGAGAGGAAGAGGGCCTGCTTTAACATTCATTAGCACTATATACCAGCATGACTAGCAAATGACTCATTCCACACACCAAGGTGGAAAAGGCAGTGTCTTCCTTATAGATAACTGAGGCTGATTAAGAGGTGAAATAATTTGCCCAAAGTCAAATTTCCACCAAAACACTAGAATAGAACCTTTGGGGATTTCTACCCCTAAATCCAATGCCCTTTGTCTTCTCTTAGAACCACTATCAGCTGACAATTCCTTTTTTAACATCTTATATATGAAAACTCTTGTGTCTTTCTACTCTTTACTACACTATTTTGTCAGGTCTTGGTTCCTCAGGGGCTTGAAGCTCTGGCAGTGCTTACCCCCACCACTTACCTCAGCAGGGGTCTTATTTCCCAGCTGTTGGGAGATGATACTAAAGGTCTGTGGTTGTGCTCCTTGTTCCTGGCACATTGTGAGAATCACCCGGTCTGCTTCCCTGTAACCCACAGATCATGATTAATCCTAATGGTTGTGTATTACACTCTTTCCATCAGACACACACCAATCTTACCTACCTTGTCCACAGAACCACCTTTTCCCCAGTGGAGCTGACCTTGCTGTTGTTGGCACATACAGTAGCTTCTGTGGCTTTTGGTGGTTGCTCCCCCTCTTGGCCCTTGCTCTGCATTCCATTGTCCTTAGACAAACTCCCTCTAAGGCCTTTAGGAAAAGTCTCTGAGGTGTTGATTCCTGATGAAGAGTCATGGACAGGGGATATACTGTCTGCTCTCTTCACTCCAGCTATGCTTGAGGGCAGCCAGCTCTCTTGAGTGTCTGCTTTCCCAGACAGCTGTCTTCTCCCTAAGTCCTTGGTCTCCGAAGAAACAAGACTCGGGAAGGAAGCAGAGTGCTCAACAGTTCCTGGCAACTTCTCAGTTTCTGAAGCATCCCAGTCAAGCCTTGAAGTCTCTGACTCGCCCACTGCCTTATGGCCCTCCCTTTCTTTGTGAGATTTGGGGGAGGCCTTGGCACAGGAGGTGATGTTTGGCCCAGCTTGATTTTTCCTTACAGTTTGCGGAGAAAGCTGAGGAGTTTCTGGTGAACAAGGTGGTGGGCCATCCAGGAGGAGTCGGTCTGTAAGAGTCACTTCTCGAGGGGACAGCAAAGTGTTCCCTACTGCCAATCCTGCTTATGGGGGAAATAAGGACATGGATAGGGTCAAGAGGCAATAAAGACTACCAGTTATCACAGGACCACTCTGGTGAGCTATTTTGAAAAACTTCTAACTGGAAGAAGATGAAACTTACTCTGCCAGGCTGAGAGCACAGATCTTTAGAATCCAGATCAAAGAGGACTTGGGGATGGAATGGATTTCAGGAGTGGGAACATAAGAGAACTCTTGAATCATGGATATTTTATAGCACTTACTTCTGAAAAAGGTCACAGGGAAGAAAAATGTATGCAGCATAGGAGAAGAATTTCCTATTGGTCTGTCAGGGAAAGACAGTCCTGCAAAGGGTGACATTTATCCAAGCATGAACAGGGTCTGGCTTAAAATATGTGAGAAGGAGAAAGAGATAAGACCTTGGTTGGCCTGGGAAGCTGGGACAGGCAGATCACTCACCTGTCACAGGCATCTCTCCTTTTCTGGTGGCCCTTCCAGTCCTACTCTGAGTTGCCTCTGTGCTCTCCCGCTCCTCTGGGGTGTCGTCCTCCACCACATCCTTGCCCTGTCCAGTGTCCTTGGCACCAGGCATGGGACTGGCTTCTCCATGGGGGCTCACCAATTCAAGAGGCTCCTTGCTCTTGTAGGATTTGCTATCACAGACCTGCAGAAATGATCTGGGTCAAGGGTCTCCTGACCTATGTATCCAAGAGCCACCAAAGGAAGAAGCCCTGCCAACCAACAAAGCCTAGTCCAACATTTTAAATTGGTCCAGAATAGAGCCGTCCTTGGACCCTTCTGATTTTGTTGGTTGGTTAAGTACCATCGAATCAGTGGTTCCAACTCATAGTAACCCTGAATAAGGTTTCCAAGGAGCAGCTGGTGAGCTTGAACCACCACCAACCTTGCGATTCAAACTGACCTTGCAGTCCAGCGCATTAACCCAAAGTGCCACACGAGGATTCTGGACCCTTCTGATAGCACTGTATTTTTGCTGCTGATAAACCTCACTCCAGAGGACAAATGTGTCCTTAACACTGGTTGTCATTCAAAACCAAAAATATCTAAGACAAAAATATTTTAAGTGGGTTAATCTGTTTCCAATTCCAAAAGTTTTATACAAAAGATTCTATTTAAAAAGCAAAAGGCATTCGTATATTTTTTTAAGACTATTTTACATAAGTGTGTATGTATTGTGTATTATTTTAGTGTAATCTTTTTATGAATTTAGTGAGGTACAAGCCTGGGTTAGCAAATAATCCCCCGCAGGAAGGTCTGGGGGTGCCCCAAACAGCTCTGATAGCACCTCTGTCCCAGTTCTCTCACCTTGCTGCAGTGGCTACAATTTCTCCTTTTGTTCTTCTTCAGCTTTGACTCAGGACCCCCATCATGACAGGAACAGACACAGTCCTTTGTGCCATCTGGCCACTCAGTCTCCTAGAAGATACTCAGAGTTAATTAGATGTCAAGCATCCTGGTACCAAAAAATGCAGTCTCCTGATTAGCCATCTGAGTAAGCTATACCCCAATCATTTTTCTTGCATACCATCTCATGACAGTGCCTGGGGAAATCAATGGCCCAGACTAGATCAAAGCCTATCAAATCCCTGAAACAATCATACGTGACCAAAAGAATAACGTATCACAGTTGCCCAAGTGTTTCAAAAACTATTTAAGCTGAACACAACCTGAGGCAAAGTCACTGGCGAGCTTCACCATGAGGTATGGTCTACTCACTCGTCTGTCTTTGTTTCTGTCTCCCTGTACCCTGAGCTCTCCCTCTTCCAATGCCCTTGAGAGAGGGCTCTATACATATGGAAGGTTCAACCAATGACACTCTGTTTAACAAACCCAAGACATAGGACCATTATTATTGCCATTTATGATGAAACTGAAACAGGTTAAATAAATTCCCCAATGTCATTCAGTTACTAAGAAGCAGTTTCTACCCAAGAGTAAAGACATGTAGGAGACAGACATGGATTATAGAAGCTACTTCTTGAAGAGCAATGGAGAGCAGCAGTAAGAGGACAGACTCTGGAGCCAGAATACCTGGGTTCATATCCCAGCACTGCCTCTTTAAATAATGAGACCCAAGCAATAGCCACGCTATGCACCTCAGTTTCCTCTTGTGTAAATATAAGCAATAGCAACCTCTTCCTAGGACTACTATGAGAATTAAAATTCATGCAAAATACTTAAAATGAAAGACTGTTTATGAAAACTCAGTAAGTACTATCTGTTATCATTATTGCTAATATAGGGAAACTTGGTCCTATTTTTCTCACATAAAAATGAAACAGAGAAACAGTTGTGCGGTAGAGAAAAGGTCAAAACAATTGCTTCTACTCAAAATATTTTAGGGGTCAATAAGCAACTGTGCTATCCTGCTGCAGTTTCCGCATGTTCCATAGTAGTATGACTCTTGATTCCTGTTCTAGCATTATCTCAGTTCCCATCAAACAGAAGCTTATCCAAGGCAGAGAAATGTTTATAGAGAGACAGCTCAAGGCTTTCTCTGAATAAAATGGAGAATCCCCAACAAACCGCGCAGTGTACCTTATCATGATTCTGGACCCCAATCTCTTTTCTTCTCTTGTTCTTTGAGGCTGTGGATATCTTGGCAGGTTCTTCTTCCTCTTCCACATCAGGTAATGCCACTTCTTCAAAGCCATCAAACTGGGGGAGGAGATGGTACCGCTCAACACAAACTCTGGGCTGCTATCCCCCCACATGTGGCCTTCCCTCTTTATAAGCCTCCTGCAGCCTCAGGGCCCACACCTCATACTCTTTCTCCTCAGTCCAATTGACCTCTTCAAAGTCACCCATCCAGCTAGCTGCAGGACGCAAATGGTCAAAGAAGATGGAAAACTCATCCTGCAGGTGGTCATGACCCTTTAGAAGTTGCCACATCTGTGTCTTGAGCTGTGGACAGTTGTATAGGGAAAGATGAAATCTCCAGAGCTTGCAAGTTCAGCTTCCTTCATGCAAAAACCTCTCTTTGACAGCTATAAATTCTTCAACAGTCTCCTTATTTGTCTACAAGGAAGGGATATTAATAATAGTTTCATTCCTTACAACATGCTCCACCCTTCTGCTCTACTGATCTCCAGCTAGGGCACTACTCAGCTGAGCAAGGGGGCAGGATCTCAGGGTCCCAAGGCTTCTTTCCTTGAAATCCCTTCCAGGGCACTGATGGCATACCTGAGGATATGAAGCTCAGGAAGGCTCCAGTTTCAAGTAGCAACTCTTCCCTACCCCAGTGCTTTATGCTTTAGATAAACTTAAGAAGTCCTATCTCCCCCAGGAAGTCCATAGTTCCCCAGGGGCAAGAAGACAAGAACTAGATTAGAGAAAAGAAGTAAGTGCTCACAGTCGGACGGCATTGGAAAGGAAGGAGGAGGGGAAAGCAAACCTCAGTGATCTCTTGGGGAAGGCAGTCTGCACAGCCTTGAAGGACCTTGATAATCTTCTGGTGGTGTGAGGGGTTCTCTGCAAAGCAAATCTCCAGCTGCCGAAGAAACTTGCGACTCTTCTCAAAAGCCTGCTGTTCTTCAAACTACCAGAAGGGAAAGAGGGTCATTTATACAGCTAGAGCAGGACTTGAGAGTTCTAAGAATTAATTTGCTTGAATGGAGATGGGTAGGGCAGATGGGAGTGAACAACAGAGCTCTACCTTGTAATGAGGCTCTATTGTCCTTCCACTTTGGATCACTGGTGGTCTACCAACCCAAGGTAGCTGACATGTAAAGGACTGATCCAAAGAGAATAACTAGCTCAAGGTATTATTTATGGATTGTACAATCAGACACTCAAACTAATATGACACGTCTCAGTTAAAGAATTTTCACATATACATTCAATTCTCAAAATATCATTAAAAAAGATTGGCATGAATGTGCATAATCATCCCATTATTTAACTGCCATAACACTACCAGATTATCATAATTATCCTCTTTATCCCTATATCAATTATAACAAGAAGTCTATGACTACATGGATATCCCTCATATTTAGATTCTCCAATGTGTGAAATTACCTCAGAGGCCTCTCAGGATAAAAAATTAAAACACTTACTCCTCACATTACTGACAACTCTATTCCTCTTTCCTGCTTTG
The DNA here is from genome assembly GCF_000296735.1 of Chrysochloris asiatica. Lineage (NCBI taxonomy): Eukaryota > Metazoa > Chordata > Mammalia > Afrosoricida > Chrysochloridae > Chrysochloris > Chrysochloris asiatica. Next base: position 14,464,178 of record NW_006408560.1, read on the forward strand.
TTTTCCTAGAAAATATTATCACTATGAAGCATGATAACTGTATATCATCTAACTTTAGCCATGAGAATGGAAACTCCACGAGGGCAGGATTATTTGTTTTGCTTTTAATTTACTTTCTTTTTTAGAACCAAAAAATTGTGCAGAAAGTAACAACCATTTCCATTTGCCTACTTGACTTGCACACTATTTCTCCAATTAGTAGCAACTTGCATTCCCATGATATATTTGTTACAACTGATGAACCAGAATTGATACATTATTCTTAACTAAAGTCTACTACACATTGGCTCACTCATTGTGCTTATACCAGCTTTGACAAATGCTTAATGCAATGTTCCTGTCACTACAGTGTCATACAGAGTAGTTTCAGAGAACAGGGATTTTCAGTCTGAACTATTACATTCCTATAATGTAGGATTTTGCCTGGCATATACAGCAGGCACTCAGCAAACATTTATTAAATGAATGTCTATTTTACAACCGTGAGGAATAGAGGGCATATGACTTGCTTAAGATCTTTACTAAAAACTAGAAATAAAGCTCCCTCACTGCACATGCAAATAAAACATGAGAATGGGGAGCTCATGCCTTGAAAAGAAGATGGCTCTTATCAGTTTGGGCTACAAGCAAGGTGATCTGTCTGGACACTGTTGAGAGGCTCAAGCAATCTGATTCAGCTCCATGAAATCCTCATCTCGCTCTGACCCAGAAGGCCTAGTGTGCTGTTTTTGTTGTATCTACTTACTAATCCACAGGCCAGAGCTTGCTCAGGTAATAGGAAAGCAGCAAAGTCCTTCACCAGCTGAGGCCAATCCTGGAGCAGAGTCCGTAGGCGCTTGTAGAGATCGACAGCCGTCTGCCTTTGGGTACTTGACTCAAATTCATAGATAACCTGAAGGAATTCCTCATACTTGCCAGGGATATGCTGTAGGGCTTCTCGTACCTATACAGGAAGACTTTGAATTATCAAAATTCTTTTTAGAGGCCCACCAAGAAGAAGAGGGAGAAATAGGAGTTATTGAGAGAGCACTCTAAGAATTACCATTTCAAGGCTACTCCTCTGACTGTTAACAGAAAACACTGATTAATGAGCAAGGTACATGCTGCTTCTCTGGTAGAGGGCAACTGGAAACTTTCATCTTCCAGAAACCATGGCCCTATACACAAAACCCAGGGAGACCAAATAATATAGTGAATTACGAGTTGGGCTACTAACCCAACAAGGTCAGCCATTTCAATCTATCAGCCATTCTGCAGGATATAAATGAGGCTTTCGGTTCCCATAAAGATTTACAGCCTCAGAAACCCTATACAGAGTTGCTATGAGTTGAAACCGACTTGATGGCCCATAATCACCACCACCAGACACAAAACCAGGAAGCTGTTTTTCTGTAGGCCACAGCCCTAGTCTCCCCTTCCTGACTTTACTTCCATATTGAAACATTTTCAGTGTTCTGTATATGTAGTTTCAGCAGGGTGGCATTTGAGGGCAGGTAACACATAAATTAGGAAGGATGGCTTAATAATTGTTAAGTCCCATCGAGTCGGTTCTGACTCATAGTGAGCCCGTATAGGGTTTCCAAAGCTGTAAATCTTTATTGGAGCAGAAAGCCTCAACTTTCTCCGGTGGAGCAGCTGGTGGGCTCCAACTGTAGATCTTGTAGTTTGCAGTCCAGTACTTCTCCTACAAAGCCACCACACTCCCCAAAAAATAATTAGAAGATAAAAAAGCTATTACCGCCATGGAGGGCTAGAGCTGAGAGTGAAGCATCCAGCTGGTATGAAGTGAGGGGAGACGCACAAGTATACCCAAACTTGTAGATAGTACCCATATGACCTAGCCTTGATGGCTTAATAATCAGAACTTGAGCAAAGATAAAAAAAAATTTTTTTATAAATGAGGGTAAATTGCTACAATTTGATGAACTTGACCTATACTTATAGATGTAGCAGCTCAAAATACCAACTGAGAGGGAAGGAGTCTTCACATCAAGTATCAATTCTATCCCCTCTGAATACAGGGTAGATAGGGACGGGCAACTTAGACATTGGTTAACTAAAATGGAGGGGGGCGGAGGGTGATAAAGGCACGAAGTGACTGGCTTACAAGTTTTCAAGAGGGAGTTTAGTTTCAGAGTGTGAGGGGGAAGACAGAGTCCCCACTGAATAGTTTTCATCTTGTCTAACAGGTCTGGCGAAAAGAGATGGGGATGATATTTCTTATGAATCAATAGTGAGTAATCATTATCATGAGTAAGTGAGAATGACACAACTGTAAAGTAAGGAGTTTTATAACAAAAACGGGGGAGTAGTTAAGCTTACAGTCCCAAAACAGAGGACCCTAGGACCATCAAGGGAGAAAAGCACAAAAAGAATGCTGGACCCTATCCAGAGAAGCAGTGACACCAGAGATGGAGGCAGAGATGAGGACATGGAGAGGGGGAATGGCTGAGGACTCTAGATTCATGGAAAGAGAGGGACTGAGTGCTGGCAGCCAGGAGGCAGGTTGCAGAATGTGCCCTTTGGTTATTTAAATTATTATATATTCCTGAGTGTGTTTGTGTACATTCCCTCCTTCCCGCCCCTCCCCGCCCCCCAAAAAATAAAACCAGAGGAAACAGAAACAAATACTGCTGAATGATGATACATGGAGGAGATTGTAATCATTATAATGAAGTCATGGTGTAAAACCTATGTCCCATGTAAACTATCACTCAATTCACAATAAAAAAAAAAATTTTAATGCTATTACCAGCACTCTTAGTACCCCACTATGCTGGTGGGTATGAGTGGGGAGGAATGAAGGAAAGAGTTACCAAGAGAATGACACAGCTAACCAAGACAACTATTAGAACAGGTCAGTTTGTGTCTCTGCAGAGCAGATAATTCCCTGACACCTACTCTCTGACCACTCTGTCAAATGTCCTTCTTTTCCAGGACTCAGCAAAGGCCCTAATAAACCTATCCAGCGACACCACAACCTTCCCTAATCTCTGGTCAATAGAAGGGTGAGGTCAGGATAATAACAGTAAACCTACTAGTGACTGAACTCTGGTTTCTCCTTGAAGTTCTCTCACAAGAAAGCCTACTAAAGAGCCTAAAACCACCTCCCTCATCTGTAGTGGCAGGCAGTTACAGGAAGGAGTAGTTGCTTACCCTGGTTAGGTATGCCTGGGCAAAAGCCAAGTCCTTCTGTTCCCTGAGTGGATCCCGTTCAAGAATGTCCTCATCATACAGCAACAGCAGCTTGGCAGTGTCCTTGCTGGCCCGGGCTCGACTCCCCCGCTTGTTGCGAGCTCGATGGCTATTCCGGCCCTTTCCAGCAGCTTTGATGCTCTCTCCTTGGAGCACAAGTGGAAAAGATTGTTTCTCTGTCCCTGAAACTTCTATTTCTTCCGTCTCACCACATGCATCCACCCCATCCAACACCCCATTCAAAAGAAAAATTTTGTGAAAACACTACAAGAGGCAAGTCTGTCTCTGTCAAGTCAGCTCTGATCAGGAGCTAAAGGATAATGGCAGTAATGGGAAAGCCAAGGAAAGCACTGGGCAGGCACACTGAGACAAAGTCTACAGAGCCCTCATGATGGGTTCTCAAGGACTGTTTCTTAGGGAGGAGCTAAAATAAACCTATCTCTTAGCTCCAAGGATGGCAGATGAGGTAAGAACCAGTAAAGAATCCTGGATGAACCTGGTAGTTGATAATCAAATTAATATTTTAAGCCCGGGCAACAGGTTAAACATAAGTATTAGGGAAAGGAGGTTATAGAGGAGATCCAGAGGGCTTCCTCTAGAAATCCCCAAATTGGTTTGAAGCTAGCCACTCTGAACACTGTCTTCTAGATAATGAGACTGAGACCTGCCCCTAAATACAGACTTGCCAAACCCACCTGGAGGGGTCCTGCTAGTCTCCACCTCTGGAACAGTCTTGGGTGAGGTAAAGGTGGAAGGGGGCTTCTCAGCAGCATCTCCAGCTGCTTCATCAGTCATTTCATCCTCTTTCTGAAGGCTTTCCATTCCTTCTGCTTCCTCTTCTTCTTCTTCTTCCTGTTCAGAGTTCTCCTCCTGGGAGTTCTCTTCCTCAGACTCTCCCTCCTGACTCATGCGCCTTTCAGATGCAAGCCAAGTCAGTTTCTCCATTGTTTCCTGTAAAATCCCAAAGAGTGTGTATCATGGCTTCCATGGTGCCTATGAAAAGGATCTGAGGTTAAACAATGGAAGAGCCCACACAACTAGCAGATGCCTGACTCCCTGGGTTACAGAATCAATGGAGTAGCGGGAATGATTAAAAAAACACATTCTGAAGGATTCTTCTCCTCTACCATAAAGACAGTTCCACTTTGCCATGGTTCATAATTACAATCTACATTTTTAGGGATCTAAAGTGTGCAGCGTCACTATGAGATGGAACTGACTCCACAGCACATAACCACCACCACCAAAGTGTGCTTAGGTGATTACATTTATATTTTAAATGTGCATAAGTCAAATATAATTAGAACGTAAAATTTACCCTTTCCCACCCCTGCACACTCAACCCAAAAATTACATCGATATGCATTCAAAAGTCAAATAAAATGATTTTACCCAATGCCATGGAACTGGTGCCAACTCATAGCCATTCTATATGGGGTTTCCAAGACTGTAAATCTTTACTGGAGTACATCAGCCTCATATTTCTCCCTCACAATGGCTGGTGGGTTTGAACTGCTGTCCTTGTAGTTAACCAGTCCAGTGCTAAACTTAACAGTGCCACCAAGGCACCTGTAGATAGATTAGGACTATTTATAACACAACAGAGAATTGAATAATATGGCCTTAGTGATAGAAACAATGCTGGAGATAGTATGATAGAATTCTGAAAGACCAATGACTTGTTTCCATTGCAAATACTTTTTTAAACAACATAAAAGAAGACTATACATAGGAACCTCACCAGATGGAATACACAAGATTCAAATTGACTACATCTGTGGAAAAGCTCCATATCATCAGCCAAAACAAGGCCAGGGGCAGACTGTGGAATAGACCATCAATTGCTCATATACAAGTACAGGCTGCAGATGAAGAAAATTAAAACAAGTCCAAGAAAGCCAAAATATAACCTTGAACATATCCCAAATGAATTTAGAGATCACCTCAAGAAAAGATTTGATTAACATTAATGGCAGAAGACAAGAAGAGTTGTGGGTGACATCAAGATCATACAGGAAGAAAGCAAAAGGCCATTAAGAAGACAAGAAAGAAGGAAAAGACCAAAATGAATGTCAGAAGAGACTCTAAAACTTGCTCTCCTACATAGAGATGCTAAAGCAAATAGAAAAAAATGAAGAAGTAAAAGAGCTAAATAGAAATTTTCAAAGAACAGCTCTAGAAGACAAAGTCAAACATTATAACAAAATGTACAAAACACCTGGAGTAAGAAAACCAAAAGGGAAGAATACACAGCATTTCTCAAGCTGAGGGAACAGAAGACAAAATTCAAGCCTTGACTTGCAATACTGAAGAATTCTATGGGAAAAATACAAAATGATACAGAAAGAAGATGAAAGGAATACACAGAGTCACTGCATCAAAAACAAATGGTAAATGTTCAACCATTTCAAGAGACAGCATATGAAGCAAGAAGTTACTGGCTTACAAGCTTTCAAGAGGAAGCCTAGATCCAGAGGGTATGGAGGAAGGTAGAATCTCCACTGATTCTATCCAATCTGTCTGGGCAGGGCTGATGAAAGGAGATAGGGAAAGGACTCTTGTGGTACAATAGTGAATAATTGCTACCAGGACTATGAGGATTGGAAATGTAGACATTTTGTAGCAAAAGGAGGGGAGTAGTTGACTTTACAGGCCAATAACAGAGGTCCCTGGGACCATCAAGGGAACAGAGTACAGGGCCCTACCCAGAGAAACAGTGACATCAGAGATGGAGGTAGAGATGATCGCATGGAGAGACGGAGTGGCTGGGGACTCCAGACCCAGAGAGGGAGAGGGGCTGGGTGCTGACGACCAAGGGGCAGGCTTATGGGGTAATTTGATAATGCATGGAGGGGATTGTAATCATGGCAATGAAACAATATACGATAGGATGAATGTAAAGCTAATGTTCTCCCACGTAAACTATCATATAATTCACAATAAAACATTAAAATAGAGATAGCATATATGATCAAGACTCAATAATACTGAAGGAAGAAGTTCAAGGTTCATTAAAGGCATTGGCAAAGAACAAAACTCTGGGAACTGACGGAATATAAATTGAAATCTTTCAACAAACTGATGAAGCACTTAAGGCACTCATTCATCTATGCCAAGAAATTTGGAAGACAATTGCCTGGCCAACTGACTAGAAGAGATCCATATTTGTGCCCATTCCAAAGAGAGAGAGAGGTGACCCAACAGAATGCAGAAGTCACTGGACAGTATCATTAATGTCTCATACAAGTAAAATTTTGCTAAAGATAATCCAAAAATGGCTGCAAATGTACACTGACAGAGAACTTTCAGAGGTTCAAGCCAGATACTGATGACGATGTGGAATGAGGGATATCATTACTGATGTCAGATGAATCTTGGCTGAAAGCAGATAGCACCAAAAAAAGATTTACCTGTGCTTTATTGACTATGCAAAGGGTTTTGATTGTGTGGATCATAACAAGTTATGGAGAACGCTGCAGAGAATGAGTATTCTGTAACACTTAATGGTGTACATGAGGAACCTGTACATAGACCAAGAGGCAGTTGGTCAAAGAGAACCAGGGAACAATGAATGGTTTAAAATTAGGAAAGGTGTGTGACAGGGTTGTATTCTTTCACCATACTTATTCAATCTGTATGCTGAACAATAATCCAAGAAGCTGGATTTAATGAAGAAAAATGTGGCATCAAGATAGGAGGAAGACTTATTAATAACCTGTGATCTGCGATATACTGATGATACAATCTTGCTTGCTGAAAGTGAAGAGGACTTTAAAATATTTACTGATGAAAATCAAAGACCATAGCGTTTGGAATGGGTTAAGCCTCTATATAAAGAGGACAAAAATCCTTACCATTGGACCAATAAGCAACATACATATCAATGGAGAAAAGACTGAAATTGTCAAAGACTTCATTTTGCACAGATCAACCATCAACACTCAGGGAAGCAGCAGTCAAGAAATCCAATGACGTACTACATTAGGCAAACCTCCTGTACAAGATCTCTATAAAGTGTTCAAAAGCAAAGATGTCAGTTTGAGGACTAAGGTGCACCTGATCCAAGCCATGGTATTTTCAATAACCAAATATGCATATGAAAGTTGGACAGTGAATAAGGAAGACCATAGAAGAATTGATGCATTTTAGTGATGGTGTTGGAGTAGAATATTAAAAATACCACGAAATGCCAAAAGAACAAACAGATCTGTGTCGAAAGAATTATACCCAGAGTGCACCTTGGAAGTTAGGATGATCATATTTCAGACACATTGTGTCTCATATTTCAGACACAATGTCAGGAGGGACCAGTCCCTGAAGAAGGATATTATGTTTGGTAAAGTGGAGGGTAGCAGAAAAAGAGGACGACTCCACAACTAGATAGATTAGCACAGTGGCAGCAGCAATGGGCTCAAACATAGCAACAATTGTGAGGTTGGCACAAGACCGGTTAGTGTTTCCTTCTTTTGTGCATAGCATTGCTAGGAGGATCCAATGACACTTCACAACATAACACAACAAGCCTGACAAACATCAATAATTTAACATATTACTAATTCCACAAAATATGTGAATATTCTCCAGCTCTCACCTGGAGTTCAGGGACAGAGAGTACAGACTCCTCAGAAGCTGATGACATCTCATCTTCTTCATCTTGAGTGAGGTCATCAAAGTCCTCTTCTTCTTCTTCTTCAGGCCCATCCTTCTCTCCTCCAGTTTCTGGCCCAGCTGGCGTCCCCACTGACTGACCATCAACACTGGATGAGTCTTCAGGTTTCCCTAAGGGACTACTAAGCACTATTTCAAGATCAGTGGAGGATGAAGCCATCTTTGGAGATCCTTTGCTTATATCTCCTCCTGAGTTTCCATCATCAGGAGGCTCCTGAGAAGCTGAAGAGGTTTTGGTTGGCTGACTCCTCTCCTCTTCCTTTTGCAGGACTGTCTGTTTTCTCACCTCTCTAGCACCACCTGACCCCTCAGCTTGGAAGCTAGTGTCCAAATCCATGGAAGGTTCTTCCTTGATTTCACCACAAATGTCCTGCTCAGGGGATCTACTGGAGATTTCATCGCCAGGGTCTTCAGGTTCTACCTTGACAATTTCTTCTAAATTCCCAAGGGGTGAGTTTAGAGATTCTTGGAAGCCCTGAGGCAGGGCCTCTAGAGCTTGTCCTCCTCCCTCTGTTTTCACAATCTTCCAACGATAGGTACAGTTTTCTGACAATTCTTCCTGGCACCCCCTCTCTGCTTGCAGAGGCTGAGGGCTGTGCTCCTCTTTGGGAAAGACAGTAGTACACAGAGGAGATACTTCCTGGGGTTCCAATTTGGGTTCTAGGCTTTGAAAGGAACCTTTCCCTTCAGTCACAGGACAAGCAATGTCCATACTGCCTTGGGCCTTATCTTCAGCAGTAGATGGTACATGAAGATTCACAGAGTTGCCAGAAACAATTAAAGGTGGAATGGAAGAAGCCACAAGGGGCTGGTTCAATGGACAGGGAAATGAAGTAGGGTTAACTAGGAGGGTAGCAATGGGAATTGTCTGAGAACTCTGGGCCACAGCTGCACTGACAGGCTGGATCACATTACAGCCAGTGCTGAGGCTCACAACCTTCACGGTGGTGGCAGGAACAGTGAAGATAACAGGTGCAGGGTGAATGAAGGGGGCAGGTTTCAGACAAGGGGAGGCCTTAGCCCCCTTTCTCTTTGGAAGTCTCCGTTTCACACATGGCTTCCGATACTTAGAAGGGGAAAGTGAGGGCAGCATTACTTTGGGCACAAGAGCAGAGGAGAGAGAGAAACTGGTCCTGGCCTCAGGCAGTGACAAAGATGGCTCAAAACCATGACCTGCTATGACTTCCAGTCGAGGGATACCAGCCACTGTCTGGAGCGGGTGAGGAATCTGCCCCACCATTTTGCTTGGAGGGATTTCTGATTGAGTTGACCTGGCTGGTGTCTTCCCAGAGTTGAAACAAGGCTGGAGAGAGGGGCTGGGTCGGATAAGGAGGGGCTTCAGGCCTGATGACCGCTTCTGTCTCCAAGCTTTCCTGGAAAAACGTTTGGCAACTGGCTTCAGTTTCAGGACTACATCCTTAGGCAACAGCAGTGGGTACCGAGTTTCATTCCCCAATTCTGAGCTGCCTTTGTCTAGGCTTGGGGCTGTGTTGGTCTCAGGTGCTCCAGTCACATTTCCTACCTCTCCAGTACCTTCAGCAATGCACTGCAGTTCCTTCTGGATGGATGGCAAACTGGCCTGTTGGGAACAAGAATACTCTAATCTACTACATATCAGAACAGGTTTCCTAGACCTTAGGAGATCTTTCTAAGATAGTTCCAAGACATAATTCAAGAAGGATTTTTCTGTACAAATATCAAGTTCCTGCTATGGTTCCATTTAAATTATACGAGGGTGAGTAAAAAATTACCTACACTCTGGCTGTAGAATTTATTTTAATTAACTCTTATTATTGTTGTTGTTATGTGCCTTAGAGTCAGTTCCGACTCATAACGACCCTGTACAGGGTTTCTGAGGCTGTAAATCTTTACGAGAGCAGAAAGCCTCATCTTTCTCCCACAGAACAGCTAGTAGTTTTGAACTGCTGACCCTGAGGTTCGCAGCCCCATTCATAACCACTACGCTATATTAACTCTTAGAAAAGACAAATTGTTTTTTGACATAATCTCCTTACTTTTCAATATACTTTGTCCTATCTGTCAATAAGCTTTCATATTCCCTTATTAAAAAATGTTTTAGGTTGAGCTGCAAGCCACAAATGCGCGCTGCTGTCTTCACTTCTTCATCAAAAGTGAATCTTCATCTTCCAAGGGCTGTTTTCAGGGAACCAAACAAGTGAAAGTCTGCTGGAGCAAGATAAGGCCTATAGGGAGAACATTTTAACACCTCAAAACCAAGGTTTTTGTAGAGTGTCTACGGTGTGGGCAGAGGTGTGTGGACGTGCACAGTCATGCAAGATCACAACGCCCTTGGATAGCAATATTCTGCATTTACTCTGTACAGGATCGCTATGGGTCAGAACCGACTCCACGGCACATAACGACTACAACCACCACTTCAGTGAGCATCTTACTGTAAAGAGCACTGTTGATTATTGAACATTTTTCCTGAGAGTGTTCCAATACTGGCCCCCTTGAGAATCCCAGAAAACTGTAAGCATCAATTTTCCAGCTGATGGCTGACTTTTGAACTTTTTCTTGGTAAGTGATTAAGGATGTTTCTATTCCATACTCTGCTGTTTACTCTCAGACTTGTAGTGATGGATCCTATCTTATAACTAGTAGTGATGTTTTCAAATAAACATTTACCTTCCTTCAAGTATTGGTCCAAACTTTGTTTAGGGATGTCCAAACGCTGCTGTTTATGCATGCTCTTCCATGCACTAGCTATTTTGTTACCATTCTTGCACACACTTTTCAAAACCCAAGTCTGTTGCGGGTTATTTCATAGGCAAAACCATGGCTAATTTGCAAATAATCCACTGTCACTCATCTATTCGACAGATTCATTTCACGTGCACACTCAATACTGTGTCATCAGCTATGGATGTGGACAGGTGTTTTAATATAACCGGAGTGTGGATAATTTTTAACTCACCCTCGTATGCTCTGTATATATATTCATGTATTTCCCTTAGGAAACTATCATTCAACTCAATATTTTAAAGAGGTTGTAGAACTTCCTAGGTGGATAGAGGGAACGTCTGGGAGGAAGGGTAAACAAGGAAGACTTCTTTAGTCCTAGTTCTACAACTAAAGTATTTGAGGCTAAAAGTAGCCCTTGATGTTTCTACCATGGTTTGGGATAACTCTGTGACTCCTACAGTCTTTGAGCAGGGTTAAACGGCCATACCTTTAACCAGAATGGGAGTCGGTGTTCTTCCCTCTCTACAGGTGGCTTCCACTGATGTGGCTGGATTTCTTCACAGCACTTGACCAAGACAGGCAGCTGTTTGGTCTTCTTATAAAACTGGACATGAATAAACAAAACATAAATTACATTCCTTCCAAAAACATTGGCCTCTGTCCAGCAGGGGAGGGGCAGACGTGGTTTGAGATATTTTTAGAGATAAACACATGTACACATACACTTAACATACACAGCATATGATGAACACTGCTGCATTTCAATTAAACTAATCTCTAATCAATAGCGATGCGACAATTGCTCAATGTCTTCTATGTTTATTCTTGCCACCAGGACAAGGAAAGTGTAGGTCATGGAGAAAAGGAAGCAAATAATCTTATATAAAGCTTACTCTTGCTCAGCATCTACCACAATAATGCTTTAACCCTCATCCTGGGCACAAGGAAACAAATGATTATGTGAAGGCCATTACAAGGGACGGGAAAGAATCTGAGACACTTGAAATTTTAAAATAATCTAAGAGGGGAACCGAACCTAAAACCCAGACTACAAGCAACTATTCCTTCAAAATTTATCGGCCGCCTTCTATATTAATAAGAACTGCCCTACAAGCTGAGCATACAAGAGAGGCAACACTCGCTCTCAAAGAGTGGCCGTGTTCAAGGTAAAAATAGTCACACAGACCAATAGTGACCTTCTGCATAAAAAAGTACCAGCAAAGACATGTACAAATAAATGGCACACAACTCAAACTTGGAAAAAAAAAAAAAAGGTTTTTTCTGGTGTAGGTGCAACTATAAGTGAATCTTAATGAAAGAGAGTCTGCTTCAGGTGCCAAATTATGTGATTAAGGATCCACAAAGCGACTGCTTTAGTTAGAACTAAATGAGTGTGAGGAGACTTGAGCAGGCAAAGCCAAAGGTAAGGTGTGGCAAGCCAAGCAGCCTCAACTTTAACCTGAAGGATATGATAAAGGTGGCTCTATCAGCAACATGAAAGACAGCATTAACGGGACTATGGGACTAGAACTAGTTAGGAAACAACAGCTAGGAAAAGGCTGCATTAATCCAGTTTGAAATAAGGATTGAAGTAAGGCAATTGGCCACAAAGTAGCAAACCTGAAGACACAATGACTACCAACATATTACAGTGATCAAGCAGGAGGAATTAAGGATAATGTCCACATTTATGGATTCAGATAGCGGATAAAATTTAATGACATACCAGACACAGAAATCACAGAAGGGTTAAACTAAAGAAGGGAATGTTTGTTTTCAGTGGTAGCAGTAGCAACAGAGGGAGACATAAGTTCAGTCTGAGGCAAACTGGAGTTTGAGGAATCAGTGATGTAACCAAGTTGAGAATTCTGTTAAATACTTGACTAAAGTAAGTTAGAGTTCAGGAAAGAAATCTCTACTGAAACTATAGATCCAGAAATCACCATGAGACAGGTGATACCAAAAATCATGGATTTATATGACACCATATACTAAGAATTCACTGTAGAACACTGACATTGGAAAGTAGAGCAGAGGAAGACGAGTTCATGAAGAAGCAGTCTGAGGTCGGAGCCACAGTACTACAGAAGCTAAGAAAATAGGGAATTTGAAGGAGAAATTGAGTAAACTAAAACATCAATTGCAAATTTAAAATGGATACTAATAGAAAGGTATCCACTGAATAGAGCAATTACAAAATCTTTAGAGATATGTGTGGGGATAATATGATATGTATACTTTCAAAGATTAAAGAGTTAAGGAGAAACTTACTCTTAAAACAGACAGATTCAATATGCTATTTGGTTTTGTTCCCTCTTGAAACTCCATGAAAACACACAGAGAAAAGTAAAGGCAGAAGCCTACATGGACAAAGAAAAAGAGAAAAAGCAAAAGCAATAAAATGTTGGAAGCTAGAAAGCCGATGAATAGAAATGAAGAAAATTAAATTCCAAGTGAAGAAAGTTAAAGACTAACTAAACTGGAATCACAGAACCAGCAGAAGGCTAAGCCACCAGACACACTTCTTCTGTAAATAGAGGTAAACCTGGAATGAAAGATACATAAAAGAGGAATTTAAAAAGTAAAATGAGAACCAAAAACTAAACCCACTGCCATACAGTCAATTCCAACTGAGAGCGACCCAATATACGGTTTCTGAGGCTGTAAGTTTTTATGAAAGCAGTCTCACCTTTCTCCCAGGGAGCAGTCTGTGGCTTTGAACTATCAACCTGTGGTTAGCAGTCCAATGCTTAGCCCACAATGCCACCAGAGTTCCTTAAAGATGAGGATGACAGCTTGAAAATCTGTTGAAGTAATTTAGACCCTGAAACCTCCTCTTATCATTTGGTGTGGTCAAATGACAGCCCTGCCTCCCACTCTGGTAGAAATTGGAAAGGATGGGCTCTAGATTCAGACTATCAGGAATAACTGGCAGTGAGATGACTATGCTGACAAAAAATGGAAAACTCTAGTCTTCTTCCTCTTCTACTTCCCCATTTGCTATTAGAAATATTCAACAAACTAAAAAAACAGTTATTTCAAATAAAATATGTAACAGAAAAACATACAGAACTCGACCCAGTAGGAGAGTCAGAAGAAAAGACTGAAGTATTATCTCAGAAACTACAACAAAAAGACAAAGTGATGAAACAAAAAAAAGCAGCAGCTCAAGACCATTCTAGGAAGTCAAACATCTGACTGCTGGGCAGAAAGAGAGAATACACCAAGTGAAGGATGCAAGGAGGATCATCAAGATATAATTGAACAATATTGTGCTGGAAGTCTGAGAATACACCAAGTGAAGGATACAAGGAGGATCATCAAGATATAATTGAACAATATTGTGCTGGAAGTCTTAGCAAGAGCTATACGGCAATATAGGCAAATTAAAAGCATCCAAATTGACAAAGAGGAAGTTAAACTCTCCCTATTTGCAGACGATATGATCCTATACATAGAAAACCCCAAAGACTCAGTAAAAAAGCTACTAGACCACATTGGAAGATTCAGCAAAGTAGCAGGGTATAAGATCAACATACAAAAATCAGTTGGATAACTCTATACCAAAAACGACAGCATTGAAAAGGACATTAGGAAAGCAATACCATTTACAATAGCCACCCAAAGGATGAAATATCTAGGAATAAATGTAACCAGAGAAACAAAGGAC
>NW_006408560.1:14481262-14506977 GCF_000296735.1 Chrysochloris asiatica
TGTTGTTGTTGTTAAGTGCCGTCGAGTCGGTTCCGACCCATAGCAACCCTGTACAGGGTTTCCGAGGGTGTAAATCTTTACGGGAGTAGAACTCCTCATCTTTCTCCCGCAGAGAGGCTGGTAGTTTCGAACCGCTGACCTTAAGGTTCGCAGCCCGATTGGTAACCACTACGCTACCATAACTGAAGTAAATTTTCCCATACTGGAATATATGAATTTCTAGAGTAAAAAGGTTTATCAAATGCCTAGCACAATGGATCACACTAGAGCCATACAAGGACATATCATTATGAAATTTCAAAATACTGGAGACAAAATTCTGAGAAAAATTATTTCTAATCTAGAATTTTAAATCCAGTAAAAGATGAGAATGCAACAGAATTATTTTGGCTGTTGTTAAGTGCCAATGAGTTGGTTCCAATTTCTGTTTGAGTTTCCAAGGCTATAAGTCTTTGAGAAAGCAGAAAGCCTCATATTTCTCCTGCTGCAACTAAATAGAGACCCTTTATTTATTTATTTTACTTCAAAGTTAGTTGCAAAAATAGTACAGAGAATTCCCATGTATCTTTCACTCAGTATCCTCCAATGGTAGCCTCTTAGGTAACTACATATAGTACACAATACCAAAACAACAAATAGACATTGGCACAATCAACTGACCATGAACAAAAGCAAATACAATTTGAAAAAAAAAACTTGCTTCTCAAGCTCTCTTCCTCAAAAAGCTTCTAGAATGTGCTTCACTAAAACAAGGGAGTAAACCAACAAAAGAAGATGTGGAATCCAGGAAACAAATGGAGTAAGAAGTAAAAGGAATCCCCAGGATGATGGTTAAGAAAAAACTAAGAGGCTATCAGTCCACCCTCTGAGAGAAGACATCTAGACTAGTACGGCAGCAGAGAGATCAGGGAGATGAAAATAGGAATATTTAACATGTTTGAAAATACTGAAAGTACTGAAAGGAGTGTTGGAACATAATAAAACCAATCTCCAACCGTCCCAACCAAAAAAAAAAGGGGAGTGGGGGTGGGGGATTAATTATTAGCTCCAGGAAAAACACAATGTTCAGCAAGAAAGACAAAGCAGCATGGCTCAATCAGGAGGAGCAGTTACATAGTCCTTATAATGCTTACAATGTAAATCTTACTACCATTTAACCAAAATTGTGATATAATTATACTGAGAAGACTGGAGACCAAAAAATAGGTATGAGAACTAAACCCTTACCTCCCATGGTTCAAGGTTAATACATAAGGTGTACATCCAAAACAAGAAGTAGCAATGATATGTTATATAGATATAAAAGTAAATGTATACCCCCCCACAAAATTCCAGTAAGCAGAAAATGGAGAGAAAAACAGTTTTCATAACAAGCCTCATATGGTTGACTCTTTAAATCATGCATAACTTTATATGTGATATAAATACCTAAGATTTAAAAACAAAGAAGGATTAAGGGCAGGAGATCTCTACATATGTATTTACTTAAGTTTCAAATACATCTATTAATACAGTTGGGGGCAAAAAAGAGTTAAGAAGGATACAACTGAAGTGTTGTTTAGTCTTTCAAGGTAAGAGTAAAAGAAAGAGAAAATGTATGTTACGGGTAACATAAATTCAAGAAATACTGTATTTAAGTTGGGACACACTTGAATAATTTTACATTTATGGGAAAAAAACCCATAAGAAAGGGAAAGAATGTAGACAATCCAAAAGGAAAATAATGAATCAGTGTCCCCGAGGAGGCAACGTACATAAGTGAAAGGAATTCATTTTGGATAAAAGAAGGTTCCCTCATCATTGAGACTAAGAAGAGACGAAAAGGATGGTGCAAACTGGCGAGATCTCGAGTTAGAGCATGCAGGAAACACTCACTTTAACGATGTTGTCAGGAGCTCTGCTCAGGGTCAGGTTCTTGATTCTCACTGTCAGCTGGTGGACAGTCTTGCAGGTTAGAAGGTACTTGCTGATTAGTGGCTTAGGAAACTCAGTACATTCAAAGTGTTTCAGTCCTAAAGCTAGCAAACTGAGAAGAGAGCAATGACACTAAATCATACTTCAAAGTCCTTTCATTAAAAATGCCTCATGAGACTAACTTCTACACATTTTTATCTAACTTTTTCTACATCTAACTCTTGCACAGATGATGGCAATTCAACAGGAAATTTCAGACCTATAACATGAAAGTAAATAAATATATGGGGGTTATAAATATAAATAAGTTTCTGTTGGAGTTCACAATCAATGGGGAGAAGAAAAACTAAACACCACTCTCTAACAAACATCAGATCATGATTTGCCTAATATTATCAATGCAAATTATTACATCAAAAAGTATATAAAAGGATCATTCTAATAAAATAAACATAAAATGAATAATAGGAACCATGTTATGCATACTAAATCATCAGCAGCAAACCACTTCAACATAACATCTTCAGTTGTATTTACACGTATACATATATGCTGATGGCAATTGGGAAATACATATAAAGATCTATAAAAATGTTCACATGCCCACTAGGATGGCTATTATCAGAAAAGAAAAAAAGTGAAGAGTGGAAAAACTGGAACCCTCATGCATTTGTGGTAGGAATGTAAGATAGTGCAGCTGCTAGAAAAAACAGTCTGGCAGTTCCTCAAAAAGTTAAACCTAAGGGGATTGTAATCAATGTAATGAAACAAGTCATATGAATGGGTGAATGTGAAACTGATGATGTGCCCTGTAAACTTTCACTCAATCCACAATAAAAACCTTAAAAAAAAAAAGTTAAACCTAGAGTTACCATAGCCATCCACTATCATTGAATCGATTCTGACTCATAACATTTCATAGGGTTTCTGAGGCTGTAAATCTTTACAGAAAGAGCTGTGGTTAGCAGTCCAACATGTAACCTACAGCACCACCATGGCTCTTCCAAGTTTTCATTTTGTGGACTTCTGGTGTATAGCTGACGGTTAATGCGGTCAACTGCAATGTCACAGTGGGATGTTAAAGCCAGCAGTTCTAACTCACCAGCTGCTCCTTGGAAACCCTGTACAGGGTCGCTATGAGTCAGATCCCAACTTGATGGCACTTAACAATGACAAGTTTTCATATGACCCAGCAATTCCAATCTTAGGCATATACATAAGTGACTTTAAAGCAGGGACTTAGAAATGGCACTATTCACAATAGCCAAAGATTACTGCTGATGGTGGTGGTGGTGGTATGCCTTGGTGTCCTTCCAACTCACAGTGACTGTGTATACGGTTTCTGAGGCTACAAATCTTCATAGGAGAAGAAAGCATCATCTTTCTCCCATGAAGCACCTCGTGGACTTAAACTGCTGACCTTGCAGTTAGTAGTCCAACACATAATGCACTACATTACCAGGATTCCTTGTAAAAGATAATTAGATAAACAAATTATGGTATGTACATAAAACCCAAAACCCACACCTGTCAGGTTGATTCTGATTCAGAGAGACCCTACAGAACAAAGAACTGCTCCACAGAGTTTCCAAGGCTGTAAATGTCTACAGAAGTAGACTGCATCATCTCTGTTCTGAAGAGCAGCTGGCGGGCTTGAATCACTGACCTTTCAGTTGCAGCCCAATGTTTATGGAATATTATTCAGCTATAAAGAGATGAACCTTGAAGCCATTATATGAGTAAAATTAGTAAGACACAAAAAGACAAATAATATAGGTAGGTAGTCCATGGGTAACATGGAGTCCTGGGGTGGTGCTATGGGTTAATGCACCAGACTGCAAAGTCATTTGAACTGCAAGGTCGGCGGTTCAAGCTCACCAGCTGCTCCTCAGAAACCCCATGCAGGGTCACTATGGGTCAGAATGGACTCAACGGCATTTAACAATAATAACAACATGGGTTACACATGTCCAGCTTCTAGACAATTCCTACTTAGACTTTAATGTACCTACTATGCGTGAGCAAGTACTGCGAGAGTTATAAATGTAAGTCTCAATCGGGAGTAAATTCGTCCTAACTTTAAAACAATCAAATCAACCCCTACTTGCAATAAATTCTTCATCACAGGCACCTTCACTTGCTGCATGTGCTGCTTTTAAATCAATGACAAGGCTTCTAGCCTTTTCTTTTACTAAAGTAAGGATAAATAAGAACCTGTTCTGACTCACTTCCAAATTCCACTTTAAAGACTTGAAGAAACAATTAGGAACAGATCTTGTTCTAACCCAGGGATTACCTGTATATGATCCCACTTATATGAAATACTGCATCTAGAACAAGCAAATTCACAGAGACAAAAATTTTATTAATGGTTATCAGGGGCTAGAAGGAGGAAATGCTGAAGGACTACTGAATTTCTGTTTGATGTGATATAAAGGTTTTGGAAATCAATAGTGGTGATAGTAACACAAGATAGCAAATGTAATCAATGCCACTGAACTGTAAACTTAAACCAGTTAAAATGGCCGTGTGTGTGTGTGTGTGTGTGTATGTTGTTGTAAAGTGCTGCTTAGTCGGTTCTGACCCATAGAGACCCCATATATAGGGTTTCTGAGGAGCAGTCGGAGGTCGTTGTTATGTGCTGTGTAGTCAGTTCCAACTCATAGCAACCCTGAATAGGGGTTTCCAAAGAGTAGCTGGAGAGTTTGAACCATGACCTTGTGGTTGGCAGTCCAATGCTTATCTTACAGCGACATACCAGAAGTATCAAGAATGAATATGAGAATGAATCTGAGTTGTGTTGGAGCAGAATATTAAAAGCACTATGGACTGCCAGAAGAAGAAACACCTGTGTCAGAATAAGTACAGTCAGAATGCTCATTACAAGCCAGGATGGTGAGACTTCGTCTCTCATACTTCACACATATCAGGAATGACCAGTCCCCAGAGACGGAAGGACAGCATGCTTAGTAAAGTGAAGGATCAGCAAAAAAGAGGAAGACCCCAAACCAGATAAAATTGGCATGGTGGAAGCAGCAATGGGCTCAAATATAACAACTGCTAGAATGGCGCAGGAGCAGACAGTGTTTCATTCTATTGTGCATAGGGTTGCTATGAATCAGAACTGACTCAATGGGTACCTAACAACAACAATATATGCATATATAATTTTTTTTTAAATTTTAACGAGCTTAATTTTAAAAACAGTTTACAATCTTTCTCAAACAATCTCTAAAGGATTAATTTTAAAGATTTTTTTCCAAAAACTGTGCACACAGATCCTTGGTGAAGCATCATAAATAATATTGATAAAAGGAGCATTTTAATGCCATTAGATAACAGCTGATTTGGTTTATTTTTATAGGCCAAAACAAGGATAATGTAATAGCACAGAAAAACTATCTCAGTAAGATTCTAAATAAAAAAATAAAAAATTTTACTTAAATAGACAGCAATATGTAAAAATGCAAAGAGAAAAACCATTGGCTTGAGGTGTTAGAATAGGGGTAAACATTTTCTCCTTTGAAAATTTTTCTTCAGGGTTGATAGGGACGGACAACTCAACCATTAGCTACCTAAAATGGGGGTGTGGTTTGGGATGCTATAAACACAAAGTGTCTGGCTTACAAGTTTTCATTAGGGAGTTTAGTTTCAGAGAGAATGGGGGAAGGTAGAATCACCACTAAACAGTTTCCATCTTGTCTAGATAGGTCAGGTGAAAAGAGATGGCGATAGGATTCTTTTGATCTAATAATAATATTTATCATGACTGATTGCGATAGTCACAATTGCAAAGGTAGAAGATGTATAACAAAAAGCGGGGAGTAGTTAATCTTACATTCCAGGACAGAGGATACCTAGAACCAGCAAGAGGGAAGAGCATAAGCAGAATGTGGTATCCTAATCAGAGAAGCAGCAACACCAGAGTCGGGCCAGAGATATGGCATGGAGAGATAGAGCCATCTGAGGACTCTAGACTCATGGAAAGAGAAAGGCTGTGTGCTGACAGGCAGGGGGCTGGTTTGTCCTTTGGTTGTTTAAACGATTTATATTCCTGCATGTTTTTGTGTATATCAAAAATGGGGACTGTAACCATTACATCGAAACAAGATGCAATTAGCTGAGTGCAAAACTGATGTTCTGCCATGTAGATTGTCACTCAATTGACAACAGAAGCTTTTAAAAAAAAAAGAAGAAAATGTATCAAAATGTGTATGCCATGTCCAAAACAGCAACATTTGGTACTGCTAGAACACACATTGCATTAACTGTGTCTATCTTATCTACACTCTTTTTATTTTTGTTTTTTGTGTCCACGTCTTACTATATACACTTTACTTCTCATAAACTTCTAAAAAAGAACTGTTATCTCCAGGTTATTTAGCCCCACACTGTAAACACCTACTTGTCCTCAGCCTTGGTGAAAAAGCTCTTATCCTCGGGATCCTTTGCCTGCAGAGAACATAAGGGAAGTAGCTCTGGATACATGAAAACCTTGCTTGTTGCTAGGATCCAAGCTACTTGCTTTGGCAAACAAGGAAATTCATAGGCTGTAAGAAAAAAACAAAAACAAAACAGCAATACATGGAATTCTAGAACTAAGAAGGCTTCAGAAAAAATTCTGAATGTATTTCTGCATTTAAGTAGCACTGCCTTTACCTAACTTGCCTCCTTCCCACAACACCTCCCTTCACAGAAGTTCCACAATCTTTCTCAACCTAACATATCCCAAAACAGAGCCTCATTCAATGTTAATAAAATTTTATTATTTTATTATTTTCTATGTGGAACACTAAACCCACTAAGTAACACATACTTTCAAGGAACCTATAGCGTATGCTCAAAAACTTCTACTTCTTTCCCCCTTTAAATCCTTCAAGGATAAATGACCAACCATGCTTTCTTTCTTCCAGGTTTAGACTCCAATTTTTTTAATCCCCCTCATTATTTCTGGTATTCCAAACTATATTTTATTCTTATGCAACTTTCATAAGTTCTCCCATATTCCCCTGAGGTTGGGAACAACAACAAAAAAAAATTACAGGAATGAGACAATTCAGTCTCATTCATTTCTGCCTTCCTGCTTAAGTTAGTTCCAGGCATCTATCTCTGCCTTTCTAGAACAAACATTAGAAAAACCTCTGTATTTCTCCTTACATAACTGTTCTTTTATAACCCAGGGTTTTACATATGTAATTACTAGGGTTTGGTGTTAATTAAGTATTCATTACGAAAACAAGGCTATTAAAGTAATTTGATATCAGTGTCTATGACATAAGGTACCTGTATTTAACTTTAGAAGTGTCAAGCCAAACCCTTTGCTATATCACTGATAGAGACTCAAAGAAATGCTACAGGACAGAATAGAACTGCCCCATAGAGTTCCAAATGCTGTAATTTTTATGGAAGCCAACTGCCACATGTATCTCCCTCGATGTGGTTGGTGAGTTTGAACTGCCAACCTTTCAGTTAGCAACTGAGCTTTTTAACCACTGTGTTAACAGAATCAGGGATTTAAAACTAAATCTAAAGATAAATCCAAATACATAGCCATTACAGATACAGATCAACAAATTTTGCTAAACCAGAAAACAAAAGCAAATTTTTTGCTTAAGGAAAGACCTAACAATATATTTTCTCAAAAAATACTACACCAAAACAAGGTAGAAAGCAAACCTGAAAAGGTTCTTTAAAACACTGAACTTGAAAAAAGAACAATATCTCTAATTAGTGCCTAACTCCAAAATCTACATTTCATTCAAAATGACACTCAGGAGAAGTATCAGCTGATCATAATAGAGTATAACTTAAACATAGCCCTCTTCTTCACACCCCAGGTTTGTCTTGATCTCAATTCAAATGATCTCTATCCAACTTTGTGTTGAGTTGTACATATCTATCCCACACGTCTGTCCTGTCCATTACCTTCATCCCTTAAGTACAACTATTGTTATGTAATTCTAGAATTTAGACAAGCAGTAAAAATGGAAGATGAAACAGAGTAGAAAGAAGAAAGAAAAGATCAAAATGGATTTCAGAAGAGACACCGAAACTTTCTCTCCAGCATAGAAATGCTAAAGCAAATGGAAGAAATGAGATGGTAGAAGAGCTGAACAGAAAATTTCAAACGTCAGCTTGAGAAGACAAAGTCAAATATTACAACAAAATGTGCAAAGATCTGGAGTCAGAAAACCAAAAAGTAAGAACATGCTCAGCATTTTTCAAGCTGGGGGAAGTGAAGACAAAATTCAAGCCTTGACTTTCATTAGGATTCACTGGGCAAATTATTAAATGATGCAGAAAGCATCAAAAGAAGATGGAAGGAATACACAGAATCACTATACCAAAAGGAAATGGTTAATATTCAACCGTTTTAAGAGGTAGCATAGGATCAAGAGCCTATGATCCAGAAGGAAGAAGTGTAAGATGCATTGAAGGAACTGGCAAAGAACAAGGCACCAGAATTGATGGAATAAAAATTGAAATCTTTCAAGAAAATCAGGTGGCACTGGAGGCACTCACTCATCTCTGCCAAGAAATCTGGAAGACAACTATCTGGCCAACTGACTGGTAGAGATCTGTATTTGTGCCCATTCCAAAGAGAGACTACCCAACAGAATGCAGAAATCATCAGACAATATCTTTGATATCCCATGCAAGTAAAGTTTTACTAAAGGTAATACAGAAATGGCTGCAAGCATACATTGACAGAGAACTTCCAGAGGTTCAAGCTGGATTCAAGAGGACATGGAACGAGGGATCTCACTGATGTCCAATGGATCTTGCCTGAAAGCAGAAAATACCAGAAAGATGTTTACCTGTGCTTTATCGACTATGCAAAGGCTTTAGATTGTATGGATCATGACAAGCTATGGACAACATTGCGAAGTATAGGCATTCCTAAACACTTGATTGTGCTCAGGAGGAATGTGTACACAGACCAACAGGCAGTTGTTCGAACAGAACATGGGAACACTAAATGGCTTAAAATTAAGAATGGTGTGCGACAGGGTTGAGCAACCTGAGATATGCAGATGATACAACCTTGCTTGCTGAGAGTGAAGAAGACTTAAAATATTTACTGATGAAGATCAACGACCACAGCCTTTGGTATGGATTGCATCTCAATGTAAAAGAAACAAAAATCCTCACAACTGGAACAATAAACAACATTCTTATCAACAGAGAAAAGACTGATGTTGTCAAAGACTTCATTCTTCTTGGATCAACTATCAACACTCATGGAAGCAGCAGTCAAGAAATCAAATGACATACTGCATTAGACAAATCTGCGGCACAAGACCTTTTTAAAGTTTTGAAGAGCAAAGATGTCAGCTTGAGGACTAAGGTGCGCCTGACCCAAGCCATGGTATTTTCAATAATCTCATATACATGTGAAAGCTAGACAGTGAATAAGGAAGACCATAGAAGAACTGATGCTTTTGAGTTATGGTGTTGGAGGAGAATACTGAAAGTTCCAAGGTATGCCAAAAGAACCAACAGATCTGTGTTGGAAGAAGTGCAGCCAGAGTGCTCCTTGGAGGCCAGGATGGCCAAACTTCGTCTCTCATACTTCTGACATGTCGTCAGGAGGAACCAGTTGCTGGAGAAGGATATCATGTTTGGTAAGGTGGAGGGTCAGAGAAAAAGAGGAAGGCCCCCAGCAAGATGGATTGACAAAGTGGCAGCATCAATGGGCTCAACCATGGCAACAATAGTGAGGTTGGCCCAGGACCGGGCAGTGTTTCGTTCTGTTGTACATAGCGTTGCTATGAGTCAGTACTGACTTGATGGCACCTAACAACAATACCCTAAAACTCTCTGAGACAGACCTCTCACTGCAAAAAAATACAAGCTTGACGTGGACACATCTGACCCTACCAGGCTTCTTGACAGTTTTACGAGGACTCCAGTCAATGCTGACATGTGTACTAAAGTCTTCAATGAGCTGCATAGCTCCCATCAGATTACAGGGTTGGAACAAGGTCTGAAACTTAGGGTTGAACTGATGGTGAAGGGCGATGGAGCTTTGAGCAAAGGTTCCCAGTTCTTTCTGTGAGAAATAAGACACAAAGGACACAATTAGTACCAATACCCCTTTGTCTCTCTGTCCTTCCAACTACTGAATAAAAACAGGTAATTATCATCATAGAGTTTTTCATGATTAACAATTAAGACTGCTCTTTTGTATAGTCCTTAGATACTCAAGGATTATATTTGTAATACACTCATTCTTTCTTTTACATATACATGTATGTGTGTATATATACAGAGTCTTGGTGTGGTACTGTGGGATAAAGCACTGGACCGCAAGGTCGTTTTGAACCATAAGGTCAGCAGTTCAAGCTCACCAATCACTCCTTGGAAACCTTGTACAGGGTCGCTATGAGTTGGAACCAACTTGAAGGCACTTAACAATAACAACACAATGTATATATACATACACATAGTTTCTTTTACCGTTTTGTTGAGCATACACACAGAACATACACCAATTAAACAATTCTTACATGTAGAGTTCAGTGTAAATGAACACATTCTTCCGGTTGTGCAACCATCCTCACTCTCCTTTCCTGACTTGTTCCACTGCCATTAACATAAAATCCCTGCCCATTAGAGTCCCTATCTAATCCTTTCAGTTACCATTGTTAATTTGATCCCACACAGATAGATCTTAAAGGAGCACACCACTCAAGACAGACATTCTTTACTAATTGAGCTAAACAACATTAGGTTTTAAGAAGACTTCAGGAGATACTTTCGGTTCAAAACTTAAGGTTTAAAAATTATCTCAAGGCAATAGTTTCAGGAGTTTATCCAGCTTCCATGGCTCAGAAAACATCAGGATTTCATGTTGTTGTTGTTAAGTGCCATCGAGTTGGTACCGACTCATAGCGACCCTATGCACAGCAGAGCGAAATACTGCCAGATCCTGGGCCAACCACACTACTGGGTTTCATAAGAACTTGAAATTCTGTTTCGTATTTCTCCTTTTCCAATCAGGATTCCACACTCATTCATTCTTGTTTTATTTTTAGACTGAGTGTTCCTCAGCCTTCAGGATGCATATTTCAACTCCTCAACCAGAATCAAAGTTCTCAAGAATATGGGTCAATACCTTTATAAATTATTTTTTTTTATCTTTTGGGTTTTCTGACTAACACCTAGAACAAAGTAGATGCTACAGTCCTCTGGTTGCAACAGGAAATGAATACACACTGTCGGCTACCAAGGAATCTAGAAGTGCTTAGTAAATAATAGATTTATCCAAGAATCACAGAATATAGTCATTATCTTCCTTCAAGTTTGGGGGCAATTTCTATAGTTGAAAATTCCAGATTTAAAAATCCTTACTTGAAAATATTGCAAAATATTATGAGTAAAATTAATTCTGTACACCAAACACCAGCATTGAGCCTAATAAATAAAAAAACAAATTCAGCTCTGGTAGCGTAGAGGTTACGAATTGGGCTGCGAACCTTAAGGACAGCAGTTCGAAACTACCAGCCACTCCACGGGAGTAATATGAGGCTTTCTGCTCCTGTAAAGATTTATAGCCTCGGAAGCCCTGTACAGGATCGCTATGGGTCGGAACCAACTCCATGGCACTTAACAACAACAAAAAGAATGAAAGTACCAAAAATCTAAGAAGCCAGTATAGGCCTAAAAATGAGGGAGAGGATACAATAAAAAAGTGAGAGGGACATTCTAAGAAAAGTACATACATTCTTTGACTCTTCATGGGAAAAAATGACTTACATTCATTCTCTTAGAAAACATAGAAACTCAGAGCAGAAAGTAGACATAGCTACCAAAAGCATCCAGGAGAGAAAAATAAATGTATATTATGATGGAAAGCTGTGGGAAATGACTGCCAGGCTAACTTCAGACCCAAGTCTTTAGAGTGAGGGATACTTATAGCCTTACAAGAAATACTCTCGTCGTACTGGCCTCCGAACTAAGATTGGGGTTGGAGCTGGCAAGAAGGTGGATTTGCGTCAAGAGCTGAACATGCTAGGGAGGAAAAGAAAATAATACAGTGACATATTATGATATTGCTATTTCAGGAACACAAATACATCTTAAAATACTTGTAATTTTATCACACACATTTTGCTTTCTGGAGAGATAATGAGAACAATACAGTATCTTACCAGGAATTTCTCAGATAAGTTCCCCTTGAGCAAAATGATAAAACCATAAGAAATTTAACCTCAAACCAGAGGGACAAAAATTAGAAAGAGGAAAAATTACTTCTGGAAGTGAAAGCTGTAAAAGGGAGCTTCAAAACGTTAATGGGAAAAAGGAATTACATAGTAAAAGAAATTTTCCATGACTTTTTGAAGCCCTATATAGTAATTTCAGAATAGATTACTAAAGACTCTTTGAAATCTATCAATCTGAATACGATTAGGGTCCTTACGTATATTTTTGAAATAAGGTATGAAATGGTGACTTCTCAAGGTGCCATGATATGAAGATCCTATGATCCATGGCTTCAAAGGTTATTCAAGAGCATTATTTCTTTTACAAATTTCCTAACAAGTCTGAGAATCAGGCCATGTGGTACATTAACATTACAAAGAAGAGTCTCACCTGCTGCATTTGCTGTTGGAGTCTCTTCCTCTGTGCTAAATCTAGAACCAAAGTCTGAGGTACTTTGTCACTCTTGGGCTTAACTCTCTCCACCTCCTGTTGTTGTTTAGCTGATGATTTCTTCATCTTCAATTGTTCAAGTAGTTCCTTTACTGTCCGATGTTGCTCATTTAGAAAGTTGGCCAGCGGTTCCTCAAACCTGCCCCCAAAAGGGAGATGAATGAATCTGAACATTTTCCCTCAGAACACAACATAGTCAATCCCTGCTAATGGCGGGTGAGGCCTGAATAATCTCCATCTTCTGTTAATCTCCAAATTTCACTGTAGCCAGCAGTTGTACTCCCAGTTTTAGGTAAATCTTTTCTTGAAGTTAATAAAGACGCAAATAAAATTATTCTGAATTAATCACCCTAATACATGGTATAAAATAGAGGAAATCACATCAAAATCTATGAGCAGTGAAACATTTGAATAATACACAGCAACAGAACTAGTGGGCATTTTTCATTCTTCCATCACACTAATATCCACCATGATATATAATCTTCTGAAATGAAAGGACTTGTTTAATTTGCCTGTTACTCTTATCCCAGGTCTAGTTTCTTCCATCTTTCTATCCATTCAGGCTGCTCTGCCTTCCTTTCTTAAAAAGGTCAAAGATCTTCTTCTACATGGTAGTTTATTTATGTTTTATTTTTAATTATTATTTTTTCCTTCTTCCCTTTCTTCTTTTTTTAATACAAGATTGTTTAGAAACAAATTTTATTTGCTTAGTACCCTCCATGAATATATTTTCTTTGAGTCCTGTAAATCCCTCCCCGAAATTTTCTACTCTTCCAGGCCTGCCTTTTGAGGCTAAAGCAAGAATCCAAACACCTTGTATGCTGAGATGAAGGCAGAACAAGTCACTTAGAAGAATAAACACACATGCTGATACTGTATGTAGTCAGGATAGGACTTGCTCAAGTAGTTATGACTGGCAGGTTTTCCTGTTTCAAGGAATTTCCTATATTGTAAGCAATAATTAAATGACAGGAACGTGTTCCAATAGCCTAAACCACAGGACTGTCTTCTGTATATTCATTACTGAGAAGTGAATATTATTGACTATCTAAATTACTGTCAGAAGAAAAGAAGAGCAGAAACACTGAAAAGTAGATAATGAAAACAGTGCCTGTGCCTCATTTTACGACGTTATTACTGGATAGTTAGTAAGGGGAGCACAAAGTACTTTTATTGTGTGCTTGTAGGTTTTTAAAGATTTTATGGTGGTTTGGGTGAAAGTTTATAGGGAAAATTAGTTTAATACTCAACAATTTTTATTTTGTTTCAAGACATTAGTTACAATTCCCTCACTGCAATTACAGCACTCTTTCCTTCTTTCCTGAGCCCCTGTTTCCTGTAGCCATCTTTCCTGCCCTTGTGGTTTCCGTTGGATGACTGTTCTGAAGAGCACATTCCTCACAGGTGCTACTGTTCACTTTATGATCTACTGAGAGATGATCCGGGGTAGGAGGGAGGGTTAGCTCCAGGTTTGAAGGTAGTCTCCAGTAGACCAGTAAATCTGGTCTTCTTTATGACTGTGAATTTTCTTATATATTTTTCTTTGTCCAAGATCTCTCTGTGATGTTTTATTTAATTTTAAAAAACTTAAATAAGATTTACATCTTCTAAGAGCAGCAGTAGCAGCTCGAGCAAGTCTATCAAACACCAGCAGGTAAGTGAATGTGTGAACAGGGATGTGAAAGAAGCCATATAATCCCCAAATTAAAAAAAAACTATACACAGAGTTGATTAGTGAAACTGAAATGTTTAGAGATTAAATCCAATTATAATAAATTCAAAGGAAGAATGGATCCTTTCTACTAAGTTACAGTTTTTTTCTATGAATTACAGCTTGACATGCATGGGTCAACCAATTACCACTTAGAAATCTTGAGGACTTTTTTTGTTGTTGTAGTGGTATTTTTTATTTGTGGTAATGGAATGTAACTGATATTTCTACTTTTTATTGGTTAGTATACCTTGTCTTTTTTACTACATTGCAAGGTCCCTGATGGCCTATGTATCAGTGGATCCTAGCTTTCTAGGTTAGGTAATGCTGTTAGTTAAAACGCTAATAGAGGATGTGGATCTGTTAACTTTATTTTCTCCAACCATGGTACTAACTACACTGTGATCTCTAGCTAGCCATTCATCTAATGACAGTAAGTTGCTATTTACAATGGGTATCAGCCAACTAAAGTGCAGAGAAATGATGCAAATCCATCACAAAAATAAGAGAAATTTAAGCCTCTACTTTCTGGGTAGGGCAACAGAAAAGTCAACTTTCTGTGAAAAGACCACACATTTCAAACTCCAGGGCATTACTGTACATAGTTCATGGTTTACTCAATTAATGCCTAGGTGACTGGCAAACTTTGATGAACATTTACCAGATGTTAATGATGAAAAAAAGAAGAGCTAATGGGACATAATGGAGGCATTTCTGTAGCTGGCCACAAAGTCTTCCACCTCTCCAGCACCACTCACCTAGAGAAGTTGCTATGGATACCAGCTACTGTTTTTTCTCCTTTCCCAAACAGATACAGCTTGGTCTATAGCTGCACTGCCCCATAACAAGGAGATATATTCATTTGATATTCAATTCCCCACAAGGTTCTGTATCTTTAGATCAATAACAATTCTACTTTCGAATGGAAAATCATTCCTCCAATTTCTGAAAACCTTTCCAGAAATATACATTTCCTCCATTCTATATTTCAAGGTGTTTGTCCAGCTTACCGTAGGACTTGAGGGGTATTAAAGTTAGGCCGAGACTCAGCCACACGATCCTTCTCCTCAGGGCCGTCATCTTCCACTTTGGGAAATCCCATCTCATCCTGGAACTGACGACAAAGGAAGAGAAGGTTTTACATGGAGAACACACCTGTGAAAATCACCTCAGCAATGAGAAAAGAAAGTGAAGACCAAAGGACTTTAACAATACTGGTACTGAGAAAGTGCCTGTGTTAGAACCATTCAAGACTTAGGGACCACAACATTCCATACTTGGGATAACCACTATGCCAGAGAAAACAATCATTCAACCAGCCAACTTGTAATGGCAAAGATTTGCATGGATAACTCAAAACGATCAATCTCTTATACAAAAATATCTTTCAAGAAACTGATTTACCAGAAAGATATACTATTTGTGCTCAGAATAGTCTAAAACAAGTTTTTAATTTTCAAGGACACACCAAATGATACTTGGGAAGGTCATCCAAAAGTTTGCAAGAAAAATTTTACTAAGAATAACCTACACATGTATGAAATTAGTAGACTACAGTCTACGAAACAACAAAACTCTTCTGTCATATTCTTTCCTGGGTGCACTGAAAGAATAGTTCGGTCAGACCCTCTGTAGGGAGGGTCTCAGAGGCCAAAGGACAGCGCTTGCTAGAAAACATGCATTTACCACCCAGAGTTTTCATGCAACGATCACTACTCACAGTGTCAAACAGCTCTTCCATCAGCTCATTCACTTCCTTTTCTGCAAGAAATCCAAACAATGTGTTGTTGGCACAAGTTACTTTCATTTTGCAGTAACTAGTTTTCAGCAAGATATCTAACTAATTCCCCATATCTGTCTATGTTCATTCAGTTAAAAACATTTACTGATCAGTGCTAGAATAAGGAGGGCTTGGCTCCAGATCTATAGAACTGGCAGAGCCACCTGAACAGCATTTAACCAGTCATCCTACTTGTAGCTGCACTGTGGTCCTAACAGATATTGAAAACAGTTCCATCAAAAGCCTCAGTGACAAGAATCATTCCCATGCCCTCCACACACAGAGTAGACAGGGATGGGCAACTTGGACATTGGCTACCCAAAATGGGGGGTGGGGGGATGGGGGGATACAAAGGCAAGAAGTGACTGGCTTACAAGCTTTCAAGAGGGAACCTAGAGCCAGGGGGCCTGGAGGAAGGCAGAATCTCCAGTATCCAATCTGTCCAGGCGGAGCTGATGAAATGAAATGCAGATGGGTCTCTTGTGATACAATAGTGAATAATTGTTGCCAGGACTGATTGTGAGGGTTGGAAATGTAAATAAAGGTAGACGTTTTATAGCAAGGAAGGGAGGGATTAACTTTCCAGTCTAGGAGCAGAGGTCCCTAGGACCAACAACGGAGAAGAGCCGAGAGCGGGACCCTACCCAGAGAAGCAGTGATGCCGGAGATGGAGTCAAACAGGATGAGCAGCTGGGGACTTTAGATCCAGAGAGGGAGAGCTACTGTGTGCTGAAGACTGGGGGGTGGGGGGTAGTGTAGGGGGCAGGCTTGCAGGGTATACCCTTTGGTTGGTTGATGATGCATGGAGGGAATTGTAACCATGGCAATGATATGATATACGACAGAATGAATGTAAAACTAATTTTCTCCCATGTAAACTATCATATAATTCATAATAAAACACTATAAATAAATAAATAAATAAAAAGCCTCAGTGAACTACTTTCATATTGAGTGCCGTGAACACACATAACACTGAGGCCAAAAGGAAATCCATCTAGGACCAGGAACTCTGTCGTCACATTCCTCCCACACCACACCTACCTCCCAAGGTTCTTGGCTTGCAGGAGTCCCCCAGAGTTTTCATCTCTACAGGTCCAACAGCTGCACTGTGTTTTTGCTTTAGGGTTTGGTTTTGTGGGTTTTTTTCCTTGTTGTTTCATTGTTTTTGCTTGCCTATTCTTTCTCCTCCTTCTTCTCTTTCTATTCCCTTGAATTTTATCCTTTCTATCTCCGTTTTTGTTTTTCCCTCTTTTCTTCGGTTTCTCATTTCTCTCTTCTTTTTTTTTCTCCTTTTGATCTTTCTTTACTACTCTTTCTGTGGCATTGCAGGATAATCACTAGACTACTAACTGCAAGGTCAGCAGTTCAAACCCACCAGCTGCTCATTGGAAACCATGTACAAGGTGGCTATGATTCAAAGGCACTTAACAACAACAATAAAATTCTCTTTCTCTTTTAATCTTTCCTCTCCGGATTTTCTAAGCACTTATTTCTTCCTTTAATTTCCTCTTATACTTCTCTTCTATAGCTCTATTTTCCTGTCACTCATTTTCTCTTTTTAGTTATTCTTACGTTTTCATTACATCTTCCTTTTATTTTTCTCTTATTTTTTCCCTATAGGTTCCATTTCCCTGCCCCCTTTTGTCACATACCCAGCAGAGTTGTCCCTTAAATGCAACAGTGAGATAAACAGAAACTAAAGACCAGATCACTTTTACATAAAATGCTAAAGGGTGTTCCTTAGACTGAGAACTAGCAGCAGACAAACTGAGATTACCATACATGACATCACCACTGAGAACTCAATTCAGATGTAGAAGTATTTAAAATAAAAACAAGCTACAAGACTGAAATCAGAGAACCAAAAATATCAATTTATAATGAATTTGACTACAAATAAAAAAAGGAATAGTGTAGACACAGAACTTCTAAATGGTAAGGACATCAAGTAAATTTCAAGATAAAATAGACTGTCTTAAGCAAGAAAAAAAAATTAATATATTACAGGATAACCTCAGGAAATTAATACACCCACACATCAAAATAAAAAAGGAGAAAAATCAGAAAGATTTAGTAAAAGTTAATACAAAAGAAATTATATGAAAAGAACACCCACAAACAAAATTAATTCAGTGCAGAAAATTAAGTGGAAAAATAAAACCAGCAGCACCACAAAAAAATACATAGCAAAATGACAGCAATCAATTTATACCTATTGATAATTACACTGAATGTAAATGCATTAAATGCACCAGTCAGGAGAAAGACACAGCAGAATGAATAAGAAAACAGTATACTTCAATATGCTATCTACAAAAGACATGTCAAAAAGATGGATGCACCCTAAATGCCCATCAAAATTATTAAACAAACTTTGGTTCATACACGCAATGGACTACTACACAACATTGAAGAATAATGATGAATCTGCAAAACATCTTACAAAATGGATGAACTTGTAGGACATTGTTGTTGTTGTTAATTGCCTTCGAGTCGGTTCCGACCCATAGCGACCCTGTACGGGGTTTCCAAGGGTGTAAATCCTTACGGGAGTAGAAAGCCTCATCTTTCTCCCGCGGAGCGGCTGGTAGTTTCGAACATTATGCGGAGTGAAATTAGTCTATTAGGATGAGACCAATATTCTAAAAAGTTAAGAAAACTTTTTCTTGAGAAAAGAAACAATCTATGGTGGTTACATGGAGGAGTGGAGAGGAAAAATTATTAACTGGCCATAGGATAGAACGGGCTGCTAGTGTTTCGCTGTAGGATCAGCACCTAGACTGTGAACCACGAGGTCAGCAGTTCAAACCCATCAGCTGCTCCTCAGAACCCTATACAGGTTTGCTATGAGTCAGAATCGATTTGACAGCACTTAACAACAACAGAGGGTACACACATGTTACCAGAGGTGACAGAGTGAGGTTAGCAAAGGAAAAATGGAGGTAGGGAGAAACAGTGAAGAATGCAGTAGTTAAAGGTGAACAGAGGTAAATACTGTTAACTGTTGGCAAGTGAAAGGGAAGCAATCAATGTAATGAAGCAAAGTACATGATTTGCTAATTAAAACTGATAATCCGCTCTTTAAACCTTCACTCAATTCACAATAAAATGTTTTTAAAAGGTTTGTGGAAATTTTCATTATAATTTTATTTTTTCATGATATTCTGAAGATTCCGCATAGATAAACACTGTGGTATATACATACAAACTGACCTTGCAGTCCAGCACGTTAACCCACAGTACCACACCTGAACCACAAGGTTAGTGGTTCAAGCTCACCAGCTGCTCCTTGGAAACCCTACACAGGGTCGCTATGGGTCAGAACTGACTCAACAGCACTTTAACATCAACATCAATATACATACAGGAGAAAATTACTCAGCAATAAAAGGAATTAAATCAATATACTTAAGCACAAAAAATACTGCGTTGAGTGAAAGAAAGAAGCCTTGTTGTTAAGTGCTGTTGAGTCAGTCCTGATTCACAGCGACCCTGTATAGAGTCAGCAGCTGGTGGGATTGAACCATAGACCTTGTGGTTAGCTTATCCTAGAATATCACACCAGGCTTCCTTATTCCCACAAAAACAGCACATACAACAATGTTACTTTTATATCAAGTTCTTCTAAAACAAGCAAATTTAATATGTAATAAACAAAAATCTGAACAATGGTTGCTGCTCCAGCAAGGTGGCGTCGGAAGTGGGGAGAAGAGCTTAGTACAAAGGGCATGAAGGAATTTCTGAGGCGATGTCTATATCCTGATAGAGGTTTGGGTTGCACATGTGCCAAAAGTCATGAAATAGTCTGTATAAGATTTGTGCAGTACACTGTGTAGAGATTTTACCCAAAACAAAGATGACCTAAAAATCTGATAGGAGCAAATTAAAGAGGACAAGAGGTAGGATCACAGAATTCTATGACTAGAAAGGAAGGCACTTCATTCAGATATCTTACTCAATGGACAAATAATATCAGTACAGTGTTAAACACCAGCTCTGTAGCAACAAACAATACAAAGCTTCTGTTCTTGAGAGGCTCAGAGTCTGCGAGGAATGACAGCAAAGCGGAGCTTATAATAAGGAATTATAAGAGCAATAAATACTAAAACTATGAACATATATAAAGTGGTATGAGAGTGTATAACAAGAGCAATGACCCTAATGGAGAAAGATCTCACTGAAAAATTACATGTAAAGGAAAGAGCAACAAAACAAAGAAAAAGGAAAGGCAAGTATTCTAGGCAAAGGACTGAACTGAAATGAGACCTCCTGCTTTTCAGCTTCAAGGAAAAAAAGTCTCCTTACCCAGAATATGATACTGTTGACTAATTCCTCCTAGAAAGACTCTTCTTTTGCTTTCTCTAATGCTAGACTTTCTTTTTTTTTTTTTCATACTTTCAGGAATCTTCCTTCACAGTTTTCTCAAAGCCTAAATCTCCAAAGACTTTTCACTCTATACTTTCTCACTGATTCCTAGGGCTCTTTCACCTAATCTCTAACCTTAACTGTCATAACAAATTAAAATAAATGGAGGATCTTCTTCATGAACAAATGATATTGTAATCTCAAAAATAAGATGTTAAATGAGATAAACCAACCAAAATAGAATAGAAATCCTAAAGGACACCTTTTACATAATTCTTTTAACAAAGAGAACTATACTATTAAGATATCTAATTTTGGATGCTTACAAAGTTTTCACCATAACCTGGTTATGAGTCAGCATCTCCATGTTGTATATACTATTCCAGTAAAGGGTTGTGCACATACTCAACAAAAATCAATAGTTTCTCCCATCTACATACTGCAAACTGATTTTTGACAAAACAGCTAAGTATATCGCATGGGGACGTGATAGTCTCTTCAACAGATGGTGCTGGCAGAACTGGAAAGAGATATGCAAAAGACTAAAACAAGACCTTCACCTCACACCTTATACAAAAACCAACTCAACATGGATTAAAGATGTAAATGTGAATCCCAGAATTACGAAGGTCATCAATGAAACAATAGGGACAAATGTGAGGGCACTAATTCAGTAAATACACAGACTACCAATCATATAAAAAACTACACAAGCAAAACTAGACAAAAGGTGAGTGGGACATACTAAAAATTAAAAACTTATGTGCATCAAAAGACTTCACTAGAAGAGTAAAAAGGGAACCCACAAAATAGGATTGACACATCAGACAAGGGACTTATTTCTAAAATATATAGGAAACTATAACACCTCTACAAGAAAAAGACAAATAACCCAATCAAAAAAATGGGCACAGGACATGAACAGACACTTCACCAATGAGGAGATCCAGGCTGCCAACAAACATATGAAGAAATGTTCACGATCATACTAGCCATTAAAGAGATGCAAATCAAAACAACAATGAGATATCATCTCACACCAGCAATAACAGCAAAGATCAAAAAACTAGAGGACAATAAATGGGGCAGGGATGTGGAGAGACTGGGACACTCCTGCATTGCTGGTGGGACTGCAAAATGGTCCAACCTCTCTGGAAAGCAATATGGCACTTCCACAGAAGGTTGGAAATAGAAATACCTTATGATCCAGCAATTCCTCTACTTGGTATTTACCCACAAGAAATACGAGCAATAACACGAGTAGATACATGCACACCAATGTTCATAGCAACACTATTTACAATAGCAAACAAATGGAGACAGCCAAAGTGCCCATCAACTGAAGAATGGGTAAACAAATTGTGGTATATACACACAATGGAATATTATGCTACCTTGAATAATAATAAGGAAGCTGCAAGCCACCGCATAACATGGATGAACCTTGAGGACATTATGTTGAGTGAAATTAGTCAGTAACAAAAAGAGAAATACTGCATAGGACCACTACTGTAAAAGACTAAGAAAAAGAACCCATACTAAAGTGGGGGCGGGAATTATTTGCTGATTGCTGGGATGTGTGGGGTGGAGTAAGGAGAAGGTGGAGCACAGGGCAGGGAACAGACACAGGATAGTTTGGGAGCTGGAGAGGGGGACAATATATAAGAAGGGGGAATGTAATGGAAGAACAAAGCAGATGGGAGAACAATTAGGAAGGTTTGCATGGGCTAAGTGGGACAGAGGTAAAGAATAATGTATGCACAACCCTGGAACAAAAGAGCTCTGGGATACAAGGATTGAGATATGATTGGAATGGGTTGTTCATGATCTGAACATTGCATATCTTTCCCATCACCACCCTCTCATATAACAATACCAAACTACTTATAATTTTTTAAATACACATTTCTATTTTTTTAATATTCTGTAGTTAGCATATGTTCTACATATTTGCAATCTCTCTCTGCTCCCATCTACCAAAATCTCTACTCACCCTTTAAAATGAGGCTAAAATATCTCATTCTGTGAATGATTCTTAAATCCCTCCCACATATTCCATGCACTGTAAGACTTCATACACAACTAGTATAACTTATGCAAAAGCTACTACAGTACCTAGTACTTCACATTAAAAAACCTTTTTCTTCTGTATCTCCCATTAAGCTGAGCTCCTAAAGGACAGAGGCCATATCTTATTCATGCTGGTATCATTAGTACAATGCCTGTCAAATAACAGACTCAAAATATGACTGTAAGATATATAAATGAAAACTAATAGACAGGGTGTAGAACTACTTTGTTTGGATTCAACCGCCTGCTGAGAATTTACCTTTCCATCCCAGATATACACAATCAGAATCTATATTTTAACAAAATAGTCTCTGTTTTTGTAACTTTCTATTGTGAATTGGATGAAGGTTTAGAGCAGATTATTATTTTTACATTCAACAAGTCATACACATTGTTTCATATCACTGACTGCAATCCCCTCAATGTAAAATCACTTATCCTACTTCCTTGTTGTGTTTCTTGTTCCCAATCCTCCTTCTGAAATTAGTCTGGGTAAATGCTGTCCTTTTGATTTCAAATAACTGATTATTCTACGATGTGCACACCTCACTGGTATGACTGCGCTCCTTATAGATCTATCTATTAATTTGCCTGAAAAATGAGCTACAGAGGTGAGTTCATTTCCAGACCTGAAGGATGACTAAGGGTCATAGCATTGGGGATTCCACCAGTCTCTATCCAACCAATAAGCCTGCTCTTTTTTTGAGTTTTGTTTCACATTCTTCTCCCACTCTATCCAGAACCTACTAATGTGATTCTTTTCAGAGCAGTTAGTAGTGTTAGCCGGGTATCATCTAGGTCTTCAGGTCTCAGAGTGGTGGAGACCGATGTTCACGGGGTCCATTAGTAACAAGATCATTTCTGATTCAGTGTATCTGGGTTGGAAAGGCAAATTCTCAGCAAGGGGTTGAACATAGATGAGGCTTGCTGATAGGCTTCCTGACAGTATGTATCCAAATTTAAAGAATTACAGAACTAAATGGGCTAAAGGAAATTTAAATGTCTTAATTTAGGACTGCAAATCTCAATAATAAAAAATCTACAAAGTAAAAAACGTAGAAGTGGAACACTCAAGACTCATAATAAACATAGACTCACTGGTGATTCTCACTGCCCGGTCAGTGCGGAAATCTTCTGTATCTGGTTCATCAAGATCTTCTAGGAAATTGTATTCTGGATCATCATCATCATCTGCCTCATCTAAGGAAAAAAGTATTTCATACATTTATTACCAACTCTGAACTCATAAATGCAGTGAAAAATTAAGATTCTCAGCATCACAGGAATTTGTACCAATAAAGACATTTATTCCTTATTTTTTACATAAAGCTTTTTGCTTAGTGCCTTTACAGGGACCATTCCCCATAGCTGAGTCATCTCACCTATTCTCTCCAACAAGCCAGGTTCCTTCCTTCCTTCCAAATCAGGCTTAAATTTTTCAATACACAGCAAAAGCTGTAAATTAACCATGTAATCTGTCTCAGTAATCTCACTTTGGGCAATGTATCTCATGAGAATAATACCTTTGTAAAAGCTATTTGTAAAAATATACTGATAATAAAATAACTGACCCAAATTCCTAAAAATTAGGGAATGACTATGTAATTACATTTTAACATGATAAAATAGTATATACATACAAAATGTTAACGTGTAACCATCTCACAAATGTTTCACACAAAAAAGTACAACACAATATAATTAACATGTAATCACAATTATGAAAATGCATATTCCTATAATGATAAAAAGGAACTCTGATGGTGTAGTGGTTACAAATCGGGCTGTGAACTGCAAAGTCAGCAATTTGAAACTACCAGCTGTTCCATGGGAGAATCAAGATGAGTTTTTCTGCTCCCGTAAAGATTTACAGCCTCAGAAACCCTGTACAAGGTCACTATGAGTCGGAACCAATTCCATGGCACATAACAACATAATGAAAAAAATCAGAAGATATAGAATAATCCAAAATATACAAAATAACAAAAATCTTAATATTAAGGCAATAGAAATAAGATTATTTTCCCCTCATATATGACACCTATGTTATGTCTTCTATTCCTAAGTAAAAACTGATCAGGAATCATTTAATTAAGAAATTGTTACACTGAAATATTTAGTTTTTTACCCTGATAATTTTAGAACACTGCAATGATGGAAATTTTTTATGTACATGTTATAGGGCATGGAAGAAAGATGAGGCTTTCTGCTCCAGCGAAGATGCAAAGCCTCAGAAACCCTATACAGGTTTGCTATGAGTTGGAACTGGCTTGAAGGTACTTAACAACAACATATTCCTAGGAGAAACCTTACATGTTAATTTAAAATCACATCTAGACATAGATTACGGAGCTCTGGTAGCACAGTGGTTACGTATTGGTCTGCTAACCTCAAGGTCAGCAATTCGAAAATAACAGCTGTTCCACGGGACAAAGATGAGGCATTCTGTTCCCGTAAAGATTTACAGCCTCAGAAACCCTGTACAGGGTCGCTATGATTTGGAACGGACTCCACGGCACACCACCACCACCACCACCACCACCAGACAGATTGGGAACATTTAGGATTTGTGCACCTAGTTTTTTAGTGTTATGGGCTTACAACTTTTCTTTCTCATACTATATCAGTTTTTACTAACAAATTATATTAACATAATAAAATAAAATGGGCAATTAGTATCTTCCTACTCTGTCATGTCAACCACTAAATTCTACTAACTTCTTCAATCTGAAACTGATCAAACATGCAATCAAGATGTATTAACCATTACTGGTGATTGCAATGCAAAGGTTGGGAGCAAAGAGGAAGTTGGAAAATATGGCCTTGGTGATAGAAATGATGCTGGAGAATGCATGATAGAATTCTGGAAACCAATGATTTGTTCATTTCAAATACCTTCTTTAGACAGCATAACAGGTAACTATACACATGGACCTCTCCAGATGGAATATATAGAAATCAAATAGACTACATCTGCAGAAAGAGAAGATGGAAAACCTCCATATCATCAGTGAAAACAATACCAGGGGCAGACTGTGGAACAGACCATCAATTAATTACTCATATGCAAATTCAAACTGAAGCTGAAAAAAATGAAAACAAGTCCACAAGAGTTAACATATGACCTTGAATATGTTGTTGTTGTTGTCAGGTGCCATCGAGTCGGAACCGACTCATAGCGACTCCATGCACAGCAGAACGAAACAATGTTCG
>NW_006408560.1:14511307-14537495 GCF_000296735.1 Chrysochloris asiatica
ACTCATTAACAACCTGCGATATGCAGATGATACAAGCTTGCTTGTTGAAAGTGAAGAGGACTTAAAACATTTACTGATGAAGATCAAAGAGCACGGCCTTCGGTATGGATTACATCTCAATGTCAAGAAAACAAAAATCCTCACCACTGGACAAATAAACAACATTCTTATCAAGGGAGAAAAGAATGAAGTTGTCAAGGGCTTCGTTCTTCTTGGATCAACTATCAACACTCATGGAAGCAGCAGTCAAGAGATCAGACAACATATTGCATTAAGCAAATCTGCTGCATAAGACCTTTTTACAGTGTTGAAAAGCAAAGATGTCTGCTTGAGGATTAAGGTGCGCCTGACCCAAACCATGGTATTTTCAATAACCACATATGCATGTGAAAGCTGGACAGTAAATAAGGAAGACCTTAGAAGAATTGATTCCTTTGAGTTATGGTGCTTGAGGAGAATATTGAAAGTGCCATGAGCTGCCAAAAGAACCAATAGATCTGTTTTGGAAGAAGTGCAGCCAGAGTGTTTCTTAGAGGCCAAAATGACCAAACTTTGTCTCTCATACTTTGGACATATTGTCAGGAGGGACCAGTCGCTGGAGAAGGGTATCATGTTTGGTAAGCTGGAGGGTCAGAGGAAAAAAGGACGACCCCCAACAAGATGGATTGGCCAAATGGCAGCATCGATGGAGTCAAGCATGGCAACAGTAGTGAGGTTGGCCCAGGATCGGGCAGTGTTTTGTTCTGCTGTGCATAAGGTCGCTTTGGGTCGGTACTGACTCATTGGCACCTAACAACAACAACAACTCTGTCAAGTCAGTTCCGACTCATAGTGACATCATGTTACACGGAGCCACTAGCCAGATGTACCTACTAAGAACTTGAAACGCATGACTGAGGAACTGACTGAAAAATAAAACCCAAAAAACAAAACCTCCCAAAAGGAAAATACTCAAAATACTTACCACCATGTAGCCTTTAAACAGAAAAGGTACAGCTTACATTATGACAAAGTATCTATATTGTTAAGTGAAAACTAGGCAGTTGCAGATGTAGTAGAACAATATTTATGTATAATTCCTTCTGTGGAAAAAAATCTTATTTGAGCTAAATATGTGTTTGAATACATGGGAAAGATACACATGAAACTACTAACAAAGATTGAAGAAAAGAACTCTACTTCATAGCCTTCTATAATACTTATATCTTTTATGATAAATGTTATCGTTTGTTAAAAAACAAAACACAAATGTATCTTTGATGCACCACCACTGGATAATCTGTATTTATTAACCTCAATCTAATCTGATTTTTCTTATTTAACCTTCAGTTAACAGCGTTTACCTCTATTCACTTTTGACAAGCTTCGCTCAGCTTAATGTCCTCAGTCTTTACTCAATGTTTTTATGGTGGTGGTTGTCAGTTCTGATGCATACGACCCTGTATGGGGTTTCTGAGGCTGTAAATCTTTTTTTCTGGTTAACAGTTTATTAAATAAACTATTTTGTACCCTATTCGGGAGATTTCAAAATCCTTCACAAGTGGGCTTATAGAAAATAGTCTGCAAACCTAAACTGAAAACAAAAACACACTCACTGAACACTTATTAGAAAAGCAGCAAGAATGTTAGGAATTACATTAATTTCATCTGTACGGACACGTAATGAAGATGATCATGTGTCATCAAGCAATTTTACAACTTGCAGAGTGTTAATGCTGAGCAGTGGATACAGTAATGTCTAGTAACAAATAACAGTTTCCATCTAACACTATCTGAGAAACAGGACAAAATAAGGATTGTTGTTCTTTTTTCAGATTATTTTCTAAATTCATACTACATGCACTCTCACACCGATTTAGAGAAGTCACTGTGCAGACTGATGAGGCAGTCAATTCCTTTCAGAAACACATTGAAGTGTTGGGGTTCGAGGGGAACCCCATTACGTGGGTACGCCCAAGGGTGAGACGTGGATGAAAACAGGCCAGGGACACAGGCTGATGGCGAGTAACGAAGTTTATTGAAAGCAAGAAGTTTATATAGGGCAGTTCTGCAAATCATCGTTGTTTTGCATAGTTACAAGTTTATCTTTTGCTATGAATCACAGGACCCTGGGAAAGCTACTTTCCCTGCATGTTTATCTTTTACTGTGAATCACGGGATCCTGGGAAGGCTACTTTCCTTGTGTTGATAATCAGACTTTGTCTGGTTAGACCCAGACTTAAAGTTTTATGAGGCCTGGAAGCCTTTTGGCCCCCAACACTGAAGTCTATTTACAAAACATGCAAAGGGAGATTTTTAGGAGGTGTAACTACAAAACTGTGGATACAGCTGATTGACAGATTAGACAGATACCTTTGCTTCTGTGCACCTAAATCATCCCCATCCTTGTTGGAAGAAATACATTTTCAGGGCATAGACAATAAAACAGCATACAATGCAGAGACAGAAATGAAGAAATTTGCAAATTCTTTGGATTTCTAGTTGTTGAGATAAATATTTTGTGAGCTGAGTTTACCTCAAGCAGCAAAACCAGAACCAGCTATAGTAACTGAATACATGATCCTTTCTCTTCTACCTCATTCTTTATCTTCCTCCAGAAGCTGTAGATGTCTATTTAGTTTATCTGCCATCATTATCTGTTGTCTTAACGAACCTGCATCTACAGCAGTCATATCATCTGAAATTCCTTTAGTTGTTGTATCTATATTTGAAATGCCATACATGGAATCATTTCTGACCACCTGCCCATTTTGGCAAACTGCATTTTCACTCTTTTTAGTCTGCCAACTGCTCAGATTTCTTCTTTTTGAGGGGTTGGAGGAGGTCTTTCTAATCCAGAAAATTGAACAATCTTTTACTTAGTATAAGTACCCAAGGTGCAGTTTTCAGTGCCAGAGGTTTAAAATGAGTACACTGAATAAGGTTAAGATCTGCTGTTCTTGAAAATGAAATGTCTTCATAATTTCAAGTGAAATGCACAGAAGCACCAAGGCAAAGCAGGCAGGGAGAGAAAAGCTGGAAATCTTCATAGGAGCAGAAAGGCTCATCTTTCTTCCAAAGAACAGCTGATAGAGATCTGAACTGCTTATTTGTGATTAGCAGCCCAGTGCATAACTCATTACGCCACCAGAGCTCCTTGTAACATCTATATGCTCAGTTTAAAATAATTTGCACTACTTATACA
This sequence comes from Chrysochloris asiatica, assembly GCF_000296735.1. Lineage (NCBI taxonomy): Eukaryota > Metazoa > Chordata > Mammalia > Afrosoricida > Chrysochloridae > Chrysochloris > Chrysochloris asiatica. The sequence continues at coordinate 14,514,492 of NW_006408560.1, forward strand.
CAGTTATTCAAATATAGGAGTCTTCGGTGTGGTGCTGCAGTTTAATGCATTGGATTGTTAGGTCAGTTGGAACCACAAAGTTGGTAGTTCAAGCTTTCTCAGCCACTCCTCGGAAACCCTGTACAGAGTCATTATGGGTCGGAACCGACTCGATGACATGTAGCAACAATAACAATAACAATTCAAATACTGGAGTCCTGGTATGGCACTATGGGTTAATGTGATGGACTGCAGAGTCAGTTTGAACAACTAGGTCGGCAATTCAAGTTCAACAGCTACCCCTCAGAAACCATATACAGGGTCACTATGGGTTGGAACTGATTAAACGGCACTTAACAACAACAACATTCAAATATCAACTTTTTTCAAATAGGCTTAGGAGTCCCCAAAACTAACTCCCTGCATTTCAGACCAGCCAGCTCTTTCTCTCTCTCTCCCTCATCCCTTATGGGCTAGGTCAACAGGCACCACCCATAGGCTCAGAAGTCCAACCACCTCCCTGCACTTCTGACCAAAACCATAACACAGCTACTGCCATCTAGTCAATTACAACTCATAGGTTTCCCAGACTATAGATCTTTACAGAAGCAGACAGCTTCATCTTTCTCCTGAGGAGGGGCTGTTGGGTTTCAACTGCCAATCTTGTGGTTGGTAGTCCAACACCTAACCCACAATATCTAAATGACTCTTTCTGACCAGTTAAGTACTTCTGACTCTCTCATCTCCAGCCTCTGTAGGATACGTCAATGGGGGCCAAATGAACATGTACAATCTCAGACCATCTCTTCATTGCTGCACCTGCCCCATTTGCATTCATCTTGTAGCCTCATGTGTACTAGGGTGTTTACTAGGCTAATGTACTAGGCTGTTTACTCACCAGCTCCCTTTAACTCCTAGTCCTAAAAGGGGATTCTCCCAAGAGGCACTATATTTTTAAGCAAAGTAAATATATATGTTTTTAGACAAGCAAAAATGAAGAAAATTAATGCATAGTACCTTGTAGGTACTTAGTAAATAAGTGTTAATAAGTAAATTTGTCTTTATTTTAAAGTCTCAGTTCAATAGTGCTTCTTTTCCTAATAATTATTGGAGGAAAAGTCTATTACAAACATAGTTTGGTTGGAATCTTAGTAAGACTAAACCCAAGACAACCATTGTTGTTACTGTTTGGTGCTGACAAGTCAGCTGCAAATCATAGCACCACAATATAACAGAAGAAAACACTATCCAGTCCTGCACTATCTTCACAAAAATTGCCGTTTGAGATCATTGTTGCAGCCACTGTGCCAATTCATCTTGTTGAGAGACTTCCTCTTTTTTGCTGACCTTCTCCTTTATTAAGCATGACGCCTTCTCCAGGGACTGGTCCCTATTGTCAGTGCACAGAAAGTATATGACACAGATTTGTTTATTTTTCTGGAAGTTCATGGTGTAGTCTATATTCTTGGCCAACACCCTAATTCCAATGGAGCAATTCTTCTTCAGTCTCCTTTATTTACTCCAACTTTCACATGCATATGAAGCAACTGAAAATACCATCCGTTGGTTCAGGTGCACCTCAGTTCTCTAAGCGACATCTTTGCTTCTTAACACTGTATTTTTTTTTTTTAACTTTTTATTGTAAATTGAATGAAGATTTATGGAGCAGATAATCAGTTTTACACTTAACAAATCATATACTTTGCTTTATTACACTGATTACAATCCCCTTGATTGTACCATCAGTTAACAGTAGTTATGGTGGTAGTGAGTCAATTCCAACTCACAGTGACTCTGTACAGGGTTTCCAAAGCTGTAAATCTTTAAGATGAGCAGGAAAAAACAAAACAAAAATGGCAGTATGATTGGCTACTACAAGAAAAAGCAAGTTGTTCACCAGGAAGCCATCCAGACAAGCAATCAATTCCTTCAGGACACACCCCCCTCCAAGACTGAAACTCAAAGGGAACACATGAGCAGGCATGTAAGCTTGCTGGGGACCACCCTGGTCTACTGGCAAGTGGAAGAGGGGCAAGACAGCAATGAAGAAATGGGCTGAGTTCAACCACGTTCCATAGACTCCCGTTGACCTGGAGATGAGAGAGAGAAGAGGAAGGACTGGTTGGTCCAAAGTGTGGTGAGACGTGGGGACTGAGTCTGTGGACAAGGGCATAGCCATGGAGGGCTAGAGCTGAGAGTGAAGCATGCAACTGATATGATGTGAGGGGAGACACACAAGAATGCCCAAACTTGCAGATAGTACCCATTTGACCTAGCCTCGATGACTTGATAATCAGAACTCAATTAGAGGAAGATACAAAAACAATTTTTGATAAAGGAAATGAGGGTAAATTGCTACAATTTGATGAACTTGACCTATACTTATGGATGCAGTAGCTCAAAATACCAATGAGAGGGAGTCTTCACATCAAGGATCAGTCCTATCCCCTCTGTATACAGGGTAGATAGGGATGGGCAACTAGACACTGGCTACCTAAAATGAGGGGGCTATAAAGGCACGAAGTAACTGGCTTACAAGGTTTCAAGAGGGAGTTTAGTTTAAGAGTGTGTGGGGGAAGATAGAGTCCCCACTGAAGTTTTCATCTTGTCTAGACGAGTCTGGTAAAAAGAAATGGGGATAAGATTCTTAAGATTCAACAGTGAGTAATTGTTATCATGACTAATTGCAACTGTCACAACTGTAAAGGTAGAAGTTTTGTAACAAAAACGGGGGAGTAGCTAATCTTATAATCCAGAAACAGAGGACCCTAGGACCATCAAGGGAGAAGAGCACAAGCAGAATGCAGGACCCTATCCAGAGAAGCAGCGACACCGAAGATGGAGGCAGGGATGATGACATGGAGAGAGGGAGCAGCTGAGGACTCTAGACTCATGGAAAGAGAGGGACTGAGTGTTGGCGGCCCGGAGGAAGGTTTGCAGAATGTGCTCTTTGGTTGTTTAAGTTATATAATCCTGAGTGTTTTTGTGTACTTCTCCCCACCTCAGCCCCCCCAAAAAAACAGAGGAGGGAATGGAAGCAAATACTGTTGAGTGATGATGAATGGAGGAGATCGTAATCATTGCAATAAAATGATGACATAAAGCTGATGTTCTTCCATGTAAACTATCACTCAGTTCACAACCAAAATAATCCAAATATAGATTTTTGTTAGAAAAAAATGAATGAGCAATAGTAGAATAGATGTCTGTTGTTTTAGGGGCTCAGTTTACACATGTAAGTTTGTTTCTTCCAAACAACATTTACCTCTATTATCTTACTTTGGCAACATATTACTAATACTTTCTAGCATTTTGGGATCATTGTAAAAATTAAAGTTTTTATCATTAAGAAAAAAATGAATAGGAGGGATATCATTGCTGATGTCAGAAAGGTCTTAGTTGTAAGAGAATACCAGAAAGATGTTTACCTGTGCTTTACTGACTATGCAAAGGCTTCTGACTGTATGGATCATGACTAATTATGGACAACAATGCAGAGAATGAGTATTCCAGAACACTTAATTATGCTTATGAGGAAACTGTACACAGACCAACAAGCAGTCATTCAAACACAATAAGGGGACAGTGAATGGTTAAAAATCAAGGAAAAAATGTGTGTCAGGTTGTATTCTTTCACCATATTTATTCAGTCTGTAGACGGAGCAAATAATCTAAGAAAGTGGATTATATGAAGAAGAATGTGGCATCAGGATTGGTCGAAGACTCAGTAACAACCTGCAACATGCAGATGATACAACCTTGTATTCTGAAAGTTAAGAAGACTTAAAATACTTACTGATGAAGATCAAAGACCACAGCCTTCAATATGGGTTGTACCTCAGTCTAAAAAAAACAAAAATTCTCACCACTGGACCAATAAATAACATCATGATAAATGGAGAAAAGACTGAAGTTGTCAAGGGCATTATTTTGCTTGGATCTATCATCAACACTCATTGAAGTTGTTGTTAAGTGCTGATGAGTCAGTTCTGACTCATAGCGACCTTGCATAGGGTTTCCAAGGAGCAGCTGGTGAGTTTGAAGCACTGATCTTATGATTCAGACTGATCTCACAGTTCTGCACATTATCCCACTACGCCACACCAGAACTCATGGAAATAGCAGTCAAATGACATAATGCATTAGGCAAATCTGCTACAACGATAATGGACAATGAATAAGGAAGATCATGTAACAATTGATGCCTTTGAGTTATGGTATTGGAGAAGAATATTAAAAGTATCATGGGTTGCTAGAAGAAAAACAAATATGTGCTGGAAGAAGTCAAACCAGAATGCTCCTTGGAAGACAGGAAGGCGAGACTTCTCTCTTATACTTTGGACATATTATCAAGAGGGACCAATCCCTGGAGAAGGACATCATGTTAGGCAAAGTGGAGAGTCAGCAAAAAAGAGGAAGACTCCCAACAAGATGGACTGGCACAGTGGCAACATCAATAGGCTCAAGCTTAACAAGGCTTGTGAGGATGACGTAGGACCAAGCAGTGTTTTGTTCTGCTGTGCGTAAGGTCACTATATGGAATTGACTCAATGGCAACTAACACAGATTTACATTTAATTGATGATTGTATAATGGTGTTCTCAGGTACTCACTACTAGTCCTAGTAGATGTGGTAGAGACTGGTAGTGTGAACACAATTCTCTGTTCAATGTTTGTGTAGTGTAGCTCAGGGCAGGTTCACACACTTCCAGAAGCAGGGGTGCTCTGCCTGACACCTAACCCCAGGCAGAGCAAAGACTGCAGGAAGGGGTACCATGGGCTGCTGGATTGGTGAAGGTAAGAATTGGTCACACCTCCAACTATACAACAGCATGTGAACAAGGGAGAACTGCACTCCCTTGCCAGGAACTTCCATCTGTGTCCCTGGGACACAGGATTTTTACTGCCTCAACAGCAACAGAGAGCAGTCCAGCAGGCTGTGAGAAAAGTGGATGAGCCCATGTTGTCCCTTCTTTGGTCTTCCACCATATACACTGTGGTTTGGGATGGCTCCTGAGGTCCACCCTGCCAGCCGTACTGTGGGTATGCTTGGTAGGGGTAACCCTGAGGAGGTGGGGCGGGTTCCCCCATAGGCTCTGGAGGGTAGACCTCAGGCCCAATTGGTTGTTGTGGGTAAGATAAGTATGGGTTCGATGGACCGGGGCCTGGATACAGTGGAGGGTTCCCGTGGTTCATCAGGGACTGCAAACTTTACCTCTCCTCTCCACAAACGGGACACTGACTCAGTCACTGGTTCAGTCTGGACTGTATAGTTTAGGGCAACAAGGGACAATCCTTCTAACTCTTAAAGTCTATTAAACTATGAATATTCAAATAAAGAGTAGCTACAAAGTTTTCAAATGTTCACATTCCACTACACTGTTAAAAGAATGAAAATTACACAGGAATTCACATGTACTAAGTACAAAATAAGTATAAAGTAGGATAAGTACTAGAGTGCTAACTGTAAGATCTGCAGATCAAACCCACCAGCCACTTCTTGGAAACCCTATACATGATAACTATGAGTCAGAACTGACTCGATGGCACTTAACACCAAGTACAAAATACAATTTAATAGAATAGCTAGTTTTTAAAAAGGGATACTAATCACCCCTATATTGGGATGACGTATGATCTCATCAGTTGTAGAAGGAGGAACAAAGTTGACAGAGGGTGTTGGTCTTTCACCTTCAGCCTCTAAGACATCTCTGCTCTTTGTGCTTTCTTTCAGTCTTTCTGTTGTGACTACATACAACACAGATTATTTTTTACTAAATTTTAAAAATACAGAGCTTCCATTTAAAAATTTTTAAGAACCAGTGGTTTATTTTATGTTGTTCTTTTTCTGGGTTTCTTCTCCAGTTGTAACAACTTTTGGTTTCTTGAAATTACCAACATTTCTGTAAGTTCCCTCAACAAGACCTCTAGATCTTCCAGCACAGACAACAGCCACTCTCATGTGCTGTTATCACCTGTTGCTCCATAGCTGTCACCTGGCTGCTCCTTCTCCTTAACTGCACATGAAGACACTGCCATGCTTCCCACAGGCCAGCCACTGGCGCCTCCCTTGTACTTTTAAGTCTGCTGTATAACACTAGGTAGGAGATATATTCAATGTACATTGCTGTGTTGTTGTTAAATGTTGTGGAGTTGGTTCTGATTCACAGAGTTTCTGTATAGAGTTTCTGAGGAGCAGCTGGTGGGTGGGTTTCATATACATATGACCTTGGGCCTCTGGCTGGGTGGAAAGAGCAGACAGTGACCCCTAGTAGTTATCTTGTTTAACTAGCTTGACTTTTACCCCAAGACACTCTTGAGGTATTCTTTGCCCTCTGCTATAGCATAACCACTCTTACTTTTCTTTCAGCCATTACAGGTAACAGGAACCAAAGTAACCATCTAAAAATCCAAAGTCTCACTTTTCATGTCCTTTCATTCTTTCTCATACAAAGTCTCCAGCTTCTACTAGTCTGGGGCCATTACAATTTACAATGCATCTTGCCTTGAACGCCAGTTGTGAAAATGGCTTTGCAGCTGCAACATCCTACCTCATCTAATTTCGCCAGTGGGGAAAAAAAACACTGCCATCAAATCAAATATTACTCATAGCAACCCTATATAGGGTTTTCAAGACTGTGAATCTTTATACGAGTGGACAGCCTCATCTTTCTCTTGCAGAGTGGCTGGTGGGTTTGAACTGCTCATCTACGGTTAGTAGTTCAGCACTTATCCTACAGTGCATCCAAGGCTTCACAAGGGAGAAAGAGAATCATTATCAGCATCAACTGACCAAGGCTAATTCCTGTGAGGTGAAGGTCAGACATATCTTCTTTTTACCAATTCTAACAGCAGTCACCCCTCCCGCAGCACGCTCTACTTCTCTACTGAATTTGAGAATTCGTTGCAATGGCCACACAGAACTCAAGAGACCATACTCAATTATGGGGTTTACTAAGGAAGCAACAAATTACAATTCACAATCAGACACTACTTAGGATATAATTCTTCTATCAGGACAGCCTATTTTCAACGATGCCCAAGATAGGTCTCTCTCTGGCCCACCCTCAGTCTGGTTTCTGGCCTGCTCTGGTGAGTGTTACAAACCTCTTTAGTTCTGCCAATAAGTACTGGGGATAACCCCAGTCAGCATGGAAGCTTCCTATCTGAAGGCAGTCAGCTCTCTCACTGGTGGGGGTGTATGAGGGGAGGGTGGGAGCAGCATAACTGCCTTGTCCTGTGCAGTCTTTTGTTAGTCTCCTAGTTCTGCTGCTGCCTCTTCTCAATGTCTTGTGCCTTCTCTAGGTTTACAACTCTGTCTCATGTGTCTATGAGGATCTCAGCAAAGGGACCACTGGTGCAAAGAACATGCTCCACTCCAGTCTCTTCTTAGTGGTAATGAGGTCCCTTCTGTCAACCTCTAGGATGGCTCATTTTAAGCCTAGCAGGATACCAAGTTGACCAATCCCTTCATAAGGTTCCATAACCTCAAGTGCATGGTTCCATTTCCACGAAGGTGCCATGAACTGTATTTGAATTATTAACAATTATTTTGGCATCCCCTTAGTAGAACACAAGCACCACATCTGCACAGTTCCATCCAGTCATTTGATGGAGTTACAAGACCATGGTGAGAAAGACCATATAAAAGTGATCCATTGTACTGCAAATGGCTACAATAACCTTACTTATCTATTGTCACTATTTGTCTTAGCCTAGGTCTCAGGATAAAAAAACAGAGGTTTCTTATTTTAAAAATAATGTTTTAAAAACCTTAATAGCCCTTGTGACTTCTCTGATTGAGACATGTTTCTAGAATATTAAACTGGGTTCTAGTCCTAGGAGTATACCCAATCCTCACTTATCAACATGGTTAGGTTCTAAAAATCAGGGCGTTATGTGAAAAATCAACACTATGCAAAAATTACATAACTTCCTTACCTGGCACCTTCTGCAGTCTCCCTGCAGACACAGCTTTGGGGATGCCCAGGCAGAGACGGCAGAAGAGGTTCCTGCAGGCCACAACCTGCCATTAGGCAGTGGCTTCCAACTCTTACCAGTTTTCAGCATTCTTCTGCTCCACTAACTCCTACATCCTGTACTCTCTTCCACTTGTAACTATGAGTTTTGTGCCCCTTAGTGTGTATAGGGGTGGGTGGGGAGGGCTTTCCTTCCTGGGACTTCTTCACCTATAGATATGTTTCCTGTACAGCCCAACAACCTCTTCCTTCTTGAACACTGGTTAGTCAATTAACTTCCTGCAACCCTAGGCATCCTTCCTCCTCAGGCTCCTGAGGCCTGATAGGTCAGGCCCTTCCTACAAGCTAGAGTCTCTCCCAATGCTCAGAGGCTACCCCTAGAAACACTACCCTGAGGTGCATGCTGCACCTGTTTCCCAGAAATTTCAACCTCCTCTCTGCTCTCCCAGGAATCATTGTCAAACTTGGGTAGCTGCTCCTACTACTACAAAGGTCTATGTGAGATCTCCACCCAAGTTTTTGCATCTTGGTGTGGGCCAACCCTGCTCCTGTAATGCAGGTGCAAAAATGGCATGGCAGAGGAGTTGTCTGAACTTCTTTAACTTCACAAGGGGAAAGGAGAATCATTATCCGTATCAGCTACCCAAGGCTTCATGTCTGTAGATATGTATATTTTTCTTGGGAGGGGGTGCATACTTTTCATTAGATTCCAAAGGAATGAATGACCTAAAAGCTTGAATTCTCACAAGAAAGACTAATGGGCTAATATATCAGTTATTGACTATTAGAGGGTTGATTCTCCAGTTGTTATGTAGATGGTCTGAGAAAATAGTTGATGACAAAAGTCTAAGATGACAGCTGTAAAAACAGAAGAAAGGAGGCTCCTCCTTAATAGTGTCTTAGTTTTCCTGCTCTTCCTAAATAAACTGTGGCTCCTTTTAGACTTAGCAAGTTGAAATGATGTTTCTTTTTTTTATATCCTGAAGAAGCTTAACTGGTAGAATGAACTTTGGGTGAGTCAGTGAACAACCAAGAAATATTTATGTTTAAGGCAAGAGTACTTAGCGTTCAAGATTATCAGAATGATGTTTCCATTTGTCTGTCTTGCAATTTGCATCTCATTTCTAGCCTTCTTTTTTTTTTTTTTTAATTTCTTTAAACTTTTTCTTGTGATTTGGGTGAAAGTTTATAGAGTAAAATCATTTTTCCCAAAATGACTCTTAACCCAAAAATAAGAAGTGGGAAAAAAAAAATTAGAAAATTAAACTACTGATTAAAGGTAATTGTCAGTTAAATATAAAATTAAATTAACCAAAAACATCCTAGTCTTCAAACTTTTAATTAATGAAATTTTTACAAAATTTCAGGCAGTATAAATAATAAATGTACACAAAACCACTTACCTTCATTTCCTACATCATCATTCATGAGTCCCCCTAGCCACATTTTCCAGTTCTCGTCATCTGCTGTATTGGGGTCATACATGTCTGGGGTGATATCTGGAGCTCGGAGCTTGGCCTCTAGTTGCCCCAGGGGAACATCTTTCAGAGGCATCTTAGAACGGGTTCTGAATGCAATGAGGCTGTCATCCATGGTCTAGCCAATGAAGAAGGGAAAAAAATGTGCCACTGAATGCCTACTGCTTCCAAATTCTTCAAATCTCACCCTTACCTCTATGCTTCTACTATTAGCTTAAACTATAAGATTTCACTTCTGAATAATTTGAGCTTTCTGTTGTTTGTTTCAGAAACTTTAAGATAATGGCATAATTCTGAAAATCAACATTTCAAGAACACTTACTGTGGTTTTATTGAGACATAATCCACACACCATAAAATTCACCATTTTATGAGTTGAATGGATTTTATATATTCAGAGTTATGCAAGCATCACTATCTAATTTCAGAATATTTCTATCAATACAAAAAGAAATCTCATGCCCATTAGCAGACACTGGCTTTGCCCTCTAACCTCAAGCTCTTGTAAGCCACAAATCTACTTTATGTCTCTGGATTTGCCTATTCTGGACATTTTCAAGAAATGAAATATATTATGTGGCCTTCTGTATGGGGCCCCTTCACTTAGCATACTGTTTTCAGGGCTCATCCATGTTGTAACATGTATCAGTACTACGTTATTCCTTTTGCTCTCAATTAATGTGATTATGTAAGTAGACCACATTTTGTTTATCATTCATCAGTTAATGAACATGTGGATTTTTTTCCACATTTGGGGTATCATGAATAATGCTACTATGAATATTTATGTAAAACATTTTGTGTAGACAAATGTTTTCACTTCTCCTGGTGTTTTCAAATGGCTAGGTCATATAGTAACTGCTTAACTTTTTGAGGTAGTTTAAACTTTCCCACAGTGGTTGCATGATCTTACATTCTAATCAACAATTTATGAGGTTTTACTTTCTGAACACCCTTGTCAATGCTAATTATTATCCATCTTTTTTACTATACTAATATTAGTGGGTGTGTAGTGATATCTCTTTGTAATTTTGATTTGCATGTGGCACTGTGGGTTAATGCACTAGACTGCAAGGTTGGTTTTAACTGCAAGGTCGGCAGTTCAAGCTCACCAGCCACTCCCTGGATACCCTATAGAGGGTCACCATGAGTCGGAATCAACTCAACAGCACATTAACAACAATGACTAATTATATTGAACATCTTTTCATGTGACTATTGGTCACTTGTGTATCTCCACTGAAAAATGACTTTTGGTATCCTCTGTTCATTTTTTAACTGAGCTATTTGTCATTTTACTGTTGAGCTGTATGAAAGAGTTCTTATACTATGAATACAAGTCCCTTATCAGAGATCTAATTTACAATTATTTCTCCCAATCTTTGGTTTATCTTTTACTTCGTGATAGTATCCTTTGAAGCACAAAAGTTTTTAATTTTGATGAGGTTCTATATATCTACTTTCTCTTTGTTGTTTATGCTCTAAATGTCATAACTCAGAAACAACGACCTAAAAAAAGATAACAAAGATTTACTCTTGTGTTTTCTTCTAAGGTTTATTAAAAGGAAAATTTTAACATCAATCAGATAACTATTACATAAAGCTTTTCTTTTTGTGTGTATTAAGCGTGACCTTTTTTTGTTCTGTATTTACTTTTTATAAGCAAAACCATTTTATTTATTTTGCCTTCTTCCTCACTTATAGTAATATGTGTCTTCCCTCTAGTGATTCACAAAAAGCTTTTCAATGATTAAAATAGAATCTAAATTCCTTAACATGGCCCCCAAGCACTTCATGATTTAGTACTTATCTAGCTATCTGGCCTCACTCCTACTACTCTCTCCCATGACACCTAGGTCTAGGTCAATTTCTATCCCTTCAACATGCCAAGACTGTTTCCATCTTAAGGACTCTGAATATGCTGTTTCCTCTGTATGGAGCACTCTTCCCAGATCTTTTACATGGCTAGTTCCTTCCAATCAATAATTTCATCTCCCTAAGGAAGCTTTTATTAATCATTCTATTGAGAGTGCTGTCAGTTACAGTCTTATTATCTGTTTTATTTAGCTCATAGCACTCATCCTTCTCAAATTGTTATTTGCCAACCATATCTTACACCATATACAAAAACAAACTCAATGAGGATTAAAAACCTAAATGTAAAACCTAGAACTATAAAGATCATCAATGAAAAAATAGGGACTTCAATGTTGTTGTTGTTGTTGTTGTTAAGTGCCGTCGAGTCGGTTCCGACCCATAGCGACCCTGTACAGGGTTTCCGAGGGTGTAAATCTTTACGGGAGTAGAAAGCCTCATCTTTCTCCCGCGGAGCGGCTGGTAGTTTCGAACCGCTGACCTTAAGGTTCGCAGCCCGATTCGTAACCACTACGCTACCAGAGCTCCTTACATGGCACAAATGCACTGCCAAACATATAAACAAACTGTAGAAGACAAATAGATGACCAGGACCTCACAAAAATTAGACACTTATGTGCATCAAAAGATTTTGTCAAAAGAGTAAAAAAAGAGCCCACAGACTTGGAAAAATTTTGTTGCAATGACATATCAGACAAAGGACTAATCTCTTAAAATTTGTAGAAAACTGTAACACCTCTACAAGAAAAAGACAAATAACCCAATTAAAAACTGGGGCAGAGGACACGAACAGACACTTCACCAAGGAAAATATTCGGGTCAGGCAGTCAACAAACATATGAAAAAATGATAACAATCATTAGCCATTATAGAGATGCAAATCAAACAACAATGAGATATCATCTCACCCCCATATTAATAGCAAAGTTAAAACAAAAAAAAACAGAAAACAACAAATGCTGGCAAGGATGCAGACAGACTGGGACCCTCCTACATCATTGGTGGGACTGCAAAATGGTTTAACTACTGTGGAAAACAACATAGATATATGCACACCAATGTTCATTGCAACACTATTCGCAATAGCAATAAGATGGAAACAGCCGAAATGTCCATCAACAGAAGAATGATTAAACAAAATTTGGTAAAAAAAAAAGGCAATAGAATACTATGCAACAGTGAAGAATAAGGATGAATCTGCGAAACATCTCACAACATGGATGAACCTGGAGGACATTATGCTGAGTGAAATTAGTCAATCACAAAGGACAAATATTGTATGAGACCATGACTGTAAAAACTCAAGAAAGGTTTTCAAGCTAAAATAAATATCTTTTGATGGTTACCAGGGGTAGGAGGGAAAGATGAGTAACTCACTGGTTAAAGGGTAGGCACATTAACTCAGGTAATGAAATAATACAAAGATAATATATAAGAAAAGGGAAGTTGGCAGAAAAATAATTAAGACAATGAAGACACAGGGAGATAGGCAAGGGCTAAAGGGGATAGAGCTAAATACTATTATATACACACCCTTGGAACAACAGAATAAGGTAGCTAAACACACAGACAGATACACAGACTGAAAAGGTATGGGAGTAAGAGTGGGAGAATACTGACAAATACGTAAGGGTTTAAGAGACGATACAGGTACATGGGCGTTTAATTTTGCTGCAAACACACCTATGAAAGTGGTGGAGCATAGTGGGCAAAATGATAACTTGTTGTTAGGTGTTGCCAAATCAGTTCCAACTCATAGCGACCTTATGCACAACAGAATGAAATACTACCCAGGTCCTGTGCCACCTTCACAATCAATGTTAGCCTGGGTCCATTGCTGCTGCCACTGTGCCAATCCATCTTGTTGGCTGTCTTCCTCTTTTTCACTGACCTTCCACTTAACCTAATATGATATCCATCTCCAGGGACTGGGCCCTCCTGATAATATGTCTGGAGTATGAGAGACAAAGTCTCACCATCCTAGCTTCCAAAGAACATTCTGGCTGTACTTCTTCCAATGCAGATTTGTTTGTTCTTTTGGCAGTCTGTGGTACTTTTAATATTCTCCTCCAACACCAGAACTCAAAAGCATCAATTCTTTTATGGTCTTGCTTAGTCATTGTCCAACTTCACATGCATATTGGTAGTGGCAGTGTGCTGTAGAGTCGGTTCTGACTCATAGCGACCCTGTATAGGGTTTCCGAGGCTGTAAATGTTTACGGGAGCAGAAAGCTTCATCTTTCTCCCACAGAACAGCTGTTAGTTTCGAACTGCTGACCTTGAGATTGTTGTTGTTGTTGTTGTTATGCGCTGTGGAGTCAGTTCCGACTCATAACGACCCTGCACAGGGTTTCCGAGGCTGTTAATCTTTACGGGAGCAGAACGCCTCATCTTTCTCCCGCAGAGCAGCTGGTAGTTTCGAACTGCTGACCTTGCGGTTCGCAGCCCGATTCCTTGAGATTAGGTGACCAATTTGTAACTACGATACCAGAGCTCCTTTCACATGTATTTTAGACTACTGAAAATACCATGGATTGAGGCAGGTACAACTTAGTTTTCAAACTGACATCTTTGCTCTTTAACACTTTTGGGGTCTTATGCAGCAGATTTGCCTAATACAATACATGGCTTGATTTCTTAACTACTGCTTCCATGAGCGCTGATGGCTGATCCAAACAAAACATAAAGTATTTGACAACTTCAATCTTTTCTTTATTTACCATGATGTTATTTATTGGTCTAGTGGTGAGGATTTTTATTTTCTTTATATTAGGGTGCAACCCATACAAAAGGCTGTGCTCTATGATCTTCATCAACAAGTATTTTAAGTCCTCTTCATTTTTAGCAAGCAAGGTTGTATCAGACGCATATAAAAAGTTGTTCATGAGTGTACTTCCAATCCTGATGCCACATTCTTTTTCAAATAATCCAGCTACTCATAAGATAATTTGTTCAGCATATAGACTGAATAAGTATGGTGAAAGAATGTAACTCTGACACACACCTTTCCTGATTTTAAACCATTCAATGTCCCGTTGTTCATCCGAACGACTACTTCTTGGTCTATGTACAAGTTCCTCATGAGCACAAAAGTGTAATGGAATACTCATTCTCCCCTAAGTGGTCCATAATTTGTAATGATCCACACAGTCGAAAGCTTTTGCATAGCCAATAAAGTACATGTAAACAACTTTCTGGTATTCTCTGCTTTCAACCAAGGTCCATGTGACACCAGCAATGATATCCCTTATTCCATATCCTCGTCTGAATCTGGCTTGGCATTTCCTTGGCAATGTAATGTGGCAGTCATTTTTTTAATTATTTTGAGCAAAATTTTACTTGCATGTGATATTAATGATATTGTCTGATGATTTCAACATTCTGTTGAGTCACCTCTCTTTGGAATGGGCACAAACATGGATCTCTTCCAATCAGCTAGGCAGGTAACTGTTTTCCAAATTTCTTGGCATAGTTGAGTGAGTGCATCCAGGGCTGCCTCAGTATATTGAAAGATTTCAATTTATATTCTGTCAATTCCTAGAGTCAGAATCTTGTTCTTTGCCAATGCTTTCAATGCACCTTGAATTTCTTCCTTCAGTATTATTGGCTCTTGATCATATGCTACCTCTTGAAACATCTGAACATGGGTCATTTCTACTTGGTACAGTAACTTTGTATATTCCTTCCATCTTCTTTTTATGCTTTATGCATCGTTCAATATTTTGTCTAAAGAATTCTTCAGTATTGCAAGTCAAGGCTCCAATTTTTCCTCAGTTCTTTCAGTTTTAGAAATGCTAAGTGTGTCTTCCCTTTTGGTATTCTAACTCCAGACCTTTGCACATTTCATTATAATATGTGACTTTTTCTTCTTGAGCTGCTCTTTGAAATTTTCTGTTTAGCTCTTTTACCTCATTTCTTCCATTTGCTCTAGCATTTCTATGCTGGAGAGCATGTTTCACGGTTTCTTGTGACATCCATTTTGGTTTGATTTTCTTTCTTGCCTCCTTAATGACCTTGTGCTTTTTCCCTTTATGATGCTCTTAATGTCATCCCACAACTCTTCTGGTTTTCTGTCATTAGTGTCTAATGCATCAAACCTGTTTTTCAGATGGTCTTTCAATTCCAGTAGTATATGTTCAAGGTCATATTTTGGCTCCTGGGGACTTGTTCTAATTTTCTTCGACTTCAACCTGAACATGCACATGAGCAATTGATGGTCTGTTCCATAGTCTGCCCCTGGCCTTGCTATGATATGGAGCTTTTCCATCTCTTCTTTCCACAGATATAGTCAATTTGATTGCTGTGTATTCTGTCTGGTGAAGTCCATGTGTATAATCCTCTTTTATTTTGTTTAAAAAAAGTTATTTCCAACAAATAAGTCATTCATTGATTTTGCAAAATTCTATCATGCAATCTCCAGAATCGGTTCTATCACCAAGGCCATATTTTCCAAACACTGATCTTTCTCTTTGTTTCCAACCTTTGCACTCCAATCACCAGTAACATCTTAATTGCATATTTCATCAATTTCAGACTGAAGAAGCTAATAAAATTCATCAATTTTATCATCATTGGCTTTAGTTTTTGGTACATAAATTTGAATTTAAAAAGTGGTATTCACTGATCTGTCCTGTAGGTGTATATATATTATACTATCACAGACAGCATCATACCTCAAGCTAGATCTTGAAATATTCTTTTTGATGAGGAATATGATGCCATTTCTCTTCAATCTGGCATTTCCATCATGATAAACATGTGATTATCAGATTCAAAATTGCTAATACCAGTACAATTCAGTTCACTAATGCCTAGGATATCGATGTTTATGCATTCCATTTCATTTTTGACAACTTCCAATTTTCCTAGAATCATTATGCATATCAATATTTATGCATTTCATTTCGACAATTTTCAATTTTCCTAGAATCATACTTTCTTAGAAATACAATTCCATCTTCAGATTTCTTTATAGGCATTTCCTCTCATTTTTAATTGTGGCCCATTAGCAAATGAAGGTCCCAAAGGCTTTGCTACATTCACATCATCAAATCAACTCTACTTTGAGGAGGCATCTTGTCCCAGTTGTAGTTTGAGTGCCTTCCAACCTGAGGGGCTCATCTTTTGGACTGTATCTGACAATACTCTGGTGCTTTTCATCATATTTTAGTATTCAATATTCTGATGCCAGCTGACAGTGTTCCACTGCTATTCATAAGGTTTTCAGTGACTAAACATCTGGAAGTAGTCCACCTCTCCTTTTTCTGAGTCTGTCTGGAAGCTCAGCTGAAACCTGTCCCCCATGGGTGACCCTGCCGGAATGGAAAACAGTTACCTGCCTAGCTGATTGGAAGAGATCCATATTTGTGCCCATTCCAAAGAGAGGTGACTCAACAGAATGCTGAAATCATCAGACAATATCATTAATATCACATGCAAGTAAAATTTTTCTCAAAATAATTAAAAAGTGACTGCCACATTACACTGCCAAGGAAATGCCAAGCTTCCAGCATCACAGCAACATGCAACAAATTGACAGACAAGTGGTGTGATAACGTCATAGATATCTTATGTCAATGAGCTGCTGTGTCTGGGAGTTCAGTACCATAGTCTCAAGGGGCACCATGATAAATCTGCATAACACAGTTGACAAGACAATGTTATACATCCTACTTTGGTGAGTAGCATCTGGAATTTTAAAAGCTTAGGAGTGGCCATCTGAGGTGCAACTAATTGGCTCTCCCTGTCTGAAATAAAGAGGAGTGATGAGCATTTAAGATGCTAGGAATCGATTAGTCCAATGGACTGATGGAACATGTGAACTTCAATCTCCACAACTTTGAGACCGGAAGAACTAAGTGGTCGGTACCTGGCTATTGCTACCAACTGCTTTAAAAGGGGTCACATTAGAAAGTCCCAATAAAGGAGAAGAAAATGTGGACCAAAACTCAAAATAATTTATTTAAAAATGTCCAACTTCCTGGTCAGAGAAAGACTGGAGAAACCTGAGACTATGGTCCTCAACCACCCTTCAGGTCTGGAAAGGAACTCACCTTTATGGACCAATTTTCAACAACCAACACTACCAAAGTATGCTCACCACAGAATGGTCAATCATTTAAAATCAAAAAGGCAACATTTACCTAAGGACAAAATTGAGAAGGGATGGAAAAGTGGGTGGAATGGAAATAGGAACCAGAGAGAGGAAGTGGGATAACTGTTGTTGCATGGAAGGGATTGCAATCATTGGAATGAAACAAAGAATATGATTTGTTGAATGTAAAACTGATGTCTATAAAACTTCACATAAAAAAAAAAAAAAGAACAACTTCTGTACATATGGCAAAACTATTGAGAAACTAACAACAAAAAATTGATATTTATTTATATTTTTTCCCTATAAGCTCCATAAGGACTTTTACTGTCTTGTACTCTGATGTACTCCAACTTCAAGCATTCACTACGTCTACTGAATATATAGTTAGATAAAAATTATTCTCTATCTCCATTATTCATTCACTCAAAAGCAGCATGATTAAATTAGATGACCTCTTGAGTTTTCCATTCAATATTTGGTTTTATTAAATGTTAGGTCAGACATTTTTCACTAACTTACAAGACTAGGGGGAAAACTTAGAACATTAGAAAGGACTGATACATGACAGGATTATAAAATCAGCAAATGACAATGCCCAAAGTAATGTTAAAGGAGCTCTAGCAGCATCGTGAGTTGTGAGTTGGGCTGCTAACCACAAGGTCAGCAGTTAGAACCTCTCAGTCACTCCACATGAGAAAGACGAAGGTTTCTGTTTCTGTAAATATTTACAGCCTCGGAACCCTATACAGGGCTGCTCTGAGTTGAAATAAAACCACCACCACCACAATAGTAATGAATGGAGTCCTGGTGTTGCATTGGAGGATAAGCACTGAACTGCTAACCGCAAGGTCAGAGGCTTAAACATATCAACAACTCCTCAAAAACCCTGTAGAGGGTCACTATGAGTCAGAATCCAAGCTGACAACACTTAACAACAACAAAAACACAGTAATGACTGTTTTGGGCAAGAATAAGCAATGCATAGTAAAACTAATGGGTGAAAGGATGTCGTTTGACTCCACAAGATATTAATTAAAATGGAAAAACCAGTAAATTTAATGGAGAAACCAAATACACACCACCTTAATCCAATCAGCAAAGTTACCATTACCACTAAAGGAATGTCATATGTTTTCTGAGATGATGCATTCAGAAAAAAAAAAAATCACTTACATCAACAGTGCTGGCTCTATTTATAAAGGAATACCAGAAAAAATCCAAATTAAGGCGTATTCTACAAAATAACTTGTCTGTACTCTTCAAACATATCAAGATTATGAAAGACAAAACGGCTGAGAAATTATCGGTTTAAAAGGAGACTAAAGAGACAAGAACAACTAAATACAATCTTAGATTGTAACCTGTTGTTGTTGTTGTTAAGTGCCACTGAGTCGATTCTGTGAAATAGGTGGTGAGTGCCCCAGAGCACACCAATACACAATGATCAATTAAATATAAATATAACAATATCTTGGGGAAAACAATTTAGCTTATGTGAAGAAATAAAACAGAGTGCCTCAAACAAGTGAGCAAAGCACAAAGACAGAAATTATAATACCAGAAATGGTATCAGATCTACTTACTAAGGAATTTAAATTAGAAACAATATAAAAACAGAATTTAGAAAGCAAAAAATTAATACTAAGACTTCAGAAAGGGCAAAGAAGCAGAACTGAATTAATGGAAGGCCCAATTCCTGAGATTGAAGACCAATCTCGCAATATTCATCTGCTAGAGATACAATCAGAAAAAAGAAAAAAGTACAAAGAAAGCCTAAGATTTATGCAGGACCCTATCAAGAGGAATCGCCAGATGGAACACATAGAAATCAAATTGACTACATCTGTGGAAGGAGAAGATGGAAAAGCTCCATTTCATCAGTAAAGACAAGGCCAGAGGCAGACTGTGGAACAGACCATCAATTACTGATATGCAAATTCAAACTGAAACTGAAGAAAATGAAAACAAGTCTACGAGAGCCAAAATATGACCTTGAATGTATCCCACCTGAATTTAGAGATCATCTGAAGAACAGATTTGATGCATTAAACACTAAAGACCGAAGACCAGAAGAGTTGTGGGATGACATCAAGAACATCATACATGAAGAGAGCAAAAAGTCATTAAGAAGACAAGAAAGAAGGAAAAGGTCAAAATGTATGTCAGAAGAGACTCTGAAACTTGCTCTCCAGCGTAGAGAAGCTAAAGCAAATGGAAGAACTGAAGAGGTCCAAGAGCTGAACAGAAAATTTCAAAGATCAACTCGAGAAGATAAAAACAAATACTGTAATAAAATATGCAATGATTTAGAGTTGGATAACCAAAAGGGAAGAACACGGTCAGCATTTCTCAAGCTGGAGGAACTAAAGAAAAAATTCAAGCCTCGACTTTCGTTATTGAAAGATTCTCTGGGCAAATTACTGAATGATGCAGGGGGCATCAAGAAAAGATGGAAGCTCAGAACCTTTCTGCCACCGCATTCGGACCTCGCTGCTCTAGCCTCCAGGGCACGGTCCATCCTTGCAGCCTGCGATCCGCAGAGACAAAAATTATATATTGTTTTCTTGCCCCGCACACACTCGAGGCAAGCAAAAAAAAAACCCCAAAACATATTTTCACCATGAGGGAAATCGTGCACATCCAGGCTGGTCAGTGTGGTAACCAGATCGGTGCCAAGTTTTGGGAAGTTATCAGTGATGAACATGGCATCGACCCCACTGGCACCTACGACGGAGACAGTGACCTGCTGCTTGACCGCATCTCCGTGTACCACAATGAAGCCACGGGTGGCAAATATGTTCCTCGGGCTATCTTGGTGGATCTAGAACCTGGGACCATGGACTCTGTTCGCTCAGGTCATTTTGGCCAGATCTTCAGACCAGACAACTTTGTTTTTGGTCAGTCTGGGGCAGGCAACAACTGGGCCAAGGGCCATTATACAGAGGGGGCTGAGCTGGTTGACTCCGTCTTGGATGTTGTTCGGAAGGAAGCCGAGAGCTGTGATTGCCTGCAGGGCTTCCAGCTGACCCATTCACTTGGTGGGAGCACCGGCTCTGGAATGGGCACCTTGCTCATCAGCAAGATCCATGAAGAGTATCCTGACCGCATCATGAACACCTTCAGTGTGGTGCCCTCACCCAAAGTATCTGACACTGTGGTTGAGCCCTACAATGCCACCTTCTCTGTCCACCAGTTGGTAGAGAACACTGACGAGACCTATTGCATTGATAATGAGGTCCTCTATGATATCTGCTTCCGCACCCTCAAGCTGACCACACTAACCTACGGAGACCTGAACCATCTTATCTCAGCCACTATAAGCGGTGTTACCACCTGCCTCCGCTTCCCTGGTCAGCTCAATGCCGACCTCTGCAAACTAGCAGTCAACATGGTGCCCTTCCCACGTCTCCACTTCTTCATGCCTGGATTTGCCCTGCTAACCAGCCGTGGGAGCCAGCAGTACCGGACTCTCACTGTGCCTGAGCTCACCCAACAGGTCTTCGATGCCAAGAACATGATGGCTGCCTGTGATCCCCGCCATGGCCGGTACCTCACTGTGGCTGCCGTTTTCCGGGGGCGGATGTCCATGAAGGAGGTGGATGAGCAGATGCTCAACGTACAGAATAAGAATAGCAGCTACTTCGTGGAATGGATCCCCAACAACGTCAAGACAGCTGTCTGTGACATCCCACCCCGTGGCCTCAAGATGGCAGTCACTGTCATTGGTAACAGCACTGCCATCCAGGAGCTCTTCAAGCGCATCTCAGAGCAGTTCACCACCATGTTCCATCGGAAGGCCTTCCTCCACTGGTACACAGGCGAGGGTATGGACGAGATGGAGTTCACCAAGGCTGAGAGCAACATGAACAACCTCGTCTCTGAGTACCAGCAGTACCAGGATGCCACCGCAGAAGAGGAGGAAGATTTCGGTGAGGAGGCCAAAGAAGAGGCCTAAGACAGAGGCCATCACCTCAGGCTTCTCAGCTCCCTTAGCCTTGTTCCTCAGCTGCCCCTTTCCTCTCCCTCAGAATTTGCATTTTCTGCCTCTGTCTTTTTTCCCCTTCCCTTGAGAAGGTTCTATAATAGCGCCTGACACATAGTCGGCACTCAATATATACTTTTGTTTGTTGAATGTCTCCTCTCTTTTTCCACTCTGAGAAACCTGCCACTCTAAGTCATCCTGTATTTCCCTCTGGCACCCATGCCTTCCATCTGTCCAGTTAATATTTCCCTCTGTTTTCAAGATAATACTCCAGGAAGCTGGGTCTCCTCCAGGTCTTGTTTAGAACCATGTGCTGTAAACCCAGATGGCCACCAGCCTCAGCCCAAAGTGTATCCAGGGTAGTCACGGAGAAAGGAAACCAGTGAACTCACAGCAGGTAGAAGTCACTAGAAGGAAAGGACTGGGATTTCCCATTCTAGAGCAGTTTTAAGGAGGGGACTCCAGATTATTTCAGCCATCACCAGGCATTTCCCTGTTCCTGTCACTTCAGGGCTGGTATTAACAGTATTATCTCCATTTTTGGCTTCCCTTGAAGCTGTCCTAAGCTCCCAGTTTCTTTTGAAGGGGTCTGCCTTGCTTGGTCAAGTGGGATCCTTACTTCCCCCACTTTACGGCCCTCTCACATTTTATTCCTGTTCCACTTTAAATATGAATAACAGGCTTGACATGGCAATGTGTGTGCAGCCGCCTACAGGTTTGAGAGTCGATTACCCCAGAGGAGCAGGACCAGGGCCTTATGACATTTCATTTGTTCCATTCACTATTAACTTTTTTAATTTCTATCTCTGTCTTATTTCTCCCCCATTCTACACTTTAAATTTCTATTTGTGTTAAACTTTTTTTTTTTCATATTGAAAAGATGACATTGCCAAGAGCCAAAAAATAAAACAGGAATTAAAAAAAATTTTTTTAAAAGAAAAGATGGAAGACGCTCGGCACCGATAAGGGGAAGTGAGGGAAAAACAGCAATGAAACGGTGAGCTAAGCCCTACAACGTTCAATAGACTTCTGTAAACCCGGGTGAAGACCGGGTGGGCCAGCAGTGTGGCAAGACCTGGGGACTCTTGGGCCCAGAGTCAGTGACATAGCCACAGAGGACTAGAGTGGAAAGTGAAGTGTCCACCTGAAAAGAAGAGAGGGCATATACATAAGAATACCCACACTTGAAGATGATACCTACTTGTCCTCGCTTCAATGACTGGATTATCAGAGCTCAACCAGAAGCAAAAAGAAGAAGGAAAAGAAAAGAAAAAAAAAAAAGTATGCTCATACAATTTGATGAACTTGACCTACACCTATGGAAGCAGTAGCTCAAAAGAGGGAGCAGGCCCTTGCAGCAAGAATCATTCCCACCCCTCCTACACACAGTGGACAGGGATGGGCAACTTGGACATTGGCTACCCAAAAAGAGGGGGGAGGGGATAAAAAGGCAAGAAGTGATTGGCTTACAAACTTTCAAGAGGGAACCTAGAACCAGAGGGCCTGGAGAAAGGTAGAATCTCCAGTGAGTAGTATTCAATCTGTCTAGGTGGCGCTGATGCAATGAAATCCAGATAGGTCTCTTGTGATACAATAGTGAATAATTGTTATCAG
>NW_006408560.1:14539213-14544099 GCF_000296735.1 Chrysochloris asiatica
CTCTCATACTTTGGACACATTGTCCGGAGAGAACAGTCGCTGGAGAAGGATGTCATGCTGGGTAAGGTGGAGGGTCAGAGAAAAAGAGGACAACCCCAAACGATATGGATCAGCCAGGTGGCATCATTGATGGCGTCAAGTGTGGCGGCGGTAGTGAGAATGGCCCAGGATTGGACATTGTTTCGTTCTGCTGTGTATGGGGTCGCTATGAGTCGGTTCCGACTTGATGGCACCTGACAACAACAACAACAATCAAGAGGAATAACTTATATGTAACTAAAATTCTAGAACAGTAAGAGATCAAAAAAAAAAAAAAAACACTTAGAGAAAATTGTCAAAATGTATCACGGCATCTGCCCGTGTTTTCTGGGTTGGGCACCTGATTTTGCAATATTGAATAAAGAAAACCTCATTCTTGCTTAAAAAAAAAATTTTTTTAGAAGAAAACTTCCCTAATATCATGAAAGATGAGAAGATATGATTTCAAGAAGTTGAATGAAAAACTCTATACAGGATAGACTCCAAAAGAAAACCACCAACACATAATCAAACTTTTCAAAACCAAAGCCAAGGAAAGATTCTTGATAGCAGCTTGGGAAAAGGAAAGTTACCTACAAAGGAGAAAGTTACCTACTTCAGCAGAAACTATGCAGTCAAAAAGACAATGGGATAACATATATAAAACTCTGAAAGAAAAAACTACCAACCAAGAATCATATATATAGCAAGCAAATTTATCTATCAAATACGAAGGCGAAATTATGCCATTTCCAGACAAACAGAAATTAAAAGAACTGGTAAAAACGAGACGAACCTTATAAAATATACTAAAGGGAGTTCTTTAGACAGGGAACTAACAACAGCAGAAAACAACCTGAGATTAATATATAAGACAATATTACCCAGAATTAACCCAGATATAAAAGTATTCAAAATAAACAAACTTACAAGACTAAAAATAGGGAACCAGAGATATCAGTTTGTAGTAAGAAAACAAAACCATAAAATAAAAAGAACGAATAATAGATGTTGTTGCTGTTGTTAAATGCCATTGAGTCAGTTCCAACTCAAAGCAACCCTGCATAGGGTCTCTGAGGAGCAGCTTGGTGGGCTTGAACTACTGACCATGTGGTATGGAAGTCCAGTGCCGATCCTACAGTGCCACACAAGGAGTCCAATGTAGTTATAGAACTTCCAAATGGAGAAGAAATTAAATATATTTAAAGAAAAAAATAAACAAATATAAACCTAACTGTAACCCAAAAACTAGACCAAACCTTACTTATAGCCTGAGCCCAGCCCCTATCCATAACACTTAACCCTAGTCATAACTATACCTATAACCCTAACACTAACTGAAGTCCTAGGCCCAGCCTAGTCTTAGCCATCATCCTATTCTAACTTTCCCCCTCAAAAAAATTTTTTGAGGTACTATTTTAAAAGGTACTATTCAGGGAGCCTGGGTAGAGGTTAAGCCTTTGCTCCACACTGAAAAATGATCTCTGCCACATACCTTATTCCTTCCTTAGAGGCTGCCACTCTCACAATAAAATTTCCTGGCCTCTCACTTCTCTCTCTTGCCAACTTGAGCAACAGCAAGTTATTCCATGTGACTTTCTCAGTGGTTTAGAATTACAATGTTTACCTGGAAGGAATCCACACAGACAGGACTGGAAGCCAGCTCCTCATCCACAGCATGCAACTTCTCCATGAAAGTGCTATCCTTGGTCTGCTTTGGCTTTGGAGGAGGTGGGGGTCCCATGGGCACTACCTCAGCACTGATGTGCCTGATGGCAGGTGTGGCAACTTTCTCAGCCTGATTAAGAGGAAAATGTGTTAAAAAATGAGGGGTGATCAAAGGGGTCTGTCATATGCTAATAATATGTTCTTCCCATCTAGAAAACCAAACCTACTGCCACTGAGTCAATTCCAACTCATAGTGACCCAATATAGGGTTTCTGAAGCTGTAAAGCTTTACCATAGCAGAAAGCTTCCTCTTTATCCCATGGAGCAGCTGGTGGATTTGAACTGATGATATTATGGCTAGCAGTCCAACACATAACCCAGTACGCCACCAATGCTCCTTTCCTGTCTAGATTTTGTTGTCGGTAAGTGACATCAAGTCAATTCCTGTCTAGATTGAGGCACACAAAATTAAAAAGGCACTGTCCCATTAGGTTTCATCCTATTTCCAGTGAAGCCAACAGTATGCCTCTTAGGTTACCAAGAGATGAGAGATCTAAACAAAATAGCTTTATGGCAACACAAGAACAAGCACAAGAGTAAGGGGGAAGAGCAGGGTAGAAAACAAAGCTGATCTTAAGAATTTCATGCCCTCAGTCCCTTAAAGAGCTTACAAATTCCAAAAAGATAATGGCATGATTACTGATCTTGAATTATATCTGACAAGAGATGACAGTCCAGAATCACCACAGAGAATTCACAATTTACTCAGTCCAGTAATTTCTAATTTATGTCTATTGCATGACGCTGATTACCTCTGGTAACATGCCACCTTCCTCATCTGTCTCAGTCATCTCAGAAGACTGTCTCAATCTGGACTTCTTTGCCCCACGTGGAGATGAAGCAGTGCTTTCCACATCACTTTCCAATAAACTCTAAAAAAAAAAATTAATTTTTAGATTTATGTTCCTACTTCATTCCACTGAGTTTGAAGTATCTTAAGAAAGTAAATATCACAAATTATTAATCAGTCAAAGGAAGGAAAAATAAAGCAGAAATAGAAGTTTAATATCCTGAAGGTGGGAGAAGAAATCAGACACCTTCCTTATCGGCACTGCAAACTTTGAAAAACTATAAAGAACTGTGTTGAAATACTTTTTCACATCACTATACTTTACAAAGCACTTTTTTGGTTGTGATTCACAGAAAACCTGTGTAGGGTTTCTGACGCTGTACGTCTTTAAGGGAACAGAAAGCATCATCTTTTCCTGCAGAGCATTTGGTGGGCTTCAACCACTGACCTTGTGGTTTTCAGTCCAGTGCTTACCCTATGGAGCCACTAGGCTTCCCAAACAATACATTAAAAGAATGGAATATTACACAGTAATGAATAAGAACAAAATATAGCTACAAGTAATAGGATGAATACATCTCAAAAGCATAATATATTATAATATATGTATCATTCCTACCCCCCTATGTACATAAAATTGATAGGGATAGGCAACTTAGACATTGGCTACCTAAAATGGGGGGAGCCATAAAGGCACAAAATGACTGGCTTATAAGTTTTCAACAGAGAGTTTAGATTCAGAGGGTGTGGTTGAAGATAGAATTTCCACTGAGTAGTTTTCAACCTGTCTAGATGGGGCTGGTGAAAGGAGATGGGGATAAGATTCTTGTGATTCAATAGTGAGTGAGTAATTGTTATCAGAACTGATTGTGATTGTTGCAAATGTAAAGGTAGATGTTTTATACCAAAAAGAGGGGAGTGGTTGATCTTGCAGTCTAGGAGCGGAGGACCCTGGAACCATAAAGGTAAAAGAGAGGGATCGGAGTGTGGGACCCTATTCAGAGAGGCAGCAACCACAGAGATGGAGGCAGAGATGATGACTTAGAAAGATGGAGTGGCTGGGGGCTCTAGACTCATGGAGAGAGAGGGGCTGTGTGCTGGCATCCAGGGGGCAGGCTTGCAGGGTACGTACACCCTTGGTTGTTTGAATTATTTATTATATATTCCTGAATGATTTGGTGTACATCCAGAAAAAAAAAAAAAAAGAGGGAATACAAGCAAATACTGTTGAATGATGATGCATGGAGGGGACTGCAGTCATTGCAATGAAACAAAATATGATAGGTAGAGTGTAAAGCTGGTGTTTTTCCATGTAAACTATAACTAAATACACAATATAAAAAAAAAAAAGAAAGCATAATGTTGAACAAAAAATAGCCAAACACAAAAGAGTATATGTGTGTGTGTGTACACATATATGGGGGTGGTTTTGTGCATGGAGTTGGTTCCGACTCATAGCAACCCTGTATAGCGTTTCCAAGGCTGTAAATCTTTACAAGAGCAGAAAGCCTCATCTTTCTCCCGTGGAACAGCTGGTGGTTTAGAACTGCTGACCTTAAGGTTTGCAGCCCAATTCATAACTACTACGCTACCAGAGTTTTATATATATATACATACATACACACATAGATATAGAAGCAACTCTGGTAGCATAGTGGTTACGAATTGGGCTGCTAACCTTAGGGTCAGCAGATCGAAACCACCAGCTGTTCCGCAGGAGAAAGATGAGGTTTTCTGGTCCCGTAAAGATTTACGGCCTCAGAAATGCTGTACAGGGTCGCTATAAGTCGGAATCGACTCCACAGCACATCACCACCACTACCACCATATATTGTTAAGTGCTGTTGAATTGGTTCTGACTCATAGTGACCCTCCTGTATACGGTTTCTGAAGCTGCAAATGTTTGAGTAAATAGAAAACCTCATCTTTTACCTGCAGATAAGCTGGTGGGCTCAAACCGCTGACTTTGTCATTTACCTGCATATATTGTTATTTGTTGTTAAGTGCCCTTGAGTCGGTTTGAACTCATATCAGCCCTGTATAGGGTTTCCGAGGAGCGGCTGGTGGGATTGAACTGCCAATCCTGTGGTTTGCATCCAATGCTGATCCTAGAGTGCCACACCAGGACAAACACACACATATAATATATGGGAGCACAGTGGTTCTTCAGCGTTAGCAAACCACAAGGTCAGCGATTTGAGCCCACTAGCCACTCCACAAAAAAAGAGTTGCAATTTTCTGCTCCTGCAAAGATTTAAAGCCTCAGACACTCTATACCAAGTCACTATGAGTTGGAACCAACTTGACGGCACACATAGAACAACAAATATATATATATATATATATATAT
>NW_006408560.1:14544199-14554933 GCF_000296735.1 Chrysochloris asiatica
TGTGTGTTTGTGTGTACAGCAAATCCATTCATATAAGTTTTGGAAACAGTAAAAATTACATTATAATGTTTAGGAAACTACGTATTGTTGTTGTTGTTGTTAGGTGGGTGCCATCAAGTCAATACCAACTTATACCAACCCTATGCACAACAGAACAAAACACTACCCAGTCCTGGGCCAATCTCACAATTGTTGCCACACTTCAGCACATTGATGCTGCCATTTCGCCAATCCATCTTGCTGGGGATCTTCCTCATTGACTCTGACCCTCCACCTTACCCAACATGATATCCTTCTCTAGTGGCTAGTCCCTCTTGACAATATGTCTAAAGTATGAGAGATGAAGTTTGGCACTCTGGCTGCATTTGTTCCAACACAGATCTGTTTGTTCTTTTGGCAGCCCATGGTACTTTCAATATTCTCCTCCAACACCATAACTCAAGAGCATCAATTCTTCTACAGTCTTTCTTATTCACTGTCCAGCTTTCACATGTATATGAGATTACTGAAAGCACCATAGATTGGGTCAGGCGTACCTTAGTCCTCAAGCTGAAATCTTTCTCTTCAACACTTTAAAACTGTCTTGTGCAGCATTCTGCCTGATGTAATATATCATTTGATTTCTTGACTGCTGCTTCAGTGAGTGTTGATAGCTGATCCAAGAAGAACGAAGTCCTTGACAACTTCAATCTTTTCTCCGTTGATAAGCATGTTGTTTATTGGTCCAGTGGTGAGGATTTTTGTTTTCTTTACATTGAGATGCAATCCATACCAAAGACTGTGGTCTTCGATCTTCATCAGGAAGTATTTTAAGTCCTCTTCACTTTCTGTAAGCAAGGTTGTATCATCTGCATATCACAGGTTGTTAATGAGTCTTTCTCCAATCCTGATGCCACGTTTTTCTTCATATAACCCAGCTTCTCGGATTATTTGCTCAGCATACAGGTTGAATAAGTATAGTGAAAGAATACAACCTTGTTGCACACCTTTACTAATTTTAAACCATTTAGTGTTCCCATGTTCTGTTCGAACAACTGCTTCTTGATCTATGTACAGATTCCTCATTAAGACAATTACGGGTTCCAGAATACTCATACGTTGCAATGTTGTCCATAACTTGTCATAAATCACACAATCGAAAGCCTTTGCATAGTCAGTAAAGCACAGGTAAACATCTTTCTGGTATTCCCTACTTTCAGGCAAGTCCATCTGATGTCAGCAATGATATCCCTCATTCTACAGCCTCTCCTGAATCCAGCTTGAACCTCTGGAAGCTGTCAATGTATGCTTGTAGCTGTTTCTGTATTACCTTTAGTAAAACTTTACTCTCATGGGGTATCAAAGATACTGTTCAATGGTTTTCGCATTCCACTGGCTCACCTACCTTTGGAATGGGCACAAATACAGATCTCTTCCAATCAGTCGGTCAGATAGTTGTCTTCCAAATTTCTTGGCATAGATGAGTGAGTGCCTTCAGTGCCGCCTCACATTCTTGAAAGACTTCAACTTTTATTCAATCATTTCCTGGTGCCTTGTTCTTTGCCAATTCCATCAGTGCACCTTGGACTTCTTCCTTCAGGACCACTGGTTCTTGACAATATTCTACCTCTTGAAACGTTTGAACATCAACCATTTCCTTTTGGTACAGTGACTCTGTGTATTCCTTACATCTTCTCTTGATGCTTTCTGCATCATTCAATAATTTGCCCAGAGAATCTTTCAATAATGAAAATCGAGGCTTGAATTTTTTCTTCACTTCTCCCAGCTTGAGAAATGCTGAGCGTGCTCTTCCTTTTTGGTTTTCTGACTTCAGATCTTTGCACATTTTGTTGTAATATTTGGCTTTATCTTCTCAAGCTGACCTTTGAAAATTTCTGTTCAGCTCTTGGATCTCCTCATTTCTTCCACTTGCTTTAACATCTCTATGCTGGAGAGCAATTTTCAGTGTCTATTCGGATATCCATTTTGATCTTTTCCTTCTTTCTTGTCTTCTTAATGACTTTTTGCTTTCTTCCTGCATGATATTCTTAATGTCATCCTACAACTCTTCTGCTCTTCAGTCTTTAGTGTTTGATGTATCAAATATGTTCTTCAGATGATCTCTAAATTCAGGTGGGATACACTCAAGGTCATATTTTGGCTCTCATGGACTTGTTTTCATTTTCTTCAGCTTCAGTGTGAAAATTGATGGTCTGGTTCCACAATCTGCCCCTGGCCTTGTTTAGGCTAATGATATGGAGCTTTTCCATTGTCTCTTTCCACAGATGCAGTCAATTTGATTTCTATGTATTCCATCTGATGAGGTCCATGTGTATAATCATCTCTTATGCTGTCTAAAAACAGTATGTGAAATGAATAAATCATTGGTTTTGCAGAATTCTATCATGCGATCTCCAGCATCATTTCTATCACCAAGGCCATATTTTCCAACCAATGATCCTTCCCCTCTTTGCTCCCAACCTTTTCATTCCAATCACCAGTAATGATCAATACATCTTGATTGCATGTTTGATCAATTTCAGATTGAAGAAGTTGATAGACTTCTTCTATGTAATCCTCACTGGCTTTAGTGGTTGGTGTGTAAATTTGAATAATAGTGGTATTTACTGGTCTTCCCAATAGGCGCATGTATATTACCCTATCACAGACAGCACTGTACCTCATGACTGATCTGGATATGTTCTTTTTGACAATAAATGGAACACCAGTCCTCTCAATTTGTCATTCCCAGCATAGTAAACCATGTGGTTGTCAGATTCAAAATGGCCAATACCAGTCCACTTCAACTTAGTAATGCCTAAGATATCAATGTTTATGCATTCCTTTTCATTTTAGACAATTTATAATTTTCCTAGATTTATACTTTGCACATTCCATGCTCCAATTATCAATGGATGTTTATAGCTATTTCTCTTCATTTTGAGTTGTGCATCATCAGCAGATGAAGGTTCCGCGGCCTTTACTCCATTAACGTCATCAAGGTCAACTCTACTTTGAGGAAGCAGCTCTTCCCCAGTTGTATTTTGAGTGCCTTCCAAGCTGAGGGGCTCAGTTTCTGGCACTATATCTGACAGTGTTTCTCTGCTATTCATAAGATTTTCAGTGACTAAATATTCGGAAGTAGTTTGTCTCTCCTTCCTAGTCTGTCTTCGTCTGGAAGCTCATGTGAAACTTCTCCACCATGGGTGACCCTGCTGGTATTTAAAATACCTGTGCATAACTTCCAGAATCACAGCAACTCACAAGCTACCACAGTATGACAAACTGACAGACAAGTGGTGGAGATAACTACCATCTTGAGTTTGGTAGTCATTTTCCTGCTCTTCTTTATAGTTTTACCAGGAATGTATGTATAAGTGGTAAAATTATAAAGAAAAGCAAGAAAATGACTACCAAATTCAGGATGGTAGTTATCTGATTAAGTATTTAATCCATAAAATTAAGGATTAATTTTATGAGAATTTGCTTTATAATATTTGTTTAAAAGTACATTTTTATTCTTGTACATTTCTGTATTGCTATATAAGAAGTTACAAAACTTAAGGAAATGTGAAGAGCAGAAAACCACCTCAGTCATTGATTTGTGCAAAGAAAAGAACAGTAAACAAAACTGGGTTCCATTCTTTTCTATAGAGTGGGTGACAGACACACTTTTAAGAAAGCAAAGTACAGTCCACCTTATCAAGTTAAATTTTTCCTATATTACCCTTTAACACATGGGTAATAACTCACCTCTTCAGCAGTCTCATCTTCTTCATCATCATCTGGATGGTATTCTTCATCTGAGGAATCATCTTCTTCAAGGTGGATATCCACAAACTGAGGAGGCTACAAAAATACAATTAGAAAGAAATGGACGAGTCAGAAATACAAATCATATATATCTGAGAAAATAGGGGTAGAAAAAAGGGCATGGAAAAAAGTTTCTAAGAGCAAAATGAGTAGCTAGAAACAAGTAGAAATGAGGTAGGGACTAAAGTTTCCTGGAATGAGAGGCACACCTAAGAGTAATGGAATGGAAAACATTCAAGCTGGAAACAAAACAAAAAGATAGGTCAAAAATAAAGTTAACAAAGAAAATGCTTATGTTTCAAAAATGGTAAGTCTTTCTGGGAAAAGAATAAGAAATATACTTCCAAGTGTACCTTAATTTCATTGGCCTTCTTAATAGGTGAAATGTTCCATGTTGGAATTACCTACCAATAAAGAATATAAAGAATTAGGTTTATAGCTGAACTAGTTTTTCATTTTTTTCCCTCTTCACTGTCATATACAGTCATCTATCTAAAACATAACAGGATTGATCCTAGGAGTGCTGATTATCCCTGATGGTATCCTTGCAAATTTTTCTCAGGGCTTGATGAAAGAAAATGAGAGAAGAACCTATTTCTGTTGTTAGACTTTTCTGCCTTGAACCTGGTAAGGCTGCTGTCGTCTACACAAGGAGAAAGCAATGTCTGTCTTGCCTACTTTACAGAATAGCTGTTGGGTATCATGGAATAATGGACATGAAAACCATCTGTGAGCCATAAACTTATACAAACCTAAGATATTATAGGTTATAGTATCAGTATGTTTTTTAAAATCAATGACATAAACCCACACAAGTATGCCTCCACAAAGCCAGTTATAAACAACTCTTATGGAAAGATTTAGGATGAAATGCCATATTGTCAACAACTTATTTTCAAGTAGTACAGGGTAAAAATAGATACAAAAAGATACAGAGTAAATATGGCAAAATGTAACAAATGTTTAATCTAGATGGAATCTGTATTCATTGTAATATTCTTTCAACTTTTCTGAGTGTTTGAAATTTTTCATAATAGAGTTAGGAAAATTTTACTGTGAACCAACCAAAATCATCCTATGAACCAAATGTAACTGGCCACTATTTTCCATCTCCATAAAGAGCCTTAGGTTCTCCATCTCCTTAACCCTGACATTATTTAGCCACATAATCTAGCTCTGTGGAGCTAAGCCCACTATCAGACAAAAGGAATGAAGTGATTCAGGTCCACACTCCTACCCATCTCTACTTCTGAACCAATCAGTTTCCCTATTGCAAACCCACCATGAAAGTAAGCCAAAATTCAGAAGTCTTAGAGCAAGTAAGTATATTAAATATGAGTAAACCCAGACTTGAACACTGAATCTTGTTCTCTCATGTAAACTACAATCTTGTTGGTGGGAGTGGTGGTGTTAGGTGCTATCGAATCAGTACTGACTCATAGTGACTCAATGAAACACTGCCCGGTGCTGGGTTGCCCAATTCTTCTATATCCATATTCACAATTGGTAAACATAATCTAGGGTCTGATTTGGATATCCTTGGTTTCTTGTTTGTTTTTTCCTCTGTATCAACAAAATGTTAATTATAGTCTATATTTATGTAGAGTTTGTAGAACGTCTGTCTCACGGCTGTTTTCATCATTACTACCACATTTGTGATTATATCCTAGAGAAAGGTAAGATTTCACTTCACGTAAAAAGAATTTGCCAACTAGACAAATTGTGATGTGAATGACAAAAAAAGTCAGTGTAATCTTAGGCTGCATTAACAGAAATATGGAACACAGAGGAGATAAAAGTAACATTAATCCACACAAGTTAAAACACATTTAGAGTAGCAGACATCACTTTGAGCATTTTTTCAAAGGTAATGGAAAGGACCAGATTGCTAAGATTACTTACTCAAAGTCGTACTACACGAAGGACAGTAAAAAATGTGGAGACATTTAACAAGATAAAAAAGATTATGAAAAGACATAACAGCTGTATTCCAATATAGAAGAACATACTCAGTTTTACTCAAGTTGAGAGAACTGAAAAAAAATTTCAAGTATCAATTTATAATATTGAAGGATTCTATGGGCAAAATATTGAATGATGCAGAAGGCATCAGAAAAAGATGTTAGGGATATACAGAGCCACTGTACCAAAAAATAAATGATTGATATTCAACCATTTCGAGAGCTAGCATATGATCAAGAGTCAATGGTACTGAAGGAAGAAGTACAAGCTGCAATGAAGGCATTGGCAAAGAACAATGCTCTCGGAATTGAAAAAATATAAATTGAAATCTTCCAACATATTGAGACAGCACAGGAGATGCTCACTCATCTATGCCAAGAAATCTGGAGGGCAGCTACTGGAAAAACTAATTTTAAGAGATCCGTATTTATGTCAATTAAAAATGTGAGCCAATGGAATGTGGAAATAGTCAGACAACATCATTAATCTAACATGCTATAAAAATTTAGCTAAAGATAACTCAAAAATTATTGCAATAGAACACTGACATGGAACAGCCACAGGTTAAAGCCAGATTCAGATGAGTACATGGAACGAGGGATATCACTGCTGACATCAAGTGGATCCTGACTGAAAGAAGAGAATACAAGAAAAATGACAAACGACAGACAACATTGTAGAGAATGGGTATTCCAGAATACTTAATTGTGCTCATGAGGAACCTGTACATAGACCAAGAAGCAATTATTCAAACAGAACAAGAGGACACTGAATGGTTTAAAATTTAAAAAGTTGTGCACTTGAGTGGGATAAAAAAGAATATCAGGAAACATAATTATAGAAAGCTTGTAAGCCTGTCTTCAGCCTATAACTGATTGGAATACCTAAAAGGGGTTCTAGAAATTGCCCAGTGAAATAGGCTTCCTGTGGAACCTTTGTAGTGTATAGGACCTTAGGTGGAATCCTGAGTCCCATCCAAAACCTTCTGAGGTGGGACATTCCCACTTGAAAGGGCAAGCAGACTAGCCTTGGACAGCTAGAGCAACAGAAGATACTTCTTGAAAGAAAGACTAGCCAGAAAAACCCAAAACAAAAATGGCAGTCTGACTGGCTACTACAAGAACAAGCAAGTTGTTTGCCATGAAGCCATCAAGGCAAGCAATCAAGTCCCTTCAGGACAAACCCCACTCTAAAACTGAAACTCAAAGGGAACACAGGAACAGGCATGTAAGCTTGCTGGCGACCACGTTGGTATACTGGTGAGAGGAAGAGGGGGAAAGGCAGCAATGGAGACATGGGCTGAGCTCAACCACGTTCCATAGACTCCCGTTGACCTTGAGAGGAGAGACAAAAGAGGAAGGACTGGTTGGTCTAAAGTGTGATGAGACCTGTGGACTCCTGAGTCCATGGACAAGGACATAGCTATGGAGGGCTAGAGCTGACAGCAAAGTGTCCAGCTGATATGAAGTAAGAGGAGACGCACAAGAACGCCCAAACTTGTAGATAGTGCCCATTTGACCTAGCTTTAATGGCTTGATGATCAAAACTCGACTAGAGGAAGATATTTAAAAAAAAAATTTTTGATAAAGAAAATAACTGTAGTTTGCTACAATTTGATGAACTTGACCTATACGTATTTATGCAGTAACTCAAAATACCAACTGAGAGGGAAGGAGTCTTCACATCAAGTATCAATCCTAGCCCCTCTATATACAGGGTAGATAGGGATGGGGAACTTAGACAATGGATACCTAAAATGGGAGGGCAATAAAGGCACGAAGTGATTGGCTTACAAGTTTTCAAGAGGAAGTTTAAGAATGCATGGGAGAAGGTAGAGTCCCCACTGAATAGTTTTCATCTTCTCTAGACGGGTCTGGTGAAAGCAGATGGGGCTAAGATTCTCATGATTCAATAGTGAGTAATTGTTATCATGACTACTTGCGACTGTCAACTGTAAAGATGGAAGTTTTGTAACAAAAATGGGGGAGTAGTTAATCTTACAGTCCCGGAACAGAGGACCCTAGGATCATCAAGGGAGAAGAACATGAGTGGAATGTGTGACCTTATCCAGAGAAGCAGCGACACCAAAGATGGAGGCAGAGATGAGAACATGGAGAGAGAGAGCAGCTGAGGCCTCTAGACTCATGGAAAGAGAAGGGCTGGGTGCTGGCAGACAGGAGACTGGATTGCAGAATGTGTACTTTGGCTGTTTAAATGATTATATATTCCTGAGTATTTCTCACCCAATTAAAAGAAATAAATAAACAAAAGACAGAGGGAATGAAAACAAATACTGTTGAATGATGATGCACGGAGACTGTAATCATTCAATGATACTATGATTGTAAAACTGATGTTCCCCCATGTCAATTGTCTCTCAATTCACAATTAAAAAAAAAAAAGTATGCACTAGGGTTGTATCATTTCACTATACTTATTCAATCTGCATACTGAGCAAATAATTCAAGAAACTGGAGAAGAACACGGAATCAGGACTGGGGGAAAACTCATTAACAACATGCAATACAACTTGCTGAAGAGAACTTAAAATACTGATGAAGATCAAAGACAATAGCTTTAGAATGACTTGTACATCAATGCTAAGAAAACAAAAATTCTCAACACTTATCAAAAATAACATCATTATAAATAGATAAAAGACTGAAGTTGTCAGACTTCATTTGCTTATATCCACTATCAATACTCAAGAGTCCTGGTGTGGTGCTGTCGGTTAACACGCCAGACTGCAAAGTCATTGGAACTGCAAGGTCGGTGATTCAAGTTCACCAGCTGCTCCTCAGAAACCCTATAAAGGGTCGCTATGGGTCAGAACCGACTCAATGGCACTTAACAACAACTATCAATACTCATGGAAGGAACAGTCAAGAAATCAAATGATGTATTGCATCATTGCACAAGACCTTTTTAAAGTGTTTAAAGAGGACTAACGTGTGCCTGATCCAAGTCATGGTATTTCCATTAGTCTCATGTGCATGAGAAGGTTGAATATTGAATCAAGAAGACAATAGAAAAATTGACACATTTGACTCATGGTGTTGGAAAAGAATATTAAAAGTACTATGGACTGCCAGAAGAACAAACAAATCTGTGTAGGAAGAAGTACAGCCAGAGTGCTCCTTAGAAGCCAGGCTGGTGAGAATTTGTCTCTCATACTTTGGACATATTATCAGGAAGGACCAGTCTCTCAAGAAAGACATCAGACTTGATAAAGTGCACAGTCAGTGAAAAAGAGGGAGACTTACAAAGAGAAAGAATGACACAGTGGCAGTAGCAATGGGCTCAAAGCTTTACAATGATTGTGAGGATGGAGCAGAACCAGGTAGTGTTTCATTCTGTTGTGCATAAGGTCGCTATCAGTTGGAACTGATTTGACGACACCTAGCAACAACAGCAACAATATAAGAAAGGTCATAGGGAAGAGGAAAAAGACATAATCTATAGGTTCCCAAGCAGTAGAATTGGGGCAAACAGAAACTGCAATATGTGTTTGGGTCATGGTATAGTGGTTAAGCACCGGGCGGCTAACCAGAAAGGTTGGAAGTTTAAACCCACCAGACATTCCACTGGAGAAAGATGTGGTGTGCTGCTTCCATAAAGATTACAGTCTTGGAAACATATAAAGCAGTTCTATTCAGTCTTATAATATCACTATAGTTCAAAACTGACTCAGTAGTAATGGGCTCAATGAGTATGAGTTGGAACCAACTCAACTGGGCAGCAATAACAACAAAGGCAAATTCTTCTTTACTACCAGAGAAAGAATAGACTTCCTCTAACCGACAATGAGCCTGGTCACAGAAAGTAACACAAACTTGACAAGTGCTTACTTATAAAGAAGGAATCAGAATGGCTGCAAGCATAAAAGAACTTGCTGTATTAAAATACTACAGAAACTTCAAGTTTTTCTTATACGTTAGTGTACAAAAGACTGACCTGTTGTGCATTCAACAATGCTTATTTTCTAGCCCTACTGTACAGATCCTTCCTAGGGATCTGAAGTGCACCCAGAAATTTGCATTTTTAATAAGCACTTCTGAATGACCACATACCAAGTGGTTTCGATGCAACTGGTCTCTGGAATGTACCCTAAACAGTTTGCCAACATATACAATAACTGGAATAAAAAACTGATCTCACTAATTGGTTTCAACAATTCTAAAAGGTTATCTATCAAGCACTTCTAATAGCAATTACTTCATCAATTGAAATAAAAGTAAATTTTTATAACCTTTTGTCTCTATTTGTCTTTTACAACCTGTTGTTGTTGTTGTGTGTCACTGAATTGGTTTTAACTCACAGTGACCCTGCATATGGTAGGTTTCTGAGAACAGCTAGTGGGTTTGGCACAGTAAGCTGTCCAATGTTTATAGCTTATTCTGTTGTTGTTGTCTTTGTTAAGTGCCACCGAATCGGTACCGACTCACAGCGACCTTACGCAGAGCAGAACAAAGCACTGCCCAATCCTGGGCCAACCTCTCTATTGTTGCCACGCTAGAGCCCACTGATGCTGCCATTTTGTCAATCCATCTCGCTGGGGATCTTCCTTGTTTTCTCTAGCCCTCCACCTAACCAAACATGATATCCTTCTCCAGCAAATGGGCCCTCCTGACAATGTGTTCGAAGTATGAAAGATGAAGTTTGGCGATCCTGGCCTCCAAGGAGCACTCCTGGCTGCACTTCTTCCAACACAGATCTGTTGGTTCTTTTGGCAGCCCAAGGCACTTTCAATATTCTCCTCCAACACCATAACTCAAAACCATCAATTCTTCTACGGTCTTCCTTATTCACTGTCCAGCTTTCGCATGCATACAAGGTTATCGAAAATACCATGGCTTGAGTCAGGTGCACCTTGGTCTTCAAGCTGATATCTTTGCTCTTCAACACTCTAAAAAGGTCTCGTGCAGCAGATTTGTCTAATGCTGTACATCATTTGATTTATTGACCGCTGCTTAGTTGATC
>NW_006408560.1:14555748-14562756 GCF_000296735.1 Chrysochloris asiatica
GGCAGAGATGAGTGAGTGCCTCCTGTGCCGCCTCACTTTCTTGAAAGATTTTCAATTTTTATTCCATCAATTCCTGGTGCCTTGTTCTTTGCCAATTCTGTCAATGTACGTTGGACTTCCTCCTTCAGTATCATTGGCTCTTCATCATATGCTACCTCTTGAAACTGTTGAACATCAACCATTTCCTTCTGGTACAATGACTCTGTGAATTCCTTCCATCTTCTTTTGATGCTTTTTGCATCATTCAATAATTTGCCCAGAGAATTCTTCAATAATGAAAGTCGAGGCTTGAATTTTTTCTTCACTTCCTTCAGCTTGAGAAATGCTGAGCGTGTTCTTCCTTTTTGGTTTTCTGACTTCAGATCTTTGCACATTTTGTCGTAATGTTTGACTTTGTCTTCTCAAGCTGACCTTTGAAACTGTCTATTTAACTCTTGTATCTCTTCATTTCTTCCATTTGCTTTAGCATCTCTATGCTGGAGAGAAAGTTTCAGAGTCTCTTCATTCATTCTTGTCTTCTCAATGACTTTTTACTTTCTTCATGTATGATGTTCTTGATATCATCCCACAACTCTTCTGGTCTTCAGTCTGTAGTGTTTAATGTATCATGTATCAAATCTGTTCTTCAGATGATCTCTAAATTCAGGTGGAGTATATTCAAGGTCATATTTGGGCTCTCATGCACTTGTTCTCATTTTATTCAGCTTCAGTTTGAATTTGCATATGATAAGTTTCAGTGTCTATTATGATATATCCATTTTGATCTTTTCCTTTTTCTTGTCTTTTTAATGACATTTTGTTTTCCTCATGTATGATGTTCTTGATGTTATACCACAACTCTTCCAGTCTTCGGTCTTTAGTGGTTGATGCATTAAATCTGTTCTTCAGATGATCTCTAAATATAGGTGGGATATATTCAAGGTCATATTTTGGCTCTCGTGGACTTGTTTTCATTTTCTTCAGTTTCAGTTTGAATTTCCTAAGAATAATTGATGGTCTGATCCACAATCTGCCCCTGGCTTTGTTTTCACTGATGATATGGAGTTTTTCCATCATCTCTTTCTGCAGATGTAGTCAATTTGATTTCTATGTATTCCATCTGATGAGGTCCATGTGTATAGTTGTCTCTTATGCTGTCTAAAGAAGGTATCTGAAATGAACAAATCATTGGTTTTGCAGAATTCTATCATGCGATCTCCAGCATCATTTCTATCACCAAGGCCATATTTTCCAACTACTGATCCTTCCTCTTTGCTCCCAACCTTTGCATTCCAATTACCGGTAATGATCTATATGACGTGATTACGTTTCATCAAGTTAAGATTGAAGAAGTTAGTAGAATTCTTCTATTTCATCCTCACTGGCTTTAGTGGTTGGTGCATAAATTTGAATAATAATGGTATTAACTGGGCTTCCCTGTAGACGCATGTATATTACCCTATCACAGACAGCATTGTACCTCATGACTGATCTGGATATGTTCTTTTTGACAACGAATGCAACACCATTCCTCTTCAATTTTTCATTTCCAGCATAGTAAACCATGTTGTTCTCAGATTCAAAATGGCCAATACCAGTCCATTTTAGCTCACTAATGCCTAAGATTATCGATGTTTATGTGTTCCATTTCATTTTTGACAATTTCTAATTTTTCTAGATTCATACTTTGTACATTCCATGTTCCGATTATTAATGGATATTTACAACTGTTTGTCTTCATTTTGAGTTGTGCACCATCAGCAAATGAAGGTCCCGTGGGCTTTTCTCTCACAGGCTTTACTCCGTTCGCATCATCATGCTCAGCTTTACTTTGAGAAGACAGTCTTCCCCAGTCACATTTTGAATGCCTTCCGACCCGAGGGGCTCATTTTCTGGCCCTATATCTGACAGTGTTTCTCTGCTATTCATAAGATTTTCAGTGACTAACTATTCGGAAGTAGTTCATCACTCCTTCTTCCTAGTTTGTCTTAGTTTGGAAGCTCATCTGAAACCTGTCCACCATCGGTGACCCTGCTGGTATTTAAAATACCGGTGGCATAGCTTTCAGAATCACAGCAACTCACAAGCCACCATAGTACGACAAACTGAGAGACGAGTGGTAGATAGCTTATGCAAGACCAAAATAAATCTTTCCTATACTTTTCCCCCTACAAATAACCTGAAATTGAATCTAATTTACCAAATTAAATTAATAATAATGCAAATCAGAACACTCACCACTCCTTTCTCCACCACTTCCTTCAATTTAGAACGTGTCATTTTAGGCTCCTAAGGAAAAGGAAAACAATCAATAAAAATTATCTTGTGATTCTTTTTGAGATGCTAACTTTTTTACTCCTAAGTATAAAATTTCTTCCCAACACCCAAGTAACTTATACCTAGCTGTTTTACAGAGAACTCTGCTGCATAACAAAAAAAGGGTGATAACCAAATACTCACAAACATTGGCATATCTTCTGTCTCACTAATGGCTGCTTTCATCATTGCTACCACATGTTCATTTGTGATCACTTCCTGGAGAAAAACACAATTTCACCTTATGCAACAAATGTTTGTCATCTAGACAATGCTTATCTCTGTATCTCTGCTAAATATATGTAGAGGATAAACAAGAGCTAGATATCCTAATAGCTCACACTGAGTTAAACCAAAGTTGAAAGCAAAAAAGGTAAAAGCAAGCTCTGGATAAAAGAACACAGCTTCAAATAATATAGTAGCAAACAGAGCAATCTCACTAGCTGCTAGTAGGAATAGAAATGTCTCATTAAGAAATTCTGAGGTAACTACATGCTTTTTAAAAGAAGGATTAATAAACAGCAAAGACTGCAAACAGTTATGCTGCTTTATACCAAAGAACAGTATTTACATATGTGCAAAGTACAGTCAAATTGTTAACTGGGCATCCTTGTACACATTTCAAACCGCAGAAGAATAAATCCACTACCAACATTATCATTTATGAATCTTCTGAATAATACAATGAAAAATAAAGCAGTAGAAGGAAACATGAAAATTTTATCTTCCCAATTCAAAGTTTTTACATGTTCGGATTTCAAACATGCACTAAGTGCAAAAAAGAAAGTCATCTTGAAATGTAGGACATTTATTTTGCCATAGCAACCCCTCAAATTGGTAATTTATTTACCAAGATTCAAGAATGCTCTGAATCATTTTATTAGCTTACCATAGAAATTTTCCCTTACATAGGTGCCCTCATCCCGTCATACTCACATGAAGGATGTTTCTCACGTTGACCGCTGTTAGGTTGTGCTGCTTGGCACCATCTTCTAAGGTCCGGTCAAGTATGTCATCCAGTTTCAGGTCATAAGCCAAACTCCCTTCTTCTTGACCTCTTCCATCTCGTTTCCTTTTGGCACCCTTTTTCTTTTTTCGCCTTTTCTCATTTTCTTCATTATCTTGTTCTTCTGCAAACATACCAAGAGCATCACCAAATCTCCAAAACAGCTGCCCAGGAATTTAGCCCAGAAAAAGAAAAAAGGTTAAAAGTATCCAAAAATGCCAGTTCTCTGGCTCTAGAAATCAAAGACTATGTATGTGCTATGGTAGTTCTGGTGACAATGAAAATGGTAATAGTACTAACAGTAGCAATAATAGTTTATATTTTATGCCAGGCACTCTTACACTCATTATATAAATATTAATTCATGTAACTCCTCATACAACCCCATAAAGTAAGTACTACGTGGTACTGTGGAGTCCTGGTGTGGTGCTGTGGGTTAATGCGTCAGACTGCAAAGCCATTTGAACCACAAGGTCAGCAGTACAGCATTGGAAACAATTGAAAACCTACAGAAAGAGGTCCAAATGATTAATAATAGAATATCAGAAATGGACAATACACTGAAAGGGCAAGGGAGTAGAATTGAAAAGATAGAAGCCAGAACTATTGAGCTAAAAGATAACTCTCTCAACACTACCAAGAAAGAAGAACAAACACAAAAAAGGATAAAAAAACTGAAGAAGGCCTAAGATTCATGTTGGATAACATGAAGAGGAATAACATAAGAATTATTGGCATTCCAGAACAGGAATAATTACAGAAGTCCATAGAGGAGATAGTTGAAGAGCTTCTGGAAGAAAACTTTCCTAACATCATGAAAAGAGAAAAGATAAGCATTCAAGAAGCTCAACGAACCCCAGGATGGATAGAACCTAAAAGACAATCACCAAGACACATAATAATCAAGCTCTCCAAAATCAAAGATAAGGACAGGAGCTAGGGAAAAGAGAAATATACCATACAAAAGCAAGTAAATCAGATTAAGCTGAGATTTCTCAACAGAAACCATGCACGCAAGAAGGCAATGGGGAGACATATATAAAACCCTGAAAGAAAAATACTGCCACCCGAGAATCCTCTACCCAGCAAAGCTGTCAATCAAATTCGATGATGTAATCAAAACATTCCAGGATACAAAGAAGCTAAGGGATTTTGCCAAAGGCAACCCTGCTATGAAAAAATTCCTATAGGAAGTTCTGTGGACTGAGAACCAACAAAAACACACAACAATCACAGCATGACGTACATGGCAGCATCAACCTCAACTCACTTGACAAATGGAAGAGTCAAGAACAGAATAAAATTATAAGAACAGAGGATCTGGGAGATCAGTCTATAATCAAAACAAATACAATGAGAAAGAAGGTAAACACAGAGGAACAAAGATCCAGGTGGTGGGAAGATCAGGTAGATTACTGGATAAAATAGACAGTCTTAAATCGAGGGAAGAACTAATGGAATATAAGGTAACCACAATGGGATTGGGGTGAGGGTTTACTGTGTGTGTTGGGGAGGGAAATACAAGATGAGGGGAGGAGGCAGAAGAACAAGATAGATAAGAGAACACTGAGACAGGTTTGCATGGCCTAGTGGGACAGAAGTAAATAGTGAGACATACTCAGCCTTGGAACAACAGGGCTCTGGGATACAGGGATCTAGGTATAGTATGAAGAGGATAAATAATACTAAAATGATGGGGCCACGGAAAGGGGGAGTAGCTGAGGACTCTAGATTCATGGACTAAGAAGAGAAGGACTAAGAGCTGGTAGCCAGGAGCAGATTTGCAGAATGTGCCCTTTGGAGATGTAAATTATTATATATGCCTGAGTGGTTTTTTTTTATTGTTTGTTTTTTAAAAACTAAAGTGGATAGAGAGAAATACTGTTAACTGATGGTATATGGACGGGATTGTAATCAATGTAACGAAACAAGGTATACGATTTATTAAATGTAAAACTGATGATATCCCTGGTAAACTTTCACTCAATCCACAATAAAAACCTTAAAAAAACAAAACACTCAGTTAACACCACAGCTAAACACTAAATATATCCAAGAAGCAAAAACAGATGACCATATCAGCACATGTCCAAACACAAGATAACATGTCTGAGACAAATGACCTAGAGGTAAACCTGGAATACATTATGGAAGGAGGGCAGGCCTTGGAAATCCCTGAGAAGGAATTCAGAAAATGATTATAAAATATTTCAAAACACTTTACAATGGAGTTGAGAAAAATAAGGAAGAAGTCAGGAAAGCGCTATAGGAACAATCAAATAAGATAGATACAGCATTGGAAACAATTAAAAACCTACAGAAAGAGGTCGAAAGGATCAATAATAGAATATCAG
Organism: Chrysochloris asiatica; assembly: GCF_000296735.1. Classification (NCBI taxonomy): domain Eukaryota; kingdom Metazoa; phylum Chordata; class Mammalia; order Afrosoricida; family Chrysochloridae; genus Chrysochloris; species Chrysochloris asiatica. Next base: position 14,561,404 of record NW_006408560.1, read on the forward strand.
AAATAGACAATACACTGAAAAGGCAAAGGAGTAGAATTGAAGAGATGGAAGGCAGAATTAGTGAGCTGGAAGACAAATCTCTCAATACCACTAAGATATAAGACCAAGCAGAAAAAGGGATAAAAAAATCTGATGAAGGTCTACGATTCATGTTGGACAACACGAAGAGGAATAATTTAAGAATTACTGTCATTCTGGAACAGGAAGAATCACACAAGTCCACAGAGGTGATAGTTGAAGAGGTTCTGGAAGAAAACTTCTCTAAGATCCTGAAAGGTAAAAAGATAAATAGTCAAGAAGCTCAACAAACCCCAGGAAGGACAGACCCCAAAGAGAAAATCACTGAAACATATCATAATCAAGCTCTCTAAAAATCAAAGATAGGAGACAATCCTGAAAGCAGCTAGGGAAAACAGAAGTGGTACATACAAAGGCAAGCAAGTCAGATTAAGCTTGGATCTCTCAACATAAACCATGCAAGCAAGAAGGCTAAGGGAAGACATATATAAAACCCTGAAAGAAAAACACTGCCAACCAAGAATCCTTTATCCAGCAAAGCTATCAATCAAATACGACGGTGTAATCAAAACATTCCAGGATAAAGAAAAGCTAAGGGATTTTGCCAAAGCCAACCCTGCGCTACAAAACATTCTAAAGGGAGTTCTGTGGACTGAAAACCATACATGGCAACGCCTCCCAGAACTAAATCAACAGATGGAAGACTTGAGAACAGAAAAAAACTATAAGAACAAACTCATCGAGAATCTGGGATATCAGTCTATGATCAAAACAATTAAAATGTGAGTGTAGGAGCCCTGGTGTGGGGCTGCAGGAGAAGCACTAAGCCACAAAGTCAGTTTGAACCACAAGGTTGATGGTTCAAACTCACCAGGCACTCCTCAGAAAGCATATACAGGATCGCTGTGAGACGGGATCAACTCGATTTCACTAACTACAACAGAGTAACTTCCAGAGCGGTAAAATAAAAAGACATCTTAAAGAACAAACAAGACAGCATCTTGAAAGCAGCTAGAGAAAAGAGAAATACAACATACAAAAGCAAGCAAATCAGATTAAGCTCGGATTTCTCAAAAGAAACCATGCATGCAAGAAGGCAAATGGGGAGAGATATATAAAACCCTGAAAGAAAAAAACTGCCACCCAAGAATCCTCTATCCAGCAAAGCTGTCAATCAAATACGATGATGTAATCAAAACATTCCAGGATAGGCAGAAGCTAAGAGATTTTGCAAAAGCCAACCCTGCTATGAAAAACATCCTAAAGGAAGTGCTGTGGACTGAGAACCAGCAAGAACACATAACAACTACAGAATGACGTACATGGCAGCATCAA
>NW_006408560.1:14564320-14567269 GCF_000296735.1 Chrysochloris asiatica
GGACAGAGAGAAATACTTTTAATTGATGGTATATGGAGGGGATTATAATCAATGTAATGAAACAAGTTATATGAATTGTTGAATGTGAAACTGATGAAGTGCCCTGTAAACTTTCACTCAATCCACAATAAATACCTTCAAAAAAAAGACATCTTAACTTTTAATGTCTAAAAAAAACAAATGTGAGAGAAGATAAACATGTAGGAATAGGAACACAGATCCAGACAGTGAGAAGGTCAGGTAGATCACAGGATAAAATAGACTGCACTAAATGGAGGGAAAAGTTGATGGAATATACGGTAACCTCAAAGAAAATTAACACCTCACAACATACAAAGAAAATGAAATCCAAGAAAAATATGGAAACATCAAAAATATGAAGAAACTGACAAGAAAGAACACAAAAACCATGAACTCAGCACAGGAAGACATACAGAAAAAAGAAAGCAGCAATACCACACACACACACAAAACCATACTGGCAGCAATTAATCCATATCTATTGATAATTACACTGAATGAAAATGGATTAAATGCACCAGTGAAGAGACAGAGGGTGACAGAATGGATAAGAACACAAGATCCTTCAATATGCTGTCTGCAAGAGACACACACATCTTACACACAGAGACAAAAACAGATTAAAAGTCAAAGGATGGGGGAAAAAAATGTACCACGTTAATTGCAATCAAAAACTAACAGGAGTGGCAGTACTAAAATAAATTTTAGGGCAAAAACCAACATAATAGATAAAGATGGACATTATCTCATGATTAAAGGGACAACTGATCATAATAAACATCTATGCTCCAAAATATATAAAGCAAACGCTAATAGATTTGAAGAAAGAAATAGACGAATCTACAATAATTGTGGGCAATTTTAATACACTGCTTTCAAAAATGTACAGAACAACCTGAAAGAAACTTCACAAAGACACAGAGGAATTAAATAGCACAATCAGCCAACTGGAACTCATAGATGTGTACAGAGCATTCAACCCAACAACAGCACACTACATATTATTTTCCAGTGCACATGGAACATTCTCCTGAACAGACCATGTGTTAGGCCACAAAACCTCCCTCCATAAATTTACAAATATCAAAATACTACAAAGCATCTTCTCAGACCACAATGCTATCAAATTAGAAATCAAAAACAGGAAGACCAAGGAAATAAAGTGAAATACAAGGAAACTAATAACACCCTACTGAAAAGTGACTGTGTAGTAAAAGAAATAACATGTGAACTCACAAACTTCCTAGACACAAACAAGAATGAACACACAACATACCAAAATCCTTGGGACATAGCAAAAGCGGCACTGAAAGGACAATTTATTGCAATAAATGCACACATCCACAAAGAAGAACCAAAATTAACACATTAACATATCATGTACAACAATTAGAAACAGACCAACAGAGGAAATCTACAGCCACCAAAAGAAAAGAAATAATAATAAAGATCAGAGCAGAAATAAATGAAACAGAAAACAGAAAAACTATAGAAAAGAATCAACAAGACAAGAAGCTGGTTCTTTGAAAGGATTAACAAAATTGTTAGGCTACAGGCAAACCTAAAAAGAAAAAAGGGAGAAGACACAAATAACACACATTAGAAACCACATATGCAATGTCACAACGGAGCCAAAGGAAATCAAAAGGATGATGATAACAGAATACTATGGAAAGTTGTACTCCCAACAAATTTGAAAACTTAGAAGAGATGGATGCATTTTTTAGAAAAACACTTACTTACATAGAGTGAAGGTGAAAGCCTGAACAGACACATAACAAAAGAAGAAATTGATAAGGTCATCAAAAAACTCCCAATCAAAAAAAGTCCAGGCCCAGATGGCTTCACTGGTGAGTTCTACCAAACATTTAGGGAAGAGCTGTCATCAATTCTACTCAAATTATTCCAGAATATAGAAAAGGATGAAAAACTTCCTAAAACATTTTATGAAGCAAGCATAACCCTCATACCAAAACTAGGGAAGGATATCACTAAAAGAGAAAATTATAGGCCAATATCCCTCATGAACACAGATGCAAAAATTCTCAACAAAATCCTAGCCAACAGAATCCAGCAGCACATCAAAAAGATAATACATCATGATCAAGTGGGATTCATATCAGGGATGCAAGGATGGTTCAACATTAGAAAAACGATCAACTTAATCCACCATATAAATAAGAAAAAAGAAAAGAACCACATTATCATATCAATTGATGCAGAAAAGGCATTCGACAAAATCCAACATCCATTCTTGATAAAAACACTCAAGGAAGTAGGAATTGAAGGGAAATTCCTCAATAAAATTCAGAGCATATATACAAAATCAGAAGATGGAGGATTGGGTAGACATGCAGTAAGGAGTTCCATCAGCAACAACACAGAATACTGGACCAAACAGGCTCAGAGATGATGAACTCTGAACCACATATAAAGGAATATTTAGAAGCTTGAAAGGCTTACAACTAGGAAAATTTGTAGCAGAAGCAAGAAATCCATTGCTTTCTAATTGAAGACGCTCAGCTGCTCCTGGAGCTGCCATCTTGGGAGAGACCAACCAGGGGAAGATCAGGACAGTCACGAATGACTGACAGAACCATGAAGATACAGGTGTGAACATCTGTTTTTTTCTGGGTATCTGCTCATTGCTCTCTTGCTATCTGCACATCTCCATTTGGGTGACTACAGGGGATGCCTAAGCGAATGGACACCGCACCCTCACCCCTGGAGGGTTCTACTATGCATACGCACACACCTCCTCAAAATTTAAAGTGACACTTTCCACTTAAAACCAAACAGCCACCACTCTTTTGTCAGTGTGTCAAACTGTGGTGGCTTGTGAGTTGCTGTGATTCTGAAAGCTATGCCACCAGGATTTTAAATACCAGCAGGGTCACCCATGGTGGACAGGTTTCAGATGAGCTTCCA
>NW_006408560.1:14568336-14574183 GCF_000296735.1 Chrysochloris asiatica
CTGAATTTAGAGATCATCTGAAGAACAGATTTGATACATTAAACACTAAAGACCGAAGACCAGAAGAGTTGTGGGATGACATCAAGAATATCATAATGAAGAAAGCAAATAGTCATTATGAAGACAAGAAAGAAGGAAAAGGTCAAAATGGATGTCAGATGAGGTACTGACACTTGCTTCCAAGTGTAGTAGATGTAGAGATGCTAAAGTAAATGGACGAAATGAAGAGGTCCAAGAGCTGAACTAAAAACTTCAAAGATCAGCTCGAGAAGATAAATCCAAATATTACAAGAAAATTTGAAAAGATCTGGAATCAGAAAGACAAAAAGGAAGAATATGCTCAGCATTTCTCAAGACAGGGGAAGCGAAGAAAATATTCAAGCCTTGACTTTCGTTATTGAAAGATTCTCTGGGCAAATTATTGAATGACGCAGAAAGCATCAAGAGAAGATGGAAGGAATACACAGTCACTGTCACCGTACCAAAAGAAAATGATTAATGTTCAACCATTTCAAGAGGCAGCATATGATCAAGAGTCAATGATACTGAAAGAGGAAGTCCAAGGTGCACTGACGGAATTGGGAAAGAACAAGGCACCAGGAATTGATGGAATAAACATTGAAATCTTTCAAGAAAGTGACGAAGCACAGGAGGCACTCACTCATCTCTGCCAAGAAATTCGAAAACAACTATCTGGCCAACTGATTGGTAGAGATCCGTATTTGGGCCCAATCAAAATAGACGTGACCCGATGGAATGCAGAAATCATTGGACAATCTCTTTGATATCCCATGCAAGTAAAGTTTTGCTAAAGGTAATACAGAAACGACTACAATCATACATTGACAGAAAACTTTCAGAAGTTCAAGCTGGATTTAGAAGAGGCCATGGAACGAGGGATATCATTGCTGATGTCCGGTGGATCTTGGCTAAAAGCAGAGAAAATCAAAAAGATGTTTACCTGTGCTTTACTGACTATGCAAAGGCTTTTGATTGTGTGGATCATGACAAACTATGGACAACATTGCAAAGTATGAATATTCCCAAACACTTAACTGTCCTCATGAGGAATCTGTCACCTGGACCAAGAGACAGTTGTTCAAACAGAACATGGGCAAGAGACAGTTGTTCAAAAAGAACATGGGAACACTGAATGGTTTCAAATTAAAAAGGTGTGTGTCCAAGAATTATTTCCACCCCTCCACACAAAGAGTAGATAGGGATTGGACAGCTTGAACATTGACTAACCAAAAATGGGAGAAGGGATACAAAGGTAAGAAGTGACTGGCTTACAAGCTTTCAAGAGGGAACCTAGATCCACAGGGCGGGGAGGATGGTGGAGTCTCCAGTGAGTAGTATCCGACCTGTCTGGGAGGGGCAGATGAAAAGAAATGCGGATGGGTTCCTTGGGTTACAAGGGTGAATGATTGTCACCAGGACTGATTGTGAGGACTGGAAATGTAAAGGTGGACATTTTATAGCAAGGAGGGGACTGATTAACCTTTCAGTCTAGGATCGCAGGGCCCTGGGACCATCAATGGAGAACAGCGGAAAGTGGGACCCCACCCAGAGGAGCAGTGAGGACAGAGACTGAGACAGAGAGGATGATGTGAAGAGAGAGGATGACGCAAAGAGATGGAGTAGCTGGGGACTAGGGATCCAGAGAGGGAGAGGGGCTGCGTGCTGAGGACCGGGGGGGGCGGGATTGCAGGGTATACCCTTTGGTTGGGCGATGGTAGATGGACGGGATGGTAACTATGGCAATGAGACGATGTATGATGGAATGAATGTAAAACTAATGTTCCCCCATGTAGACTATCACACAATACACAATAAACATTAAATAAATAAATAAATAAAATACCAGTGGCATAGCCCTCAGAATCACAGCAACTCAAGCTACCACAGCACGACAGACAGACAGACAGACAGATGTTCTCATAGACCTGTTTTAATTTTCTTCAGTGTTAGCCTGAATTGCATATGAGAAACTGATAGTCTGTTCTACAGTTTGCCCTGGTCTTGGTTTGACTGATAATATTGAGCTTTTCCTTCCACTGTCTTTCCACAGATGTAGTCAATTTCATTTTTGTGTATTCCATCTGGTGAGGTCCAAATGTATAGTCAACTATTATGTTGTTTAAAAAAAGGTATTTGCAATGAAAAAGTAATTGGTCTTGCAAAGTTCTATCAAGTAGATCTCCAGCATCATTTCACCAAGGCCGTATTTTCCAAAAGCTGATCCTTCCTCTTTGTTTCCAAACTTTGTATTCCATTTGCCAGTAATTATCATTACATCTTGACTGCATGTTTGATCAATTTCATACTGAAGAAGTTAGTAGAATTCTTCAATTTCATCAACACTGGCTTTAGTGGTTTGTGCGTAAATTTGAATAATAGTTTTATTAACTGGTCTTCCTTGATGTGTCACCCAACTGGTTTCGACTCTTGTTGTTGTGAAGTGCCGTCGAGTCGGTTCTGACACATAGCGACCCTGCATAGGGTTTCCAAGGAGCGACTGGTGAGCTTGAACCACTGAGCTTGTAGTTCAAATGGCTCATAGTGACCCTTTATGGGGTTTCCAAGGAGCAGCTGGTGAATTAGGACCACCAACTTCACGGTCCAAACCAAACTTGCAATCTAGTGCTTTATTCCACAGTGCCACACCAGGACTTCTTAAGGATATTACCCTATCAGAGTCACCGTAATATTTCCATATAGATCTTGAAATGTACTTTTTGATGATGAATGCAATGCCATCCTTCTTCAATTTGTCATTCCTGGCATAGTAAGCTATGTGACGGTTAGATTCAAAATGGCCAATACCAGTCCATTTCAGCTCATTAATAGCTAGGATACTGATGTCCTACAGTGGTGATTATTTGTTGTACTGTGGTGGCTTAGTGTTGCTATGATTCTGGAAGCTATGTCACCAATATTTTAAATATCAACAGGGTCATCCATGGTGGACAGGTTTCAGCTGAGCTCCCAGAGGAAGATAAACTAGGAAGAAGGAGAGATGGACTACTTAAGAATAATTAGTCACTAAAAACCTTATGAACAGCAGGGGAACTTTGCCAGAACCAGGATACTAAATACTGAAACATGAAGAAGGCCAGAATATTGTCAGATATATAGTGCTGGAAGATGAGCCTATCAGGTTGGAAGGCCTCCTCAAAGTAAAACTGAAACAGTGATGATATAAGTGGAGTTAATATTTCAGGACCTTCATTTGCTGAAGAGGCACAACTCAAAATGAGGAGAAACCACTGTAAACATTCATTAATAATTGGAACATGGAATGTATGAAGCATAAATCTAGGAAAACTGCAAATTGTCAAAATTGAAGAGAAACTCATAAACATTTCTTATGTAGGCTTATCTGAAATATTACGTATTGGTTCTATACCACACACTACAGTAGGGCAAATATCGCAACAAAGTGAGTCACATAAATTCTTTGGTGTCCTAGTGTACATAAAAGTTATGGTTACACTATGTTGTTGTTACATGCTTTGGTGCCAACTCATAGTGAACCTGTATAGGTTTTGTGAGGAGCTTTTGTTGGGTCTGAAGCACCAGCCTCGCAGTTGTCAGTCCAGTGCTTATCTTACATATCTACATCAGGATCCTTGCTTATACTACATTGTTGTTGTTATGTGCTGTACAAGGTTTCTGAGGCTGTAAATCTTTACAGGCGCAGAAAGCCTCATCTTTCTCCCACGAAACGGCTGGTAGTTTCGAACTGCTGGCCATGAGATTAGCAGCCCAATTTGTAACCACTACACTACCAGAGCTCCTTTTACACTATACTGTAGAGTATATTAAATGCATAATAGCATTATGACAAAGTTTCATATATTTTGAGAATTAGTAACATGACAGAGACATAAAACGAGCACATGCTGTTGAAGAATGACATCTAGACTTGAAACAGGACTGTCACAAACCTTCAGTATGTGAAATATGAAAAAGCAAAGCACAATAAATGAGGTATGCTTATATATGCAGCTAACAACACAGAGACTTCAGGTGGACAAAAAAAGAGAAAAGTCAAGAGATCAAGTAGAGAAAAGAGAGAGGTGGCAAGGAACGTCCTAAAAGAACTGTAACACAGTTCAAGGGATGAAAAACTAAAGACAGAAAGCGATCCAGAAGGGACCTTGCAGCAGAGTCAGTGGTGAAAGCAGAAATCTACTGCAAGGGATGAAGCTAAAAGAGTTTTAAATAAAGCTGCTATAATGGCTATGAGTTGGGTAGGTTATCAAGTGGACAGGCTAAAAGCAGACAGATCAAAGGCAGAGAAGTTTGAACAGCTAAGATGGAGTGTGCATAATCAAATTGAGATCTGTCTTGAGAGGAATGAAAGGAAGCCTGCACGACTCAGAAGGAGCCCTCATAGCAGAAAGAAGGGTCTGCTTGCTTTAATGGCCAAGAAAGTTGTCCTACACTGAAGGAAGGCGGGCTCTCCACTTTGGAGAACCTTCCAGACCAACAGCACGGTTTCTTATGCTGAGCCTGAGTTACATTCTGTTGATCCTAATCAGAGTTGTGTCCCGTTACTTCCTTAATAAATATCTTAATTGTAAGTATGGTCTATAAGTACCGTATGGCCATTGCAACAATTTATAAAACCCAGGAGTGCTGTGGGAAGACAGGTGTCAAAAGTGGAAGAAAGGTTGGAGAGTGGAGGTATGTCTAACATTCACCTCATAGGAATAAGCTTTATGCTGATGGTAATTCTCTCTCCTCCTCCTGAAGTTACAAGAGTTCATGTGCTTTTTGCTTGGACATTGTACCAGTAAAAGTATGGTCAATTAAGTTTAAGTTAAATGAGAATTTCTCCTTTTGCTGTTTGGAGAATAGATCAGAAGGGAGCAAGAATGGAAGTGGACACGTTAGAAGGATTTTACAGTAGTCTGAGCAAATGGTATAGATTTTAGTGATAGCAATGAGTGGCAATGGGAATTCAGAAAGAAGGATGTATGTCAGGGATAGAAATGGAAGACCTTAGAAATGAAATGATTGGGGTGGGGGGTAAAAATCATGGGCGTAATCTAGGATGGGAGTCTTGGCATGGTGCTACAAGATAAGCACTGGATTGTTAACCACAAGGTCATCAGTCAAAAACCACTAGCTGTTCTGCGGAAACTCTACACGTCAGACCTGACTCGATGGCACTTAACAACATCAATCTAGGATGATTTTTAGGTACTGTTTACTATTTGATAAGCTCAACAGTAGAATCCTAGCAGATAACTGTGCTACGTTTCAGTCTATTCCAATTAATAGCAACAGTATAGAACAGAGTAGAACTGCTTCAAAGGATTTCCAAAGCTGTAATGTTTATGGAAGACTGCTACATCTTTTTTCTGTGGTGAACTGGTGGGTTCAAACAACTGATCTTTCAATTTATAGTAGAGTGCTTTAACTACTGTGCCCCCAGAGATCCTTGAGATACTACTGTTCAAATTTTAACAAAGCTACTGTATAAACTCCCACTATATGTATAAACTACATTTTCTTCAAAAATGAAAAGGAAATACATTGTGCCTAATTCTTAAGAAGACAGATGATCAGGAAAAGCAGTGGAATCTCTTCTTTTGATCATTGTTGTTATTGTTAGGTGCCATCAAATTGGCACCAACTCATAGCGACCCTATGCACAGCAGAACGAAACAATGTCCAATCCTGGGCCAACCTCACTACTGTTGCCACACTTGAGTCCATCGATGCTGCCACCTGGCCAATCCATCTCATTGGGGGTCTTCCTCTTTTTCTCAGACCCTCCATCTTACCAAGCATGATATCCTTCTCCAGCGACTGTTCCCTCCTGACAATATGTCC
>NW_006408560.1:14576032-14588240 GCF_000296735.1 Chrysochloris asiatica
TTAGGACATATTGTCAGGAGGGAGCAGTCACTGGAGAAGGATATCATGTTTGGTAAGGTGGAGAGTCAGAGAAAAAGAGGAAGACCCCCCAACGAGATGGACTGGCCAAGTGTCAGCATCAATGGACTCAAGCGTGGCAACAGTAGTGAGGCTGGCCCAGGATCGGACAGTGTTTCATTCTGCTGTGCATAAGGTTGCTATGGCTTGGTACCGACTCGATGGAACCTAACAACAACAATTACTTACAAAACCAACAGCCTATATTACTCTCAATGGAGAGAAACTGAAAGCCTTCCCCTGTCAATAGGAACCAGACAAGGATGCCCTTTGTCACCACTCCAATTCAATGTTGTTTCTATACATAGAAAACCCCAATGACTCAGTAAAAAAGCTACTGGACCTCACTGGAACATTCAGAAAGTGGCAGGATATAAGCTCAACATACAAAAATCAGCTGATTCCTCAATACCAATAACGACGGCACTGAAAAGGACATTAAGAGGGCAATACCATTTACAATAGCCGCCCAACAGATGAAATATCTAGGGATAAGTATAACCAGAGAAACAAAGTACGTATACAAAGAAAACTACAAAACACTACTACAAGAAACCAATAGAAACAAAAATGGAAGAATGTACCATGTTCCTGGATAGGAAGACTTAATATTATGAAAATGTCAATAATGCCCAAAGTAATTTACATATATAATGCAATCCTAATCCAGATTCCAACATCATTCTTCAAAGAGATGGAAAAACAATTACAAACTTTATATGGGAAGGAAAGAGACCCAGGATAAGCAAAGTACTGCTTTAAGTAGAAGAATAAGATTGGAAACCTCTCACTCCCCAACTTCAAAATTTATTACACAGCTACTATGGTAGCGTAGTGGTTACGAATCGGGCTGCGAACCTTAAGGTCAGCGGTTCAAAACTACCAACTGCTCCGCGGGAGAAAATGAGGCTTTCTACTCCCGTAAAGATTTACACCCTCGGAAACCCTGTACAAGGTCGCTATGGGTCGGAACCTACTCGACAGCACTTAACAACAACAACAACAGTGGTTAAAACAACTTGGTACTGGTACAATGAAAGATACATTGTTCAATGGAACAGAATCAAGAATCCACAAATTAACCCATACACATACAGCCAACTGATTTTCAACAAAGTGCTTAAATATATCACATGGGGAGGGGATAGTCTCTTCAACAGATGGTGCTGGTAGAACTGGAAAGCGATATGTAAATGACTGAAACAAGACCTTTACCTCACGCCTTATACAAAAACCAACTTAGCATGGGTTAAAGACATAATGTGAATCCCATAAATATGAAGGCAATCAGTGAAAAAATGGGACAAATGTGAGCGCTCTAATTCAGGGAATACACAGACAACCAAACATTTGAAAACTACAAAAACAAAAGTAGACAAAATAGATGATTGGGACATACTAAAAACTAAAACATATATGTATCAAAAGACTTCACCAGAAGAGTAAAAAGGGAACCCACAGAAAGGGAAAAAATGTTTTGCAACAACACATCAGACAAGGGACTCATTTCAAAATATATTGGAAACTACAACACCACTATAAGAAAAAGACAAATAACCCAATTAAAAAATGGGCACAAGCCATGAACAGACACTTCACCAAGGAGGAGCTCCAGGCAGCCAACAAACATATGAAGAAATGTTCACGATCACTAGCCGTTAGAGAGATGCAAATCAAAACAATAATGAGATATCATCTCACACCAGCAATAACAGCAAAGATCAAAAAAGTAGAGGATAATAAATGCTGGTGAGGATTTAGAGAGACTGGGACGCTCCTGCATTGCTGGTAGGACTACAAAATGGTCCAACCTCTCTGGAAAGCAATATGGCACTTCCTCAGAAGGTTGGAAATAGAAATACCTTATGATCCAGCAATTCCCCTACTTGGTATTTACCCACAAGAAATACGAGACATAACACAAGTAGATATATGCACACCAATGTTCATAGCAGCACTGTTTACCACAGCAAAAAGATGGAGACAGCCTAAGTGACCATCAACAGAAGAATGGATAAACAAACTGTGGTACATACACACAATGGAATATTATGCTACCTTGAAGAACAAAGAAGCTGTAAGCTACCACGTAACATGGATGAACCTTGAGGACATTATGTTCAGTGAAATTAGTCAATCACAAAAAGAGAAATACTGCATAGGACCACTATTGTAAAAGACTAAGTAAAAGAACCCATACTAAAAGGAGGGCGAGGGGATTCTTTGCTGGTAGTTTCCGGGATGACGGGATAGGGTGAGGGGAGGGAGAGGAAGGGGAAAAGGGGAGAGGAATGGAAGAACAAGGTGGATGGGAGACAATTAGGTAGGTTTGCATGGGCTAAGTGAGACAAAGGTAAATAATGATGTATGCACAACCTTGGAACAACAGGGCTCTGGGATACAGTGATTGAAGCATGGTTGGAATGAGCAAAATGGGGGAAATAATGTTAAGATGCTTGGCTGTCTTTTGAATCTTGGTTTCACTTGCCTACCATTATAAAATAGACACTTGAGGAGGAGAGAAAGGAATAGCCAGAAATATCACCATAAAAAGCTTGTAAGTCCGTCCTCTGCCTATTGGAATACCTAAAATGGGGCTACAACTTGCCCAGTGAAAGAGGTTTCCTGCAAAGCATCTGTACTGAATAAGACCATAAGTGGAATCCTGAACCCCAACCAGAATCTTCTGAAGTAGGAAATTTCCACGTGAAAGGACAAGTAGACCAGCCTGGAGCGGCTAGAAGAACAGAAGATACTTTTTGAAAGAAAGACTGACAGGAAAAATACAAAACAATAACAGGAATCCAACTGACTACTACAAGAACAAACAAGTTGCTTGTCCAGAACACATCAAGACGAGTGGTTGGGTCCCCTCAGGGCAAACCCCCTTCCAAGACTAAGACTCAGTGGGAATACATGAGCAGACATGCGTTCTGACTGGTGACCTCATTGGTTACCGATAAGGGGAAGTGAGGGAAAAACAGCAAAGAAGCTACAAGCGAAGTCCTACCACGTTCAATAGACTCCTATGAACCCAGGTGGAGACCTGGTTGGCCAACAGTATGGCAAGACCTGGGGACTCCTGAGGCCAGAGTCATTGACATAGCCACAGACAACTGGAGTGGAGAATGAAGCGTCCAGCTGATAAGAAGAAAGGGCATATGCATAAGAACACCCACACTTGCAGATAAATACCCACTTGACCTGACTTCAATGGCTGAATGATTAGAGCTCAACTAGAAGAAAGAAGAGGAAAAAAAGAATAATCTGATACAATTCAATGAACTTCACCTACACCAATGGATACAGTAGCTCAAAGGAGGGAACAAATCTTTACAAGGATCATTCCCACCCCCTCGATATACAGAGTAGACAGTGATGGGCAACTTGGACATTGGCTACCCAAAATAGGGGGCTACAAAGGGAAGAAGTGACTGGATTACAACCTTTCAAGAGGGAGCCTAGATCCAGAGGGCACAGAGGAAGGAAGAATATCCACTGAGTAGTATCCAATCTGTCTGGGTGGGACTGATGAAAGGAGATGGGGATAGTACTCATGTGGTACAATAGTGAATAATTACTATCAAGACTGACTGTGAGGGTTGGAAATGTAATGGGAGACGTTTTGCAGCAAAAGGAGAGGAGTGGTTCACTTTGCAGTCCAGGAGTGGAGGTACCTGGGACCATCAAGTGAGAGAGAGGAGTGCAGGGCTCTACCCAGAGAAACAGTGATGTCAGATATGGAGGCAGACGATGGAGTGGCTGGAGACTCTAGACCCAGAGAGGGAGACCGGCTTTGTGCTGATGACCCAGGGGTAGGCTTGCAGGGTATATAACCTTTGGTTGGTTGATGATGCATGGAAGGTATTGTAACCATGGCAAGGAAATGATATACGATAGAATGAATGTAAAGCTAATGTTCTCCCATGTAAACTTTCACGTAATTCACAAAACATTAAAAAAAAAAAAAAAAAAAAAAAAACAGAAATTAAGACACTAAAAACAGTCTTTTTTATCAACAAGGGGGGGAAAGTTTAACATTTCTACAAAAAAAATTGTTCTTTTTTTTGTTTTGTTTTTACTTTTTACAGAGAACTGAGTTATGGTTTACAGAGATTGTCATTTTACATTCAACAAATCATACACTTTGTTTCATCTCAACAATTGCAATCCCATTCATCCAACACATTTTCCACTCCCTCCCTGTGGTTTTTATTTCCATTCCATTCTCCTTCCCAACCCTTCTCAACTTTGTCTTTAGGTAAATATTGCCCTTTTCATCTTGAATGGTTGACCATTTCATGGTGAGCATACCTTACCATTATTGTTGTTCCCCCTGTATACCTGTCTACTGCTTGTTTGAAAATTGGTCCATAAAGGTGACTTCTGTTCCAGAACTGAAGGGTGGTTGAGGGCCATAGTCGGATTCTCCAGTCTCTTTCTGACAGGTAATCCGGTCTTTTTTATAATTTTGAGTTTTGTTCCAAATTTTTTTCCTGGGACGTCCCGACCTTTCAGAGCAGTTGGCAGTAGTAGCCAGGTACCATCTAGTTCTTCTGGTCTCAAGAGTTGTGGAAACTGATGTTCACATGTTCCACTGGTCCACTGGACTAGTTGATTCCAAGCATCGTCAAATTTATAGCACTCTTGGAGAGACCTTGGATGTGCACTCATGAGTTGTTTGTTGTTGTTTTAAGTTTTTATTGTGAATTGAGTGACAGTTTACAGGACCGATCATCAGTTCTACATTCAACATATACACTTTGTTTCATTACAATGGTTATAATCTCCTCCATGTACCATCAGTTATCAGTATTTCTCTCTATTCATTTTAGCCTTTTTTTTTTTTTAAGCTCTCAGGCATATATAATAATTTCAACCACCCAAGGGCACATTCTGAAAATCTGCCTCCAGGCTGCCAATTCTCAGTCCCTCTCTTTCCAGAGTCCTCTGCTGCTCCCTCTCTCCATGTCCCCATCTCTGCCTCCATCTCTGATGTTGCTGCTTTTCTGAATAAGGTCCCGCATTCCGCTTGTGCTCTTTTCCCTTGATGGTCCTAGGGTCCTCTATTTCTGCACTGTAAGATTAACTACTCCCCCATTTTTGTTACAAAACTTCTATCTTTACAATGGTGACAGTCGCAATTAGTCATGATAGAAATTACTCACTACTGAATCCTAAGAATCTTATCCCTATCTCTTTTCACCAGACTCTTCAAGACAAGATGAAAACTATTCAGTGGGGACTCTATCTTTCCCTACACACTCTTAAACTCCCTCTTGAAACATTGTAAGCCAGTCACTTCGGGCCTTTATCACCCCCTCATTTTAGGTAGCCAAAGTCTAAGTTGCCCGTCCTATCTACCCTGTGTACAGAGGGGATAGCATTGATACATGATGTGAAGACTCCTTCCCTCTTTGTTGGTATTTTGAGCTACTACCTCCATGATTAAGGAGTTCTGGTAGCTTAGTGGTTACAAATTGGGCTGCGAACCAGAAGGTCAGCAGTTAGAAACTACCAACTGTTCTGCGGGAGAAAGATGAGGCTTTCTGCTCCCATAAAGATGTACAGCCTTGGAAACCCTGTACAGGGTCACTATAAGTCAGAACCGGCTCCACAGCACATCACCACCACCACCACCTCCATAAGTATAGGTAAAGTTCATCAAATCGTAGCAATTTACCCTCGTTTCCTTTATCAAAAATTTGTTTTGTTTTATCTTTCTCTAGGTGAATTCTGATTATCAAGCAATTGAGGCTAGGTCAGATGGGTACTATCTGAAACTTGGGGTGTTCTTGTGCATCTCTCCTCCTTTTGTATATGCTGGATGCTTCATTCTCATCTCTAGCCCTCTGTGGCTATGTCCTTGTCCATGGGCTCAGATATCCCCAGGTCTCACCACACTTTGGACCAATCAGCCCTTCCTCGTCTCTCTCTCATCTCCACGTCAATGGGAGTCTATGTAATGTGGCTGAATGCAGACCATTTCTTCATTTCTGCCTTTCCCTCTCACTTAGGAGTTTTTAAGATGCCAGTTACTACTCACCAAAGTAGTTTGTAGAACATTGCCTTTGTGGATTCTGTTATGTCAATTGACCATGGTGTCCCATGAGACTAAGATCCTGAGCCCCAAGGTCTACCAATTCATTGCCTTAAGATGTTTGATAATATCTAAGAAATTTAAATCATTTTTCACCTGTATGCTCCATCATATTCATAGGTGTGTTTGCCCAAAAGAAAAACAACTAAATACAAATATCCTCACTAAAATCCTTATGTATTTGTGAGACTATACCCATTCTCCCTTACATATCCATTCAGCCTATAGTATCTATCTGTCCAAGCATCTGCCCGCAGAACACTGCTGTTTCATGATTGCACATAAAACATTATTTACCTCTATCCTCCCTAACACCTGCAGACCTTCCTGTGTCTTCAACTATCTTCATTATTCTTCTGGCAACCTCCCTTTTCTTGTATATTGCTGTCCCCATCACCTGAGACAGTATGTGTCCACCCTCTACCAATGAATTACTCTCCCTTCCCTCTCAACCCTGGTAATCATCATAGAATGTTCTTTTAGCATGAAAACTTTTACTTGCTATCGGTCTCATACAATGAATGTCCTCTGTGATTGACTAATTTCATATAGTATAATGTCCTTCAGGAGTCCTGATGTGGTGCCATAGGATAAGCACTCAATCTCAAGGTCGGTTTAAACCACAAGACAGGTAGTTCATACTCACCAGTCGCTCCCTCAGAAACCCCATACAGGGCTGATCTGAGTCAGAACTGACTCAATGGCACTTAACAACTTAACAACAACATCCTTCAGGAACATAGTGGCTCCAAACAATACGCCCTGGACTGTGAACCACAAGCTCATCAGTTTGAGCCTACCAACCACTCCATGAGAGAAAGATGAGGCTTTCTGCTTTCTTAACGATTTAAAGACTCAGAAACTGTATACAGAGTAGCTATGAATCAGAACCGACTCCACAGGGCTTAACAACAAAAACAACCATGTAATGTCATTCAGCTTATTCTTTAATGTTGCAGAGTATTCCACTGTGTATATGTACCAAGTTTGTTTATCCATTCATTCACTGTGAGTAGTGCTGCGATAAATTTAGGTATGCACAGATTTACTCGTGTCATGGCTCTTATTTCTTGTGGATATATATCAAGTAGCGGCATTGCTGGGTGATACGGTATTTCTATTTTCAACTTTTTGAGGCAATGCTATGCTGTTTTCCACAGTGGTTATACTATTTTACAATCCCACCAGTATGTTGGGGTTACACAAAAAGATATGCATGTTTGAATTTTGCCTTTTTTCCTTCTTTTAAATCATTATCAAAAGACTTTTTAATGCCATTAAAAACTGTTCATAGAGTGCAGAAAATTATGTGGAACAAAGAAACCAGCAACACCACACACACACACACACAAAAAGCAAAATGACAGCAACCGATTCACATTGTTGTTGTCAGATATCTTAGAGTTGGTTTCAACTCATAGCAACGTTATGCACAACAGAATAAAATACTGTCCAGTTTTGCGCCAACCACATAATTTATCGTTACATTGGAGCCTATTGCTGCTTCCACTGTATCAATCCATCTTGTTGGGGGTATCCCTCTTTTTTGCCTACCCTCCACTTTACCAAGCACAGTGTCTTTCTCCAGGGACTGGTCCCGCCAATACTACGTCCAAAGTATGAGAGAAAAAGTCTTGCCATCCTGGCTTCTAAGAATCATTATGGTTGTATTTCTTCCAACACAGATTTGTTTGTTCTTCTGCCAGTCCACGGTACTTTTAATATTCTTCAACACCATAACTCAAATGCATCAATTTTTCTATGGTCTTCCTTATTCACAGTCCAACTTTCATATGCATATGAGGCTACTAAAAAGACCATGGCTTGAATCAGGCACACCTTAGTCTTCAAACTGACATCTTTCCTCTTGAACACTTTAAAGAGTTCTTGTGCAGCAGTTTACTGAAATATTTCGATTAGTATTTAATTAATTCCCGGAGTCTAATAGAGTCATAGGAATCCTGGTGTGATGCTGTGGGCTAATTTACTGGGCTACAAAGTCTGTTTGAACCACAAGGTTGGCGATTCAAGCTCACCAGCTGCTCCTTAGAAACCCTATACAGGGTCACTATGGGTCAGAACCAACTTGACGGCACTTAACAACAATGACCAATGCATAAGGAGCTCTGGTAGCATAGTAGTTACGAGTCAGGCTGCTAACCTCAAGGTCAGCAGCTCAAAACTAACAGCTGCTCCAAGGGAGAAAACTGAGGCCTTCTGCTCTCATAAAGATTTACAGCCACGGAAACCCTATACAGGGTCGCTATGCATTAGAACCGACTCTACAGCACAACTATGCATTAGAACCAACTCCACAGCACATAACCACAACTAATCGATTCATACCAATTGATAATTACACTGAATGTAAATGGATCATATGCATGAGTCAACAGACAGCAGAAAAATGGATAAGAAAACAGGATTCTTCAATATGCTTTCTACAAAAGACATATCAAGAAATTTAAACAGTCTAAATGCACATCAACAAAGAATGGTTAAACAAACCTTGGTAATTACACACAATAGAATACTTTGCAGTGCTGAAGAATAAAGATGTATCTGAGAAACACCACACAGCATGGATGAACCTAGAGGACATTAAGCTGACTATAATTAGTCCATCAAAAAAATACAAATATTGTATGAGACCAATGTAATAAGTTAAGAAAAGGTTTTCTTGATAAAAGAAATAACCTATAATAGTTAACAACTGGGGAGGGGGAAAGGGAAAATTACTTACAGAATAGAGGGTAGGTGACAAGGCCAGCAAGAGAGAAGTTAGCAGAGGAAAATTGAAAGTAGTGAGAAAGATGGAGGAATGCAAGAGTTTAAATGAGTACAGATAAATACCATTAAATGATGGTACAGAAGGGGATTGCAATCATTGTAACAAAACACAGTATATGTTTGTTGAATGTAAAACTGATGATCTGTTCTGTAAACCTTCACTCAATTAACTATAAAAAGTTTTTTTAAAAAAAGTTTGTAGATATAATGCAATCCCAATCCAGAGTCCAATGTCATTCTTTAGAGACGGAAAAACTAATAACTTAATATAGAAATAAAAGATACCTCATATAAGCAAAACATTAATTAAGAAAAACAAAGAAATTAGAGGCCTCTCACTCTCAGATCTCAACATCTACTATACAACCACCATGGTCAAAATAGCCTGGTACTAAGAACGACAGATACATAGATCAATGGAACAGAACTGAGAACCCATAAGTAAATCCATCCACAGTCAGCAGCTCACCTTTGATAAAAGGACAAAATACATTAAATGCTCATCTTACAGTACCACTGTAAGACAGAGCCAGGGAAGCAGAAAGCCTCATCTTTCTCCCATAGAGCAGTTGATAAGATTCAAACTGCTGCAGTTAGTGGTTCAACTCATAACCCACTACACTACCTGGGTTCCTTCAATATAAATGTAGCACTGAAGCAGCACTGAAGGTACTCACTCATCTATGCCAAGAAATTTGGAAGACAGCTACCTAGCCAAGTGACTAAAGGAAATCCATATCTGTGCCCATTCCAAAGAGAAGTGACCCAAAGAAATTCTGAAATCATTGGACAATATCATCAATTCCACATGCAAGTAAAAGTTTGCTAGAGATACTTCAAAACAGCTGCAACAGTACATTGGCAGGAAACTGCCAGAGGTTGAAGTTGGATCCATACATGCAACGAGGGATATCATTGTTAATGTCAGATGGATCTTGGCTGAAAGCAGAGACTACCAGAGAGATGTTTACCTTTGTTTTATTAACTATGTAAAGACTTTTGACTGTGTGAATCATGACAAGCTACGGACAACATCGCGGAGAATGGGTATTCTGGAACACTTAATTGTGCTCATGAGGAATCTGTATATAGACCAAGACACAATCGTTCAAACAGAACAAGGGGACACTAAATGGTTTAAAATCAAGAAAGGTATGAATATACTTCTTCAATTTGTATGCTGAGCAAATAATTCTTGAAGCTGAATTATATGAAAAACGTGGCATCAAGATTAGAAGAAGACTCATTAACAATCTGCAATATGCAGATGATACAATCTTGTTTGCTCAAAGGCAAGAGGACTTAAAATACTTACTGATAAAGATCAAAGACCACAGCCTTCGGTATGGGTTGCATCTCAACATTAAGCAAACAAAATTCCTCACCACTTGACCAACATACAACATTATGATAAATGAAGAAAAGACTGAAGGTTTCAAAGACTTCATTTTGCTTATATCCACTATCAACATTCTTGGAAGGAGAACTCAAGAAATCAAGCGACATATTGCATTAGGCAAATCTGCTAAACAAGACAGCTTTAAAGTGTTCAAGAGCAAAGACGTCAATTTGAGGACTAAGGTGCGATGTGTCTGACCCAAGCCACAGTGTTTTCAATAAATTCATATGCATGTGAAACCTGGACAATGAATAAGGAAGACTATAGAAGAATTGATGCATTTGAGTTATGGTGTTGGAAAAGAACATTAAAAGTACCATGGATTGCCAGAAGAACAAGCAAATCTGTGTTGGAAGAAGTACAGCACGAGTGCTCCTTAGAAGCCAGGCTGGCGAGACGCTGTCTCTCAAATGCCAGACCAGTCCCTGGAGAAGGACATCATGTTTAGTAAAGTGGTGGGTCAGCAAAAAAGAGAAAGACTCCCAACAAGATAGACTGGCACAGTGGCAGCAGCAATAGGCTCAAATATAATAAGGATTGTGAGGTTAGCACAGGACCAGATAATGTTTCATTTGTTGTGCATAAGGTTGCTATGAGTCGATACTAACTCCATGATGGCACTTAACAACAACAACTAGACTATGTAACTCATATAACAAAAGGAATATTCGCAAGTCCACACTCATATAAATAACTGAATAAAAAAATAAGTGGGGGAGAGGGGTAGATCTTCTTTATTTAAAAATTCCAATTGATATAGAACAAATGAGAGAAATAGAAAATGACCATTAAAACAACACAGTAATAACTATACCGGGCAGGATCCATCAGTGGGTGCTGAAATTAGTAGATGAAACTTTGAGGAGAAATAGGATATTTGCACAGTATCAAAATATGAGGCTGAGTCCAAAATTATCTACACTCCAATTATATTGAAACGCCCATCCACATCCATATCTAATGACAACATGGAACATACACATGAAATGATTCTGTCAAACAGACAAGTGACAATGAATCATGTGGCAAAATTATCTGCAAATCAGCCTATGAAATAGTCTATGACAGAGTTGGATTTTGAAGTTTGTGCGAGATGGGTACTGAAACAACTCAAAGAAGAGAATAGACAGAAGTATTTGTACATCTACAAACAAAATTTGGACCGATACTCAAAGGAAGTTACACGTTTCTGTAAAAAAATCATTACTGGTGATAAGACATGAATTCATCACTAAGACCCTGAAATAAATGGCAGAGTGTGGAATGGCAACATTCTTAATCACTGACCAAGAAAAAGTTCAAAAGTCAACTATCAGCTGGAAAATTGATGCTTACAGTTTTTATGATTCTCAAGGTCCAGTACTGAAACACTACTAGGGAAAAGGTTCAACAATCAACAGTGCACCTTACAGTGCGATGTTCATTGAAGAGCTGAAGCCTAAAGTTTGGATTAAATGCAGAGGACTGGATCCATGGGCACTGTGAGCTTGCATGACAATGCATGTTCACACACCTCTGCCCACACCATTGACATCCTGTAAAAAATATCATTTAAGGTGTTAAAACATCTTCCCTATAGTCCAGACCTTGCTCCATAGGACTTTCACCTGTTAAAGCATCCTCCCTATAGTCCTGATCTCACTCCATCGGACTTGGCCTCCTGAAAGCAGCCCTTCAAGGAAAAAGATTCACCTCTGAAGTAGTGAACAATTAATGAAGTGGCGAGCTAAACCCTACATCGTTCAGCCAATTACTGTGAACCAGGGTGGAGACCTGGTCGGCCAGCAGCGAGGCAAGATCTGGGGACTCATGGGCTCAGAGTCAATGACACAGCCACAGAAGACTAGAATGGAGAGCAGGGC
>NW_006408560.1:14589175-14604071 GCF_000296735.1 Chrysochloris asiatica
ATAAATTCTAAAGCCAGGGTGCAGATAATTTTTACTCACCCTTGTATAAAACTGATGATCTAATTTGTAAACTTTCACTCAATTTACTATAAAGAAGTTTTTTTTTCTTCTTCTTTCACTAATCGGGAAAAAAAAAAGTGTTAAAATTTAGAGAAGTCTCTGCACATTTTTGTATGTGTTTTTTTTTACATGCACACAAAAAATATGTATCACATTTTTTTTTCATTTTTTTTTCATTTGAAGGTGTTTAACTCTGAACTAGCAATGCCATCCAACAAAAGTCCGTACCTATTTTGCCAACAGCAAAATATTCAGAGCACTATTCAGAATAGCTGACAACTGAAAACTATCTAAATGTCCATCAAATCTGGGCAGAAATACTGCACGAACACTCTCCAACAAAACAGAGCAGACACGGATGAAAATTCTGGCACCCAGGGCTTCAGAGGAAGGGTTAGAGAGGTGAATGGAGTGTTTGCTGGGAAAAAGGATGAGCAAGGAAAGAGGGAGACTGACTGATGAACAGCTGGCCAGGAGCAACTCAACCATCTTGTGAGCAGCTTTGGAGGCAGAGGCATGCCTGGCAGAGCAGATTCATATTGGCAACTAAAAGGGTGTAATTTCTTATTTTTCCCCTCTTTCCCTTGGTAACCAGAGGTGTGGCTGGATCCCAACCTCATCCACCCCTAGTACAGACATCTTGATTGCATCTTTGATCAATTTCAGAATGAAGAAGCTTATAGAATTCTTCTACTTCATCCTCACTAGCTTTAGTAGTTGGTGCATAAATTTGAATAACAGTGGTAGTTAGTGCTCTAAATCTGGACATCTAGTCTGCTAAACTGCGAGAGAATAAATTTGCTTGTTATTGCCAAAAAAAAGGACAAAAAAGATTTGAATGAATAAAGAAAATGTAGGTTATTTAACTAATGGAATGCTACTTAGGAATGGCCAACATTCGTCTGTCAGTTTGTTTTAAAGTGGTAGGCTTGCATGTTGCTGTGCTACTAAAAACTGTGCCACTGATATCTGAAACACCACCAGGGCCACCCATGGTAGACAAGTTTCAGTGGAGCTTCCAGATTAAGAAAGACTAGAAAGAAGGAGAGAAGGACTACTTCTGAATGATTACCCACTGAGAATCTTATGAAAAGCAGTGGAACCTTGTTAGATATAGTGCCAAAAGATGAGTCCCTTGGGATGGAAGGTAATAAAAATAAAACTGGGAAAGAGCTGTCCTCAAAGTAGAGCTGACCAAAATGATGTGAATGGAGCAAAACATTCATAACCTTCATTTGCTGATGGGGCACAACTCAAAATAAGGAGAAATAGCTTAAATATGTTAATAACTGAAACATGGAATATATAAAACATGAATCTAGGAACACTAAAAGTTGTCAAAACTGACTGATACCCTTGGCATTAGTCAGCTGAAATGGACTAGTTTTGGACATTTTTTAACAGACAACCATATGGTTTACTAAGCAAGGAACAACAGATTCAACAAGAATGGCATTGCATTCACTCTCAAAAGAACATTTCAAGATCTATTTTGAAGTACAATGCTGTCTGTGATAGGATAATACCCACACGTCTACAAGCAAGACTAATTAATAACATTGTTATTCAAATATTTATACACTAACCGCTAAAGCCAGTAATGATGAAATTAAAGAACTCTACCAACTCACCAGCTGCTCCTCAGAAACCCTATGTTGTTGTTGTGAAGTGCCATCGAGTCGATTCTGATTCATAGCGATCCTGTATAGGGTTTCCGAGGAATGGCTAGTGAGCTTGAACTGCTGACTTTGTAGTTCAAAGTAGCTTTGCAGTCCTGCGCATTAACCCACAGCACCACACCAGCACTCCCAGAAACCCTATACAGGGTCGCCACAGGGAAATCAACTTGATGGCACTTAACAACAACAACCAACTTCTTCAGTCTTAAACTGACCAATCAAACCATTACAATGCACTGATCATTACCGGTGATTGGACTGTAAAAGGCTGCAAACAAAGAGGAAATATTAGTAATCGGAAAATATGGCCTTGGAGGCTGGCTTGAAAAATGGGCCCTCTGTTTCTTTATACAATTATATATTCTGGCATCTTTTTGTGTACATCAAAAAAAAGAATAGAAGCAAATACTGTTAACCATTATAGCATGGAGGGGATTGTAATCATTGTAATGAAAACAAAATACGACTGACTAAAAACTGATGTTCTGCCATGTAAATGATCACTCAATTCACAATAAAAGTTTTTGTTTTGTTTTGTTTTTTTTAAAAAAAGGAAAGAAAGACCAGTAGGACAAGCAAACTGTTCACCTGGGAGCCATCAAGGCATGTCATCAAGGCCCTTCAAGACAAACCTTCTTCCAAGACTGAAACCCAAAAGAAACACACAAGCAGGCTTTGTAAGCTCGCTGGTGACTGCACTGGTCTACTTGTGAGTGGAAGTAGGGGAAAGGCAGTAATGAAGACATGGACTGAGTTCAACCACATTTCATACACTTTGAGATGAAAGAGAGAAGAGGAAGACCTGGTTGGTATGAAGTTTGGGGAGACTTGGGAACTCCTGAGTCCACTAACACTGACCTAGTCATTGGGGGTTATAGCTGAGAGTGAAGCATCCAGCTGATACAAAGTCAGAGGAGCACAAGAATGCCCAAACTTGTATATAGTACCCATTTGACCAAGCTGGTATGGCTTGATGAGCAAAACTCGATTAAAGAAAGGTAAAGAAGTTTAATACAGGAAGCAAGTGTAAATTGCTACAATTTGATGAACCTGACCTTTGCCTATGGCTATAGTTGGTCAAAATACCAACAGAAAGGGAAGGAGTCTTCACATCAAGGATCAAGCCTATCCCCTCAGTACACAGGGTTGATAGGGATGGGCAACTTAAGACACTGGCTACCTAAAATGGGGTGGAGGCATGAGTGGAATATGGAATCCTAACCAGAGAAGCAGCAACACCAGAAATGGAGGCAGAGGTGGTGGCATGAAGAGATAAAGCAGCTAAGGACTGCAGACTCATGGAAAGAGAAAGGCTATGTGCTGGTGGGCAGAAGGCTGGCTTGCAAAAAAATGTGTCATTTGGTTGTCTAAACAATTATATATTACTGCGTGTTTTTGTGTGCATCAAAAGGAAAAAAAAATATGGTGTTGGTGATAAAAATTATATGGGAGATCCCATGATAGAGGTGTGGTGCTGTAGGATAAGCAATGGACTACTAATCACAAGGCCGGTGGTTGAAACCCACCAGCAGTTCCTTGGAAATCCTATACAAGGTCACTATGAATCGGAATGGACTTGATGGCACTTAACAAAAATAACAACTTATTCATTGTAAATACCTTTTTTAAACAACGTTAAAGGTAACTATATACATGAACCTTATCATGGAATACAAAAGAATCGAACTGATTACATCTGTGGGAAGAGACAGTGAAAAAGTTCAATACCATGAGTCAAAAACAAGACCCAGGGTAGAATGTGGAACAGACTATCAATTAGTCATATGAAGCTGAAGAAAATGAAAACAAATCCACTAATGACCAAAACCCAGAAGAGTTGGATGATGAAATCAAGAACATACAAAAAGAAAGCAAAAGGTCATTAAAAAGAAAGAAAAGACAAAAATGGATGTCAGAAGAGACTCTAAACCTTGCTCTTGAGAGTGACTAGAAGAAATGAGGAAATAAAAGAGCTGAACAAAAAATTTCAAAGTACAATTCAAGAAGATAAAGTCAAGTATTATAATTATAATGAAATGTACAAAGACCCACAGTTAGAAAACCAAAAGGAAAGAATATGCTCAGCAAGAAGACTTGGAATTCTTACTTATGAAGATCAAAGATTACAGCCTTCAGTATGGCTGGCACTTCAATGTAAAGAAAACAAAAATCCTCACCACTGGAGCAATAAATAATACCATGATAAATAGAGAAAAGACTGAAGTTGCCAGACATCACTTTGTTTGGATCCACAATCAGCACTCACAGAAACTGCAATCAAAAACTCAAACAACACATTCCATTAGGCAAATCCGTTACACAAGACCTCTTTAAAGTGTTCAAGAACAAAGATGTTAGTTTGAGGAATACAGGGCACCTGACCCAAGCCATGGTCAATACCTCATATGCATGTGAAAGTTGAACAGCAAACAAGGAAGATCACAGAAAAACCAATGCATATTAATAGTACCACAGACTGCCAGAAGAACAAATAAATCTGTATTGGAAAAAGTACAATCAGAACGGTCCTTAGAAGCCAGCATGGCAAGACTTCGTTTCTCATACTTTGAACATAATAATAGGAGACACCAGTTCCTGGAGAAGAGTATCATGCTTGGTAAAGAGGAACATCAGTGAAAAAGAGAAAGACCCCTCCACCCCAATGAGATGGATTGATACAAGTGGCAGCAGCAATGGGCTTACACATAAAAATTGGGAGGATGTTACAGCAGAAGGCAATATTTCATTCTGTTGTGAATAGGGTTGCTATGAGTCGGAACAAAATGGACAGCACCTAACAACAACAATTCAGGAATGAACATGAACAATCTACAACTACATGCAACATTGTGGATAAATTGCATAAACATAATGTTGAGTAAAAACAGCAAGTAACGAAAGTACACACATTATTCTATTCAAATAAAATACAAAACAGGCGAAACAGAAATTATTCTATTCTGCTAGTAATCAGGATAGTGATTACCCACATGTTTTGTTGTTGTTAAGTGCCACTGAGTCAGTTTGAACTCATAGGGAACCTGTATAGAGTTTCCAAGGAGCGGCTGATGAGATTGAACTGCCAATCTTGTGGTTCAAACCAACCATGAGGTCGAGTGCTTATCCTATAGCGCCATACTAGGACTACCCAAGTGTTGTTGTTATGTGCTGTCGAGTCGGTTCCGACCCATAGCAACCCTGTATAGGACTTCCAAGGAGCAGCTGGTGAGCTTGAACTGCCAAACTTGCAGTTCAAACAGCTTTGAGGTCTGACACATCAACTCACAGAGCCACACTAAGACCCAAAGGCAGGGGTTAAGTAATAATTGAAAGGGAATGCAAGAGCAACTTCGGGGTACCATAATGTTCCTGATCTACTGGTATATGAATATATGAAAATTCAGTGAATTATACACTTAGAAATATGTACAGTTTTCTATATGTTCTACTTCAATAAAAGATTTTTTTTTTTTAAGGCAAATTTTGCATGAGAACACTGTTGAGAAAGTTAAGAAAAGATGGTCTTGCTAAATGAAACATTTTATGATAGTCATAGGGTTAGGGAGCAGGGAGGGAGAGGGAAAAAAAAGTTTTAAGAACTAAAAATTAAAGAAAGCCTACCCACTGGAATGAAGAGTCCACCATCCTCTATCTCTTCTTCAGCTTGTTGAGCTACAGTCCTGGTTTGCTTTACTTGAGGAAACTCACATACACCAGGTTGGGGTGATCTCCTAGGCTGGGCCCCTGGTTTTGTAGGGTGGCTGCCTGGTGGCAGTGAAGATATCGCCCCTCCAGAATGCATTTGAGGTTTTCCTGGAAGAATGACAAGTATTGTTCTACACTTTGCCCACTCAACCATACTCTGTTGTAGAAATCAGCATTTTATTTAAAAGTCCTGTTTAGTAAGATAACTTCACAAATTAAATATTTATACAAGCATTACCCTCTATTAAAAAGTATCCTTTCCCAATCTCAAAACACACTATATAGCCACAATAATGAAAATGACCTGGTAAATTGATAGAAACACAGAACAATGAATTAGAATCCAGAACCCAGAAATTAATCTAATTATGGGCAACTGGTTTCCAACAAGTCCATTCAATGGGGAAAAACAACCTCCTTAATAAATGGTACTGGCAAAAACGGATATCCACATGCAGAAAAATTAAACAAAGGAGGGAACAGGCCAAGGGTGGGGGTGGAACAGAGAGACAGCCACAGGTTTGTTTTCTCGGAAGTAGACATGGCAGTCAAAACCCCCAAGAAGGGAAACTTTTCAACTCTCAGTGGACACACCAATGGCCTCACAAAACCTGTTTCCCTCACAGCAACTGCCACTATCACCATGAGACCTGGACGCAACAGCAACTCCAAGAAATTAGTTATCAAAAAATTCTGAGGCAGACCTAAACTGCTTGACAATTACCCTCAGGATACATGGCAGAAGCTTCATGGGGCAGTGAAAGGCAAACAGGAGTGTTGGTGTGGCGCTGTGTGTTACTGTGCTGTTCAGCAGTTCAATCTCACCAACCACTCGTCTGAAACCCTATGCAGGGTTGCTACAGGTTGAAACTGGCTTGACAACACTTACCAACAACAACATTAGATATAACCTTGAAGCGCTCTACCAGGCTGTTGAAAATCTGTTCTCACAAAGTTTCCCCAACACCTTACAAACAGTTACATTGGTTTTCCTTAGCAGGTTCAGCAAAGACTCACTAGATAGTGTTTTATTTTTAAAAAAGATTAACACATGCTGGCAAGATCACTGTAGACAAATGATGATGATTAGAAGTATTTTCTTGTTTTTGGATTGCATTTATGTACTTCAGAATTCTATGCTTCCTTCTATATGGGATATGGGATGAGAACTATTTAGAAACCACATTGTTAGTAATAAAATCAAAGTAAAACTATTGATGGTACTCTTCTACTAACTGACCGAGAGAGAAATGGTGAAGCTGTGGACAGAAATTTATTGCGAAGTCTATATTGAGCATGAGCTCTGACTTTCACGTATATAAAAATTCATTTGAACTGAAATTTTTGGAAGAAACTAATTGCTTATATGCCACAATGCCAAAGATTAATGCAAGACAGAGAAGTTCTAGAATATCTTAAACATGTAAGTAAACATTTAGAAGAAGGAGGAGACCAAGTAATCACATATTAAAGACCACAGTACACAGAAACCACTGTTTGTGTGGAGAAACAGCTATTGGAAGAACATTTAATAGCAACTTTGCAGAAAGTTGCTTGATGAGAATAGAGTACCTAATTGCACACAGATGTTGTTGTCATGAAGAGTAATATCAGGTTGTCGTCTGTTGTTGGTTCTCAGTCCAAAGAATATCCGTTAGCATTTTTTGCAAAGTCTGTCTGGTCATTACAAATTCCTTTTAATTCCTGTTTATCAGGAAATATCCTATTTTCACTGTTGTATTTAAGGGACAGCTTTGCTGGTTACATGATTCTTGGCTGGCAAACTTTTTCTTTCAGAATTTTGCATAGGTCACACTCCATTGCCTTCTTGCCTACATGGTTTCTGCTGAGAAATTTGAGATTAGTCTTATTGGTTCTCCTTTATAGGTAATTTTTTGTTTTTCCTGATCTGCTCTCAGGATTCTTTATCTTTGATTTAGGAAAGTTTGATTATAATAGGTCTCAGAGGTCTCAGATAGATCTATCTTGTTTGGGGTTCATTCAACTTCTTGTATGCTTATCTTCTCATCTTTCATAATGTTAGGGAAGTTTTCTTCCAACAACTCTTAGACTATTTTCTCTGTGCTTGTCTCTTCCTGTTCTGGAATTACAATCACCCATTAAGTTGTTCCTTTTCATGGTGTCCCACATAACTCTTAGGCTTTCTTTGGATTTTTTCATTCTTTTTTTCTGATTGTTCTTCTAGCACACTATTATTAAGAGTTGAGGGATTTCTCTTCAAGCTCACTAATTCAGGCTTCCACTGCTTAACATCTATTCCTCTGCCCTTTCAATGTACTGTCCATTTCTGAGATCTTAGTATTAATCTTCTGGTTTTCTTTTTTATATTGTTTCAAATTTTACATTTATTTCGTCTGTTTGTTCTTGTAGTGTTTTCCTGAATTCTTCTCAAGTTTTTATTGTGTTCTCCTTGCTTTCCTTGATCTATCAATCCTTTGAAGGCACCTAATTATCACTTTTTGAGCTCTTTTTCAGTTAGTTCTATTACCTTTTCTTCCTCAGAAACATTGCTGGCTCTGAATCTTGGTCTCAACAGTTTAAACAGTTCTCTTTTCTTCATGTGAGCTAAAACTGTCTGTTGTTTCCAGGGCATTGTGAGGTTGTAGTATTTGTAAAAACAAACAGTGTAGTTTTTGGACCCAGGCCGGGGGGATTTCTGGGTGGGCTCCTGTAATATAAGGAGTTCACAAGGTGGTTGTGGAAGGGATGTGACAGCAGAGTTCTTGGCCCTAAATGGAGTTCCTATTGGTCTTGATGTTATCTATGTTCAGGGCAGTCAATCTGGAAGCAGTTTGTGGGGGTCCTTTATGGAGCTGGTTTCAATGTCTGTTAGGACCATAGGGAAGCTGGGGGCAAGATGACTGGTTAAATGCTGCTCTGGTAGCTCCACAGGTTTTGTAGGTCTGGAGCAGAGCCCACCTGAATCCAGGCACCAAAGCATCACAGTAAAACACAGATGTTGGCCCACACCTCATACTCCCAACCATGCGGCTCTGAACCCAGTAGAGCAGGGTCTGCACTGGAGGTGGATGAGGGTGAGAGCTGGCCACACTTCGGGTCACCAGGAGAGTGTGGGGGGAAAAAGAAGAAATAGCACCTTTTCTGTTGCCCACACAAATCTGTTCTGGCATGCCACATCTGGCCAGTCATTCACCAGTCAGCCTCCCTCTTTCATGGTCCCTGTTCAGCCTCTTCTCCCAGTAAGCACTCCATCCACCTCTCTATCCTTTCTTCTGAAGTTCAGAATGCCAGAATTTTCATCTGTGTCTGTTTTACTTCGTCTCTTGTGTTTTCATTGTAGAGGGTCTGTGTAGTGTGTCTGCCTAGTCTGCCATCTTGCTGGAAGCCCCTAGATTCCTAGCCCCTGGCCAGGCAATCCCTAGCTGGATGCCAGGCTCCCAGAATGGTCAGAATGAGTCCAGTCAGAAGAAAGAGATTAAAAAAAAGAAGACGAGAAGAAAGAAATCCTGATCACCCCTAAAGGCCAGCATGATGCTGACTTTGCCCACAAGCTGCCAGGGGGCATAAAGTAGTTGGTAGTACCAAATGGGTACTACTTACATGCATCAGAGTATTATTACTTTTAATATATGCCCAGAAGTTTCCTTTTTTTTTTTTATGTATAGAAAGATGTATTACGTACTAAGATAAACATTTGACTAATGTTAGATATGAACTGTTAGATGTAACTATTTCAACTTAATACAAACACCACTTAAAGACAGTATAGACCTCGTCAGTAATCCAGGGATTGTCTGTACCCTAGTATAACCCCAACACATTCATTTTTAATGGAGCGTTCAAGCACAAGTTATTTAGAATAAAGATCAATCAAATCCACATGAAAGAAACT
Organism: Chrysochloris asiatica; assembly: GCF_000296735.1. Classification (NCBI taxonomy): domain Eukaryota; kingdom Metazoa; phylum Chordata; class Mammalia; order Afrosoricida; family Chrysochloridae; genus Chrysochloris; species Chrysochloris asiatica. Next base: position 14,598,494 of record NW_006408560.1, read on the forward strand.
GTTGAGAAACAAGTTAGCACCAATGAAAGGGTGTTTCAAGACAGATAATATCAGACTGATGCAGCTATAGCAAGAATATGAGAAAGACTCTTGGTTATAATCTTCTAGTTCTGAACTGTATAATCAGCTGAAATTTCCATTAAAGCCTGGAGACTTGAAAAAGAGAATTGAATGTCTTAGAGACTATATGGAGAGACATAAAGGCAAACCTAATCGGTACGACTATGTGGCATAATGATGTTAGAAGACTATTTTCTTTTAGTAAAACACTAGAATATAGCTTTAGAGCAATGAAGTTTCCAGGACTTTCTGTGACTGAACCAGCTAACACAGATACTTGTAGAAGGATAGAAAATGATTCTTGGATCAGCCTTCACCAAACTTAAAGGTTTTCAAATGGATGTCTTTTTGCCCCCCTCCAGTTATTTCTGTTCTTTTAGGAATTTAAATTATTTATACTATACAATACAAAATAATTTTGAGACTGAACAAGAAGATCATGGTTCAAAGAAGTTCTTTTATAAGGTCTTATTCTTGTAACCTCGGAAACCCTATACAGGGTCTCTTTGGGTCAGAACCGACTTGACGGCACTTCACAACATTCTTGTAACAAAAGTTGAAAGTTTGGTTTGCTTTTTTTGTATGTGTGTGTGTAATTATAAGTGCGCAATTTAAAAGATCCTAAATGCTGTATTCTTTAGTGGCAGAGAACTCACACAACCAAGACAAGATATCCTAGTTGATAAACACTCAGATTGAAAACAAGAACCCTTAAATGGTGAACAACAGAAAGAAAATCAGTGTTAAAAACTGGCTGATCAATTATGCAACCTAAATACTGGCATCTACTGCTTCATTTACCTTCTAATAGTTTTATTAAACTTTGATAACTGATATTTTTATAAATCGGGTTTCTGATATCTCTAATATGCCATGATGATATTGTGTATCTGATGTGTTTAATATAGAGAAACATCAACATCTTCATTTTAACCAACTTATTTATGAATTTTCTGTTTAACAGTTCTGGGGGGAGGTTTAGTGTGTTTGTATTTACTATTCTAAGATTGCATCTAGCAGTCCCTGTTTCTTCAATTAGGGCAATTGCTGTTTGATTTTTTTCTTCTTCTTCTTAATTGCAGTATTTGTATTATTGCTACATAAAGTTTTGGGTTTTTTCTTACAGTTTGCACAGGAACAGTAATTGTTCTACGTGCTGGACTACTGTAAGAGGTTTTATAGGATACTTTTAAGTCTTGATATTGTGAAGCAGAGGATGTTTTGTCCAAAAAGTCAAAAGAATTTTGTTGGTTAAAAAAAAGTCCATACTAACACACTACACAAAAACAAAAAATGAATCAAAGACCTAAATGTGAAAGATAAAACTATAAAATTGGAAGAAAATGCAGGGACAAACTATGGGGCTTAATTTATTTAAGTAAGTTATCAAATCCAACTATTAATTTATAAACATGAGAAATCAAATTAGGTAACTGAGTCATCCTAAAGATGAAATATTTCTGCATGTAAAGTTGGACATGAATAGGGATGAAGACTGAAGAAAAATAGATATATATGAATCATGGTGAAGGTGAAGAATATTGACAGTATCATGGACTGCCAGAAGAACAAACAAATCTGTCCTGGAAGAAGTACAAGCAGAATGTGGCTTAGAATCAAGGATGGCAAAATGTTGTCGTCGCTCATTCTTTGAACAGGGTGTCAAGGGGGATCAGTCCCTAAAGAAGACATAATGCTTGGGAAAGTAGATAGTCAGTAAAAAGAGGAAGACCCCAAAAAAGATGGATCAACATAGTGAAAGCAACAATGAACTCAAACATAACAATTGTTAAGGATGGCGCAAGATCGGGCAGTGTTTCACTCTGTTATAAATAGGGTCACTGTGAGTTAGAACCAACTCAAAGGCACCAAACAACAACAACAACAAAAGCTCATTAAAACAACTGTATCAATCCTTGGAGATGAGAGAGAGAAGAGGAAGGGCTGATTGGTCCAAAATATGGTGAGACCTGGGGACTCTTGGGCCCATGGACAATCACATAGCCATGGAAGGCTAGAGATGAGAATGAAGCATCCAGCTGATAGGAAGTGAGGGGAGATGCACGAGAATGTCCAAATTTGGAGATACTACCCGTTTGACCTAGCATCAATGGTTCGATGATCAGTTCTCAACTAGAGAAGATAAAACATTTTGATAAAGGAAACTAATGTAAATTGCTACAATTTTATGAACTTGACCTATTCTTATGGATGTTGTTGTTGTTGTTGTTGTTATGTGCCGTGGAGTCAATTCCGACTCATAGCGACCCTATACAGGGTTTCCAAGGCTGTAAATCTTTACGGGAGCAGAACGCCTCATCTTTCTCCCACGGAAAAGCTGGTAGTTTAGAACTGCTGGCCCTGAGGTTCACAGCCCGATTCATAACCACTACGCTAGCTCAAAATATCAACTGAGAAAGAAGGAAGCTTCACATCAAAGATCATTACCATCCCCTCTGTGCACAAGGTTTATAAGGACAGGCAACTTAGACATTGGCTACCTAAAATGGGAGGCGGGGTGCTATACAGGCACAAAGTGACTAGCTTATAAGTTTTCATGAGGGAGTTTAGTTTCAGAGTGTGCAGGGGAAGGTAGAATCCCCACTGAATAGTTTTCATCTTATCTAGACGGGTCTGGTGAAAGGAGATGGGGATAAGAGTCTTATGATTCAATAGTAAGTTATTGTTATCATGAATAATTGCAATGGTCACAACTGTAAAGGTAGAAGTTTTGTTACAAAAAAAAGGAAGGAGTTAATTTTACATTCCAGGAAAGAGGACCATAGGACCATCAAGGGAGAAGAACACGAGTGGAATATGGGACCGTATCCAAAGAAGCAGCAACACCAGAGATGGAGGAGAAATAATGACATGAAGAGACAGAGCAGCTGAGAACTCGAGACTCACGGAAAGAGAAAAGCTGAGAGCTGGTGGCCAGGAGGCAGGGGTTACAGAATGTGCACGTTAGTTGTTTAAATGATTATATATGCCTGAGTGGTTTTGTGTACATCCAACAAAAACAGAGGGAATGGAAGCAAATATTGTTGAATGATGCTGCATGGAGGGGACTGTAATCATTGCAATGAAATGAAATACGATAGTATGAGTGTAAAACCGATGTTCTCTCACGTGAACTATCACTTAATTAACAATAAAAACTTAAAAAAGAAAAAAAATTGTATGACGTTCCGGAGCAGAGTAGGCACATTCCAATATAAGTCAAGGCTTGAATTTGTCTTCAATTCTTTGAGGTTGAGAAATGCTGAGCATGTACTTCACTTTTGGTTTTCTAACTCCAGATGTTTGCACATTTCTTTATACTTGACTGTCTTCTTGAGCTGCCCTTTGAAATGTTCACTTCAGCTCTTTTAGTTCCTCACTTCTTCCAATCAGCCTAGCTTCTCTATGCTCAAGAGCAAGGTTCAGAGTCTCTTCTGACATCCATTTAAGTCTTTTCTTTCTTTCCTATCTTTTTGTAATAACCTCTTGTTTTCGTCCTGTATGATACACATGATGACATCCCACAACTGTTCTAGTCTTTGGACATATGTCTAAAGCATCAAATTGGTTCTTGAGGTGGTGTCTAAATTCAAGTGGAGAAAATTCAAGGGAATATTTGGTTCTCATGGTCTTGTAATTTTTTACAGCTTCAATGTGAACCTGAATATGAGCAATTGATGGTCTGCCCCACAACCTGCCACTGGCCTTGTTTTGGCTAATAACATTGAGTTCCCTATCATCTCTTCCCACAAATGCAGTCAATTTGATTCCTGTGTATTATATCTCCTGAAGTCTAAGTTGTATTTTAAGCTGTTTTAAAAAGTATTTCCAATGAATAAGTCATTGGTCTTACAAAATTCTATCATATAATCTCCAGCATGATTACTGCATTTTCCAGTAACTAAACAACAAGGAGCTCTGGTAGTGTAGTGATTACGAATCGGGCTGTGAACCGCAAAGTCAGCAGTTTGAAACTACCAGCTGCTCCAGAAAGATGAGGCTTTCTGCTCCTGTGAAGATTTACAGCCTCGGAAACCCTGTTCAGGGTCACTATGGGTCAGAACCGACTCGACGTCACTTAACAACAACAATCCTTGCTCCTTGTTTCCAACTTGCACATTCCAATCACCAGTGAAGATCAATGCAACTTGATTGCATGATTGGTTAATTTCAGACTAAAGAAGTTAGAAGAATTCTTCAGTTTCATCATCACTGATTCTAGTTGTTTAGTGTATATATTTGAGTACTAAGGGTATGAACCCGTCTTATTTGTAGGCATAAGGATATTATCCCATCACAGACAGCAAGGATACTTGAGGAGGTATCTTGAAATGTTCCTTTTGATGATGAACACCGTGCTATTCCTCTTCAATTTGTTATCCCTGGCATAGTAAATCATATTATTTAATGATTCAAAATGACCAATTCCAATTCATTTCAGCTCACTAATGTCTAGGTTATCCATTTCTTTTCTGACAACTTGCTGTTTTCCTAGATTCACTTTGTACATTCCATGTTTTGATTATTAATGAATGTTTGCCGCTATTTCTTCTCATTTTGAATTGTGCCTCATCAGCCAATGAAGGTTCGAAAATCTGCTCCACTAACATCATTATAAGGAATGCTGGTAGAGTAATGGTTACAAATCAGGCTGCAAACCGCAAAGTCAGCAGTTCGAAACTACCAGTTGTTCCGCGGGAGAAAGATGAGGCTTTCTGCTCCTGTAAAGATTTGTTGTTGTTGTCAGGTGCCATCGAGTCGGAATCGACTCATAGCGACCCCATGCACAGCAGAACGAAACAATGTCCGATCCTGGGCCAACCTCACTACCGCTGCCACACTTGACACCATCAATGATGCCACCTGGCCAATCCATCTCCTTGGGAGGGGGGGGGTCTTCCTCTTTTTCTCTGACCCTCCATCTTACCCAGCATGACATTCTTCTCCAGCGACTGTTCCCTCCTGACAATGTCCAAAGTATGAGAGATGAAGCTTAGCCATCTTGGCCTCCAAGGAGCACTCTGGCTGCACTTCTTCCAAAACAGATCTATCAGTTCTTTTGGCAGTCCATGGCACTTTCAGTATTCTCCTCCAACACCACAATTCAAAGGCATCAATTCAACGATCTCCCTTATTCACTGTCCAGCTTTCGCATCCTCTATTGAAAATACCATGGCTTGGGTCAGGCGCACCTTAGTCCTCAAGCTGACATCTTTGCTCTTCAACACTTTAAAAAGTTCCTGTGCCGTAGATTTGCCTAATGCAATACGTCATCTGATCTCTTGACTGCTGCTTCCGCGAATGTTGATAGTTGATTCAAGAAGAATAAAGTCCTTGACAACTTCAATCTTTTCTCCATTGATTAGAATGTTGTTTATTGGTCCAGTGGTAAGGATTTTTGTTTTCTTGACATTGAGATGCAATCCATACTGAAGACTGTGTTCTTTGATCCTCATCAGTAAATGTTTCAAGTCCTCTTCACTTTCAGTAAGCAAAGTTTTATCATCTGCATATCACA
>NW_006408560.1:14613986-14648048 GCF_000296735.1 Chrysochloris asiatica
ACTTGACGTCACTTCACAACAACAACAACAAGATAACAGAAATAAAAATGAATAAAAGAAAAAAAAAATCAACTCAGCACAGAAAATTAAGAATAATAAACCAGTAACATGACAAAAACACACAGCAAAATGACAGCAATCAATTCATACCTATCAAAAACTACACTGAATGTAAATGTATTAAATGCACCAGTCAAGATACAGAGAATAGGCACAAAATTGAAGAATAACAATGAATCTGCAAAACACCTCACAACACGAATGAAACTGGAGGACATTATGCTAAGTGAAATTAGTCAATCATAGAAGGACAAATATTGTATGAGACCACTGATGTAAAAAGTTAAGAAAAGATTATCTTGATAAAAGAAATAAATAGTCTATGATGGTTTAGAGGTCAGAAAGAGACTGAAGGAACCTGAGACTATGGCTTTTGACCACCTTTCAGGTCTAGAAAAGAACTCACCCTCATGGCCCAATTTTCAGCCAAACAGTAGATAGGTATAAAGGGGGAACAACAACACTAGTAAGGTATGCTCACCATGGAATGGTCAATCATTCTAAAGCAAAAGTACAACATTAACTTAAGAACAAAACTGAAAAGGGATGGGAAGGAGGGCAAAATGGAAATAGGAACCACAGTGAGCAAACAGTTGATAACTGTTATTACATGGAGGGGACTGCAATTATAGAGATGAAGCAAAGTGTATGATTTGTTAATGTAAAACTATTAGCTTGTCTGTAAACTTTCACTAGATTCACAATAAAAACTTTTATAAAAAATATATACATATAAAATAAAAATGGGCATAAGATAACAGATACTTCACCAAAAAAGACACTTAGGCAGCCATCAAATTAATGAAGAAATGTTTATAATCATTAGTCATTAGAGACATACAAATTTAAACAAAACTGAGCTATCATCTCACCCCAGCAATAATATCAATAATCAAAAAAAAGGAAAACAAGAAATGCTGGCAAGAGTGTGGAGAAATTGAAACTTTCAAACACTGCTGGTGGGATTGTAAAATGGTACAATCACTATGCTAAAAGGTATTGAGTCTCCTTTAAAAATTAGAAATACAGAGAACAAACAAGATGGCGGATCAGGTGGAAGTGCAGTGAGGTGCTCCGTCAGCAACAACACAGAATACCAGACCAAGCAAGCTCAGGGGATGGTCCCAGAACTCTGAACCACATATAAAGGAATATTTAGAAATTTGGAAAGCTTACAGGAATTTGTAACAGAAGCAAGAAGTCCAGTGCTTTCTAATCCAAGATGTTCAGCTGATTCCTGAACAGCCATCTGGGGCGAGACTGAACAGGGGAAGGATCAGAGCAGCCACGACGCCTGATAGAACCACAGAGTTAAAGGTGTGGACATTATTTTTTCATATCTGTTTACTGGCCTCTCGCTGTCTGTGCACCTTCATTTTGGTGACTAACGAGGGAGCCTGACCGAGTGGACACCCACCCTGGAAAAGTTCTATTATGCATGCACACATAGCTCCTCAAAATTTAAATGGGCAGTTTCCACTTAAAACCAAATGGCAGCGCAAATCAGCTACGCTGGCCCTGAACTGTTTATTACTAGGAAAAGGGCCTGAACAGGGGTTGTGGAGCAGAACAGGAACACTAAAAAACAAACAGGCTGAAAATTAAATCCTGAGTTACATCATAATGACCAGCAGTGGCATCTTAAAATTTTTCAGGAAGAAGAGTGAAAAGGAAACCCATCTCCTAAACACATCTACCTGGAGGCAATCAGAAAGCAAAAAAAAAAAAAAAAAAAAAAAAAAAAAAATACAAGAATATATACCCATCTATGTTTTAAGGCCACAGCTAACCACTGAATATTCCCAAAAAACAGAAACAGATGATGCTATCAGTGCATGTCCAGAAACAAGATAAAGTGATGGAAATAAATGACCTGGAGGTAGACCTACACTCCATACTGGGAGGCTTTGGAAATGACTGAGAAGGAATTCCAAAAAATGATTATAAAATATATGAAAATACTTTATAATGGAGTTGAGAAAAATAAGGAAGAAGTCAAGAAAGCAATAGAGGAACAATTAAATAAGATAGATATAGCATTGGAAACAATTCAAAACCTACAAAAAGAGGTCCAAATGATCAATAGTAGAACATCAGAAATGGACAATACACTGAAAGGGCAAAGGAGTAGAATTAAAGAGCTATAAGCCAGAACTAGTGAGCTGGAAGATAAATCACTCAATACCACTAAGATAGAAGAACAAACGGGAAAAAAGGATAAAAATATCTGAAGAAGGTCTAAGATTCAAGTTGGACAGCATACAAAAGAATAATTTAAGAATTATCAGCATTCCAGAACAGGAAGAATCACACAAGTCCACAGAAGAGATAACTGAAGAACTTCTGGAAGAAAATTTCCCTAGCATCCTGAAAAGTGAAAAGATAAGCATCCAAGAAGCTCAACAAACCCCAGGATGGATAGACCCTAAAAGAAAAACACCAAGACATATAATAATCAAGCTCTCCAAAATCAAAGATAAGGACAGAATACTGAAGGCAGCTAGGGAAAAGAGAAGTGTAACATACAAAGGCAAGCAAATCAGACTAAGGTCAGATTTCTCAACAGAAACCATGCAGGCAAGAAAGCAATGGGGAGACATACTTAAAACCCTGAAAGAAAAAAAAAACTGCCGACCAAGAATCCTCTACCCAGCAAAGCTGTCAATCAGATACAATGGTGTAATCAAAACATTCCAGGATAAACAGGGGCTAAGGGATTTTCCCAAAGGCAACCCTGATATGAAAAACACCCTGAAAGGAGTTTTGTGGACAGAGAACCAACAAGAACAGACAACAACCAGAGATTGATATATGTGGCAGCATCACCTGGAAGTCAATCAAAAAATGGAAGAGTCAAGGACAGAATAAAACTGTAAGAACAAATTCAGAGGATCTGGGAGGTCAGTCTATGATCAAAACAATTACAATGTGAAAGAAGGTAAACACAGAGCAACAAATATCCAGGTGGTGGGAAGGTCAGATAAATTACAGGATAAAATAGACTGTCTTAAATGGAGGGAAAAGTTAAAGAAATATAAATTAACCACAACAGTGGAGTTGGGGTGGGGATTTCGGAGGAGGTGGACGGAGGCAATGGTAGAGCACAAAATAAAGGCAGACACATCATAGTTCGGGTGTTACGGAGGGCAATACAAGAAGGGCAAGGAGGTGGAAAAACAAGGTAGATAGGGGAGCACTGAGACAGGTTTGCATGGGCTAAGTGGGACAGAAATAAACAGTGATGCATGCTTAATCTTGGAACAACAGGGCTCTGTGATAAAGGGATTTAGTCATAGTTTGAAGAGGGGAAATAATACTGAGATGCTTGACTGTCTTATGAATATTGGTTTCCCTTGCCTACTATTGTAAAATAGACACTTGAGTGGGATAGAAAAGAATGTTGGGAAACATGACTACAGAAAACTTGTAAGCCCATCTTCAGCCTATGACTCATTGGAATACCTAAAATGGGTTCTAGAACGTTCTGTGAAACAGGCCTCTTGCAGAGCCTTTGCAGAGTACAGGACATTAGGTAGAATCCTGAGTCCCATCCAGAACCTGAGGTGGGGTATTCCCACTAAAAAGGACAAGCAGACAAGCCTGAATAGCTAGAGTGACAGAAGATGCATCTTCAAAGAAAGATCAGCAAGAAAAACCCAAAGCAAAATGGCAGTATGACTGGTTACTGCAAGAATAAGCAAGTTGTTCGCCAGGAAGCCATCAAGGCACACAATCAAGTTCCTTCAGGACAAACCCCCCTCTAAGACTGAAACTTAAAGGGAACACATGAGCAGGCATGTAAGCTTGCTGGCAAGCACATTGATCTACTGGAGAGTGTAAGAGGGAGAAAGGCAGCAATGAAGAAATGGGCTGAGTTCAACCACAGTCCATTGACTCCTGTTGACCTGGAGATGGAGAGAAAAGAGGAAGGGCTGCTGGTCCAATATATGGTGAGACCTGGGGACACCTGAGCCCATGGATAAGGACATAGCCACAGAGGGCTACAGCTAAGAGTGAAGCATCCAACTGATATGAACTGAGAGAGGCAAAAGAACACCCAAATTTTTGGTTGATGATGCATGGAGGGGATTGTAACCATGGCAATGAAACAATAATACAATAAGATGAATGTAAAACTAATGTTCTCCCATGTAAACTATCATATAACTCACAATAAAACATTTTTTAAAAAAAACCAAATTTGCATAGTAGCCATTTGACCTAGCCTCGATGGCTTGATAATCAGAACTCGACTAGAGGAAGATTAAAAAAAAAAAAAAAACATTTTATAAAGGAAACAAGGGTAAACTGCTACAATTTAATGAACTTAACCTATACTCATAGAGGTAGTAACTCTAAATACCAACAGAGAGGGAAAGAGTCTTCACATCAAGTATCAATGCTATCCCCTCTGTCCACAGGGTATAGAGGGACAGGCAACTTAGACATTGGCTACCTCAAATGAGGGGGCGATAAAGGCACGAAGTGACTGGCTTATAAGGTTTCAAGAGGGAGTTTAATTTACGAGTGTGTGGGGGAAGAAAGAATACCCACTGAATAGATGTCATCTTGTCTAGATCGGTCTGGTTAAAAGAGATGGTGATAAGATTCTTATGATTCATTAATGAGTAATTGTTATCATGACTAATTGGGACCATCACAATTGTAAAGGTAGAAGTTTTGTAACAAAAACAGAGAAGTTGTTAATCTTATAGTCCACAAACAAAGGATCCCTAGGACCATCAAGGGAGAAGAGCACAAGTAGAACGCTGGCCCTTATCCAGAGAAGCAGGGACACCAGAGATGGAGGCAAAAATGGGGACATGGAAAGAGGGAGCAGCTGAGGACTCTAGATTCATAGGAAGAGAGGGACTAAGATAGGGACTAAGAGATGGTGGCCATGAGGCAGACTTGCAGTGCCTTTTGGTGGTATAAATTATTATATATGCCTGAGTATCTTTTTAAAAAAAAAAAAAGAGCTAAAGTGAATAGAGAGAAATACTGTTACTGATGGTACATGGAGGGGAATGTAATCATTGTGATGAAACAGGTTATATGATTTGTTGAATGTAAAACTGATGATTTGCCCTATGAACTTTCACTCAATCCATAATAAAAACTTAAAGAAAAAAAAAGGTTAGAAATAGAGATACCATATAATCTAGCAATCTCACTACTAGGAATATATATCCAAGAGAAATAAGAGCATTGACCCGAAAAAATATTTATGCACAGCTATGGTGTGGCCCGGTGTGGTGCTGCTGGTTAATGTGCTGGACTGCAAAGTCCACTTGAACTGGGAGGCCTGCAGTTCAAGTTCACCAGCAGCTCCTTGGAAACCCTATAAGGGGTCGTTATGGGTCAGAATCTGACTTAACAGCACTTAACAACAACAACAACAATGGTGTGGTGCTGTAGGATAAAGCACTGGACCCTGGACCGCAAGGTCGGTTTGAACCCCAAAGTCAGTGGTTCAAATCCACCAGCTACTCCTCAGAAACCCTATACAGTCACTATGAGCTGGAACCAACTCAACAGTACTTAACAACAATATGGTCATCTCAGCAGTATTCAAAAAATAACAAAAAGACAGAAACAATCTAAGTGACAATCAAGGGATAAATGGATAAACTAACTGATACATACATGCAATAGAATAGTACACAACATTAAAGAATAACAATGAATCCATAAAATATCTCAAAACATAGATGAACCTAGAGATATTATACAGAATAACTCAATCCCAAAACAACAAATATTGTATGAGACCACTATTATAAAAAGTTCAAAAACAGTTTACACACAGAAATAGACATCCTTTGATGGTTACCAGGGACATGAGAGAGAAAATCACTAAATAGAAAATAGACGTGTATTAGTTTGGTTGAAAGGAAAGGCAATATACAATAAGGTCAGCACAAGATGACCAAGGCAAAGAAAAACACTGGTAAGTAAACAAAAGTAAAAGCCATTAACAGTATTATATACACAAGCCTGCAATAACAGTAATAACAACCAATAATTTACAAGTGGATATCTGTTCCCGTAAAGATTTACAGCCTCGGAAACCCTGTACAGGGTCGCTATGGGTCGGAATCGACTCCACGGCACTTAATAACAACAATATAGGTAGATGTTTACACTGAACAGATAAGGAATGGGGTATGAAAGTCTATCTATGAGTGTATGTATGCATACATTTGGCAGAGGATAGCTATACACATATTGGTGTTTTAATTACATGTGTGAAGTAAAACCTGTGAAATTACTTTTGCAAGAGAGGGAAATGATACCTCTCTTGGGAAGATCTATAATTATGCCACAAAATCTCTTCAAGTTAGCATTCAGTATGCATACTGCATATCCTAGAAGTACTGAATAGTTACTGACAGTATTTTTACATTTTATTCAGGACTTTTTCACATAATCCTAGATGAGCTACACAAGAAAATTATAAATTAAGCTATTTAAACTCCATTTTATAAGAAACAAAGGATCAGCATTGGAACATACCACAGGCAGTAAACAGCAGGCTGAGATTCAAACCCAGTTCTCTGTTCCAAGTCCAGCATACTCACTATTATCTCAACCAGTTCTTACCCAGAGGTTCTAAATTGGCCAGGTTTCTCCAGGCTTGAAGTGCAAGTGTTGGCCTTCTTTCCCCTGTGATAAAAAGTTACCTTTTACAGATAACAAGTACAAATATTCTTTGATGAAAATGCAAACTGTTTTATTTTCTAGGTTCTTGCACATTCACTACCCCCATATTTATCCTTGTCACCACCAGGTTTTATTTATTGCTGAAACTGTAAGTACTAGGCTCACACAACATAGTTCTCTGGACTCTAAGGGAAGCCCTTTCCTGAGATGAGGTGCTCATTAGCTATAGAAACAGCTGGAAGACTGCAAGACAGTGGAGCTGACCTTTTTCTTGTCATTTCCACTAGCCCCTAGAGGTGCTAAAACAAACTAAGTCATCTTTCCTATGATGGCTCATCGCCTATCTGCAGACAGCGTCCTAGGAAAAGTAGCTGGTACTGCTGAGAGAGCTATGGGTGGAGAACTCCGGGGAGACACTCATCTTGGTCTGCATATGCACCTGTATGTGTATGTGCTGCAAATACATGCATGTATACAGAAGCTATTGTTGTTAAGAGCTGTTGAATGGATTCAAACTCACAGAGACCCTGTATAGGGTTTCCGAGGCTATAGATTTTTTTATAGGAGCAGAAAGCCTCATCTTTCCCCCACAGAGCAACTGATGGATTCAAACTTCTGAATTTGTGGCTAGCAGCCACTACATCGCCAGGGCTCCTCAAAGTAGAGCATGTTGTTGTTGTTGTTAACTGCCATTGAGTCGGTTCTGACTCTCAGAGGCCCTATATAGGGTTTCCAAGGAGCTGACCTTGGAACCGCTGACCTTGTGGTTCCAAACTGACCTTGAGGTCCAGTGTATTAACCTGAAGCGCCACACCAGGACTCCAAAGTAGAGCATGGAGGGGGCAAAATTATATGTTTTAGCAATAACCAAACACCCTAAAGAACTGAGTCACCGAGCACAAAGGACTTAGAATCATAGTCTCAGGAACATCTATGTCAATTATTATATGATAGTCCACAAAGTGCTCATAAAGTGCATCACTGTGCTCATGAGGAACCTGCGCATAGATGAAGAGGCAGGTATTCAAATAGAACAAGGGAACACTGCACGGTTTAAATTAGGAAAGGTATGTGACAGGGTTGTATTCTTTCACTGTACTTATTCAATCTGTATGCTGAACAAATAATCCAAAAAGCTAAATAAAAAGTTGAATTATATGAAGAAGAACATGACATCAAGATTGGAGGAAGACTCACTAACAACCTATGATATGCAGATGATAAAGCCTTACTTGCTAAGAACGAAGAGAACTTAAAATACTTACTGATGAAGATCAAAGACCACAGCCTTTGGTATAGGTTGCGCCTCAATGTAAAAAAAAAAAAACAATTCTCTCCACTGAATCAAAAAACAACATTAAGATAAATGGAGAAAAGAGTGAATTTGTCTAAGACTCCACTTTGCTCAGATCAACCATCAACACTTATAGAAGCAGCAGTCAAGAAACTAAACGACGTATTGCATTAGCTAAATCTGCTGCATGAAACCACTTTAGAGTGTCAAAGAGCAAAGATATCAATTTGAGGGCTAAGGTGCACCTGACCCAAGCCATGTATTTTCAATAACCTCATATGCATGTCAAATTAGACAATGAATAAAGAAAACTGTAGAAGAACTGATGCATTTGAGTTATGGTGTAGGATGGGAATATTAAAAGTACCATGGACTGTCAAAAGAACAAACAAATCTGTGCTGTTAGAAGTACAGCCAGAATGCTCCTTAGAAACCAGGATAACCAGGCTTCATCTCTCATATTTCAGACATATTATCAGAAGGGACCAGTCACTGGAGAAGGACATCATGCTCGGTAAAGTGGAGGGTCAGGAAAAAACAGGAAGATCCCCAACCAGATGGATTGTGAGGTTGGCTCAGAACCGGGCAGTGTTTCATTCTGTTGTGCATAAGTCCACTAAGAGTCGGTACCAACTTGACAGCACCTAACAACAGCAATCCCTCATGGACATAGATGCAAAAATTCTCCATAAATTTCTAGCAACTAGAATCCAACAATATATGAAAAAATATATAGAGAGATATCATGACCAAGTGGGATTTATATCATGCATACAAGTATGGTTCAACATTAGAAAAGGAAACAGCGTAGTCCACTACATAAATAAAACAAAGGAGGGGGAAAAAAATCATATGACCACCTCAATTGATGCAGAATAGGCATTTGACAAAATCCAACACTTATTCCTACTACAGTATTATCAACAGGGAACTGCTAAAGGTTCAAACCGGATTCAGATGAGGACATGGAACAAGAGATATCATTACTGACATCAGATGGATCTTGGCTGAAAGCAGACAATACCATAAAGATGTTTACCTGTGCTTTATTGACTATGCAAAGGCTTTTGACTGTCTGGATAACATTGCAAAGAATGGGTATTCTGAAACACTTAATTGTGTTCATGAGGAACCTGTACATAGACCAACAGGAAGTCATTCAAACAAAGCAAGGGGATACTAAATGGTTTAGAATCAGAAAAGGTGTGTGTCGGGGATATATTCTTTCACCATACTTATTGAATTTGTATTTTGAGCAAATAATCCAAGAAACTGGATTATATGGAGAATGTGGAAACAGAATTGGAGGAAGACTCTTTAATAACCTGAGTTATACAGGTGATTCAAACTTGCTAGAAGTGAAGAGGACATTCATACTGATGAAGATTAAAGACCACAGCCTTCAGTATGAGTTGCACCACAATGTAAAGGAAACAAAAATCCTCAAAACAGGATCAATAAATAACATCATGCAAACTGGAGAAAAGATTGAAGTTGTCAAAGACTTCATTTTGCTTGGATCCACTATCAACAATCATGGAAGCAGTGGTCAGGAAATCAAACAACGTATTGCATTGGGCAAATCTGCTGCACAAGAACCTCTTTAAAGTATTGAAGAGCAAAGATGTTAGTTTGAGGACTGAGGTGCACCTGACCCTAGCCATGGTGTTTTCAACAGGCACATGAAAATTGGATGGTGAATAAGGAAGACCATAAAAGAATTGATGCATTTGAGTTAGGGTGTTGAAGATAAAAATTGCAAGTACCACAGACTGCCAAAAGAACAAACAAATCTGTGTTGGAAGATATACAGCTAGAATGCGCCTAAGATGCTAGGATGGCGAGATTTCATCTTCCATACTTCAGATATATTATCAGCAGGGACCAGTTCCAGAGAAGGACGTCATGCTTGGTAAAGTAGAGGGTCAACAAAAAAAGAGGAAGACCCCAATGAAATGGATTGGCCCAACGGCAGCAGCACAAGACTCAAGCATAACAGCCACTGTAAGGATGACGCATAGGATCACTATGAGTCAGAACAAACTCAAGGACATCTAACAACAACAACATCCATAGCAAAAAAAAAAAGTTTTTTATGAATTTCCTTGTCTTGTCTTGAGCACTTTACCTCTATTACTTCATCTATCAAGGTGTTTTTTTATTTGGTTTTAAGGGGATTGGCAGCATTATCACATTCCTAACCTGAATTAAACTGGAAATCAACTAATCTCTTAGCCTAGATTAGATCTCTTGTATCCTCACTAAATTTCATATACCAAGTTTTATAGTAAATATGCTGAATTTTTTTTTAAATCTGACTCTTACCCTATGCTTTATATGTACATTTCTCTTAACTGGATGAATCAAGTTGTTAAACTGATTTTTACACAATACCATTTTCTTTAAACCATTACAAAAGAAATACAATTTTCCTAGACACCTAAATTACAGAATCACCTTGATTTTTTCTGCTTAAGTATACTCTTCCCTTGATATATAAAAAGGAGAAAAGAAAAAGAAGACAATTTGAAAAGAAAAAAAGTGGGGAAAATAAAGAAAATGTTTCATTCCTTTCTTATGCCTAAATAATGTAAGTACTGAAAATGGCTAAAGCTTAAATGCTCAATAAGTAGAAAACTGATCAAAATAAGTTCATATATAAGTTTATGTAAGTACAGACATGTGTAGGACAATGTACTACTATCTTGTTTTGTTTTATAATCATTTGATCAAAGATCAAGTCCATAAAAGAAACAAAAATGGCACAAGCTGTTGATTTACCTTAACTTTACTATCCTCTTAAGAAATCATCTATGAGAATAATACCAAGTCAGTACCTGTGATAGTTATGGCTTTGTGTCAACTTGATTGGGCCAGGATTTTCAGTAGTTTGGCAACTGAGATACAGTTAGCCCACATGATGTCATCAACTGTATGATGAGGTCAATTATTAGCAGTCAATCTACTAAAAGGAAGTTTGCTCAGGGATGTGGCCTGCTTCCAATATATTGAACACTCAGGTAAAGTTTGTTTGCTCTCTCTTGGGTCTGCATCTTGCATCTGGCTAATTGTCCAACCACCAGTTCTTTGACCTTGAGCCAGTTCTACCACCTGCTAATCCTGGGTGTCACCAGCAGCCTGCCTTCTTATGTGCTGGACCAGCCTACCTACCAGCCCGCCTGCCGTCTGACCTGCCAATCTTAGTTCATTAGCCCTGTAGTTATTCAAAGCAGAAGCCTCCAAACTGACATTTCACCCATGGACTTGGAACTACCACTGTGTGAGCCATTTCCTTGGTATAAATCTCTCTTTATATATACATATATTAACTTCTATAGAGAACCCAGAATCTCTCTTTATATATACATATATTAACTTCTCTAGAGAACCCAGCCTAACACAGTGTCCAGAACCAGTACAACCAAGACAATCTAAATGAGGAAGAAACTATAAAGCCATGGTTATGACAAGTGCTACTTCTGAGAACACTCTTCCTCCCTTCCATTTCTGACAATGTATTTCAGACAACTAAAGCATTACTACATCAGTTTTCAAACTTACTAGTTACAAACATGAAATTCTGCAGTACGCATACATAAAATGTCGGTATCAACACAGCACAAGAACATTAACTGTGGAAAAACCACTTACTGAGAAGCTATCAGAAGGACAAAATAAGCGAAGTAGGCATAAAATTCAGCAAAAAAAGGAAAACAAGTTAAATAGTCAAAATGAAAAAATATGAGTATCTGGTACCTTTTTTAAAGCCCTGTACTCTTCTAAAGTTCTGCTAAGTCACCTATTTCAAACACCTTAGCAGGAAAAAGATAGTCTTCCACAACCTAAGCACAATCTACCACCCTGAAGGCATTTCCCACCACTTCTTCCTTATATTACCATTCTTTCCTTCCTCTGTAAAACCATCATTCTTCAAGTCCTAAGGGTTATATCATCGGT
Source organism: Chrysochloris asiatica (assembly GCF_000296735.1). Classification (NCBI taxonomy): domain Eukaryota; kingdom Metazoa; phylum Chordata; class Mammalia; order Afrosoricida; family Chrysochloridae; genus Chrysochloris; species Chrysochloris asiatica. The sequence continues at coordinate 14,625,961 of NW_006408560.1, forward strand.
TATGACACCTTCTACCAATACTTTACTCCAGGCAGTGGTCTCTCCTTGAAAGCTGATGCTCTGCCTTCACAAGCCTCATTTCAAAGATACCCACCATAACACAAAAGAATCACAGGTTATCCTTCCAGACATGCAGACACAGCATATATCACCAATAAAGCAAGTAGCAGCATAAAACGAGTCACACAAATTTTTTGGTTTCCCACTCCATAACCTTCATTATGCTGACACTATATATAGTCTATTAAGTGTGCAGTAAAAATATTATGAAAAAGTTGGAAATATTTTGAGAATTCCAAAAAATGACATAGAAACAAAGTGAGCACATGCTGTTGGGAAAATGGCACCAACACAGAATGATCACAAACCTTCAATTTGTTTGGGGAGCAATGCATTATCTGTGAAGTGTAATAAAGCAAAAAAAAAAAAAGTAAACTTGTACATACAAGGAAAATGTAGCCTAAAGTCTTTCTATACCTTACCTTCTTCTTCACTGACTTCTTCACTAGGCTCTCCTGAAGAAGACTCCCTTATGAAGGGATGATCACCTTTTTCTTCTCTGATAACAGGCCCTGGCCTGACTACAGTTTTCTTCCCTCTTCTTGAGCCAGTGGTCTGGAGTTTTCCTTTACCAATGTGAACATTAATGGGCTGGGAAGACTCCAAGGAAGGTAGGGTAATTTCCTGAGAGAAGGAATCATCCACAGCTTCTAGCATTGAAAGATTTGTGTCCTCGGTGGATATCATGGAGCTCAAAGATGGCTCTTCCATATCAAGCTGATTTCCTGCATCCTGAATAGATTGTACTTCAAGGTTAGCTGCTCTGTCATGGCTTGGACTCCAAGACAGTGATAATGAGCCCAAGTCTTTAACCTGGTCAGAGTCTAGTTTAATAGCAGATTCTAGGTCTAAGTCATCTTCTTCCTGGCTGCCCTTATGCTGTGGGGACTCTGTCACTGTTGTTCTTCTCTTCTTACAGGGCAACATTTTAAAAGTCCCACTTTTGTTCCATTCTGGAAAGAGAAAAGCAAGTTCTTACCACCTTCATAATAATGAATGATAATAACATTTCCTCAAATAACTTTTCACTTATCCATATTCAAGCATGAACACAGTACTTCACACCAAATGCACCATCTCCCTTTAGTTAAGAGACGAGAGAGGGTGGTCAGAGCATCTGAGTTCCAATACCAACCCAACTACTGACTGGTTATGCTACCTTGACCAAGTGACTTAATCTCTCTAAGCTTCAGTTTCGTCTACTGTAAAATATAATAATTATAGTTATAGTAAGAATTAAATAGAAAATGCCTGGTAAATACTAGTCATTATCACTGGGAAAGTAGACTAGCATGATGCTGACATTGAAAATAGATGGATGTGCTTTCAAGACAGTTTCTCTTCAGCTCTGATATCTTGCATAAGTTACTTAACCTGAATTTCAGTTTCTTCAGCTAGAAAATGAAATAAAAATAGCACGTACATCATTAGGTAATAAATGATGAATACATTTTGCTATTGTTGTTTTCATAAATAGTTGTTGCCAAAACAAAAATCAGAGTGTAGTTGTTTAAAGAAGGTGAAGTCATATTGACAGAAATTTTTGTGTTGAAAACAAGAAAGCAATGTAATTCATATCACTAAAATGTGCAGCTAAAAAATGTTGACTTATCAAATATTACATATATATATATATATATATATATATATATATGTAACTGTATGCCATCGAGTCAGTTCCGACCCATATAGGGTTTTCAAAGAGTGGCTAGTGAGCTTGAAATGCTGACCTTGCAGTTCAAACCGACCTTGCAGTCTAGCACATTAACCCACAGCACTACATATATATATATATATATATATATGTCCTGGTATGGCACTGTAGGATAAGCACTGGACCACTAGGTCAGTTTGAACCGTACGTAACATCAGCAGTTAAAACTCACCAGTCGCTCCTTGAAAACCCGATACAGGGTTCCTATGAGTTGAAACTGACTCAACAGCACTCAACAAACATATATTTACAACAATAAAAAAGGTATGGGTAACAGGCAGAGAATTCCACTGCTCACTTTAACACATGTATTATTTCTAGACTCTTGGCTTCAATTATGCAATTATCACTTTTTTTTTTCTAATTACCACATTTTGAGAGCAACAATGATCTCAAATAGAGGGTATCATCTTCCAGTATCTGTCTGTAAACTTCATTCACAGTACTTATCACTTCTGTCCCAGCATATCACAAGCATTGGACTGCTAACCACAAGGTCAGTGATTCAAACCCACCAGCTGCTCCTTGGAAACCCTATCCAGGTTTGCTATGAGTTGGATCCAACTCAATGGTACTTAACAACATCACTTTTGTAATTACCTCTGTACTTTTCTATTCCCTTACAGTATGCCATCCCCAAAACGATGAGATTTTTGAGAGAAAGAATTCTTTCAACCAATCTCTAATACCTACCAGTATCTGAACCATTGTTGAAACTCAATAAAGGTTTCCTCAAATGAATGTTTGAACTTCTTACTCAGTGCTTCTCCAGAGTAAGCATTTGGAACAAAGTGTTAAGCATTATATGAAAATTTACTTAATCTTTCTACCCAGAAAAATTTTACTCTCAATAAAGTAAGATCAAAGATCAGAATGCACTGTCTTTTGCTATGTGAGTTCCCCTTCACTGGCAATGTTTAAACAAAGACTCTATGGCAACCTTATCAGGGCACTTGATGAATGCTTAGACTAAACAACAACAAAAGTCTCTTGCCTATGATGCATCCGACTCATAATAACCCTACAGGACAGGAGTAGAACTGACCCATAGGGTTTTCAAGGCTGTAAATCTTTTCAGAAGCTGAATGCCTTTCTTCTCTGGAGTCACTGATGGTTTGAACCATTAACCTTTTGGTTAGCAGCCTATTGCTTAGCCACTGGGCCACCAGGGATCTTTTAAGCTTGCATGAGAAGACTAAAAAAATTCTTTCTAACTCTAAAAGTCTTAACTGTACAGTTAGTTTTAATATCTCTCTAATTCAGTTTCTCCGGGACACTGGAGGAGATAACCCCAAAATCAACTGATGTCCCTATCTTGGAAATTAGTGTTCAGTGAACATATGAAGATTCTGTTGATACCTGTAAGGGAGAGTGGTAAATAGATAAGGCGTGCCGTGAGAGCAGCCAAAGCGAGTTTTTTATTTCACAAATAAATTTCGTGAGGTCCAGGAACGGAAAGGAGAGGGAAAAAAACAAAACAAAAACCAGTTACTATTCATGCATGCAGAGTTCAGTTCCAGGCATTTCAAACACAACAGTAGCACAAAAAAGGTGTCTCCTTTGGGACTCAAAGTCGGACCTACGATGGGTGGGTGAGTGTCAATCCGGAGACAGCCCAGGCGCCGCCCCCTCTTAAGAAAACATCTTAGAAAGAGCTCCCAACTGAGCTCTCCACCTCACGGCTAGCCATGGGCCAAGTCTCCACAGCCAGTTAAACACTTTCACATTCTAACACGCAATCCGCGACCGCCCGCAGACGCGACCCCCGCCCCGCATCCTGGAAGTCCGTCACTTCGCCTAGTCCTCGCTTCCACCTGCCTCTTCCCGCCCCACAGCACAAACCCAGTACCCTCACCAGCCGGCCCGATCCCGCGGAAACGCTGCTTCAACACCACCGGAAGTCATCCAACGGCAGCGACTGACGTGCGCGCTCCCGAGTCGGGAGCGTGGAGTCTCAGGCAGTCAAGAACCATGCGCCAAAAGCTAGGGGCCATCCTATTTTAGGGCCGACTGAAGCCATATTGGCTGTACGTCACTGTGGGCAAAAGTTTTTAAAGTAACACTCTCTCTCCGCCTGTCGCAATGCTATTCAAAACACAACTAAGGTCTGAGATTCAGTGATTTACTTTCACAACTAATCATGCTCACTGCAAGATACCTCGAATATAGGACCAAGTAAATGGAAAATTTATAGAAATTCTGGAAGAAGAATCCCTTTGCGCTTGAAGTTTTGGACTTAGTCCATAATATTTATATGTGCCTTGGAAACTCTATTGGGAAGTTCTACTTGTTTTTATTGACTCAATAAGCGTTCTACCCTGTCCTTTAGGGTCAGTATGAGTCAAAGGGTACTGGATTTGGTATTTTGCTATGTTGTTGTTGTTGTTAGGTGCCATCGAGTCAGTACCGACCCATAGCGACCTTATGCACAGCCGACCGAAACACTGTCCGATCCTGGGCCAACCTCACTACTGTTGCCACGCTTGAGCCCATTGATGCTGACACTTGGCCAATCCATCTCGTTGGGGGTCTTTTTTTTCTCTGACCCTCCACCTTAACAAACGTGATATCCTTCTCCAGTGACTGGCCCCTCCTGACAATATGCCCGAAGTATGAGAGATGAAGTTTGGCCATCTTGGCCTCCAAGGAACATTCTGGCTGCACGTCTTCCAAAACTGATCTATTGGTTCTTGGAAGCCCATGGCACTTTCAATATTCTCCTCCAACACCATAACTCAAAAGCATCAATTCTCCTACGGTCTTCCTTATTCACTGTCCATCTTTCGCATCCATATGAGGTTATTGAAAATACCATGGCTTGGGTCAGGCGCACCTTAGTCCTCAAGCTGACATCTCTGCTCTTCAACACTTTAAAAAGGTCCTGTGCAGCAGAATTGCCCAATGCAATACGTCGTCTGATCTCTTGACTGCTGCTTCCACGAGTGCTGATAGTTGATCCAAGAAGTATCAAGTCCTTGACAACTTCAGTCTTTTCTCCGTTGATAAGAATACTGTTTATTGGTCCAGTGGTGAGATTTTTTTTTCTTTACATTGAGATGTAATCCATGCCTAAAGGCTGCGCTCTTTCATCTTCATCAGTAAATGTTTTAAGTCCTCTTCATTTTCAGCAAGCAAGGTTGTATCATCTGCAAATCGCAGTTTGTTAATATGAGTCTTCCTCCAACCCTGATGCCACATTTTTCTTCATAGAACCCAGATTCTCGGATTATTTGCTCAGCATACAGGTTGAAAAGTATGGTGAAAGAATACAATTTTGTCGCGCACCTTTTAAAAGTTTAAACCATTCAGTGTTCCCATGTTCTGTTCAAACAACTGCCTCTTGGTCCAGGTACAGATTCCTCATGAGCACAATTAAGTGTTCCGGAATACTCATACTTTGCAATGTTGTCCATAGTTTGTCATTTTGCTATAGCACTCTGCATTTTACAGAATGCTTTCACTTATAATCATGTTGTTGTAGTTGCTCCTTGCCATTGAGTTGTTCAGACTCATAGCGAGACTATGTAGGTTTCCAAGGGGCGGCTGGGGGGTTTGAACCACAACCTTGAAGTTCAAATAGACCGGTGCATTATCCGCAGGGCTATGAATCGATTCTGACTCATAACGACCTATATAGGGTTACCAAGGAGCGACTGTGTTTGAACTGCCAACCTTGAGGTTCAAACCAACCTTGCATTCCAGCGCCATTAACCCTCAGCACCACACCAGGAGTCAGGATATGCGTGATTCAGGTTAGAGTTAGATTATCTCAATGATAATATCAATGCCACCTTTCATTTTGACTGTGGACTATCATTCTTTCAAATTCTGTTTATAGAAAGGATCGTTCAAATTATTTAACGTGTAAATAGTTGTTGGTGCTTCAGATAAGTAGTGGTGGTAGTTATGTGCCTTGCCGACTCATAGTGACCCTGCATAGGGTTTCCGAGGCTGTAAATCTTTACAGGAGCAGAAAGCCTCATCTTTCCCCGGCAGAACACTTGTAGGTTTGACTTTGAGATTAAGCTCCTTTAAAGGCGAGTGTTGTTGTTGTTGTTATGTGCCTTGAGTCGGTTTCGACTCATAGTGACCCTGTACAGGGTTTCCGAGGCTGTAAATCTTTACGGGAGCAAAAAGCCTCATCTTTCTCCCGCGGAACAGCTGGTGCTGTTATCAATCTGATTCGTAATCAGTATGTTACCAGAGCTCCTTTAAACGCTAGTAGTCTGACTCTAATCTGAATCACACCCATTGTCCAAACCCAAATCAAGTCTATTCTGGCTCATAGTGATCCCCTTATAGCACGAGGTAGAAGGAGTCCAGGTGTGGCGCTATGGGTTAATTCGCTGAACTTCAAGGTCGGCGGTTCAAGCTCACTATCCGCTCCTCAGAAGCCCTACACAGTGTCGCTATAAATTGAAACGGACTCAATGGCATTTAACAGTCTTTAACAACAATAACAATCTTTCCAGAGGCATACTCTCTTTCTTCCCAGATTAGCTGGTGGGTTTAAATCACCGACCTTTTGGTTAGCAGCACCAACACTGTATCACTGTGCTACCAGGGATCCTAAGGAAGTCTCTAAAAGTTTCTTTGTGTTCTACTTCTGAATTTACAGAATACACATTTCCGTTTGCTCACTGGCTCACACTCCTGTTCTAGCCTTCTCCTACTCCTTATCCCCACCACCCTCTCTCTTAGCAGCCCTAAGTACTTGAGGCTCATGGGAAAGAAATATCAAACATTCTTCCTTAGTTTTGTTGTTTAAAACACAAAAGACCCACAAAATCCCTCCAATACATGACTTTTAGTAAATCATCAGAGTTGTGCAATCAACATCAGGTTTAGTTTTAAAATCAAAGCTTCTGGAGTTTAAGAAAATGTCCATAATAACCAGTGGTCTCAGAAATATATAACAATAATTGCAATTGATACTTTCTTCTCAGAATATTCTGCTGGTATATAAATCCCAAGGAACTAAAATCACAAGATCGATAGGATCTCATATGAAAACCTAAATAAAGTCCTTATTCCAGCCTCCACAATTTTCCCTTACAGTGCCTCAGTCTGTCAATGGCTGGGGCTTCATTTTCGGACTGTGGGAGGGGCTCCCTTCCTGAGAGCTTCCGGAAAGAGGCGTGGTCAGTCTTCCGGAACTATTCGGACAGAGGTGGAGTCTTCTGCAGAGGGCTGTTCGGAAGAAGGCGGAGCCTACCTCGCATCAGGACCAGTCTGGCTGCACCTGCATCCTTAGCTCAGAGCATCCCTGGAGCATCTTAAGAGACGACCTCAGCTGGCAACCAGGGACCAGACCGTCGCAAGAGGCACCCGCCAGATACCTTCCCCCTCCCCTGATCTAGCCCTCTACTACAGCAGCCCCTGAACTGGCCGGGGGATCCCAGAGTTGCCTGACGACTGCAAAAACATTTATAGAAACAGCCTCTGATTACGACATGGCTGAGATCACCAATATCCGACCTAGTTTTGGTAAGTAGAGTCGGACAAACTAACTCTGGGCTAGTCGGAGCCATTACAAAGCTGATGGGGCGCAGTGCCTGGGCAGTTAGTGAAGCTCAGAGTAGGGCCTACAAGTGCCAGCTCAGCTGGAATCAGGCCTGTGGTGGTTGGCAGGGCCAGTGGACAGCGCCTAGACTTGAGCTATGAGCTGCAGGGGCTGGCAAGGCCAGAGCCACACCAGGGGGTGGGGTAGTTCAAGATGTTAAAACCTTGTATGGTGCACTGTCAGCACTGCAGAAGGTGAGAAATAGTGAACTTGCGGAGGTTGTGAACCCCTCCCTCTGGGGGAGGAGAGGTGGGGTAGGCCGATCCCTCCCCCTTGGGGCATGTAGGGCGGTGCCCCTTCCCCCTCCCACCTTTCAGGGTTGCGGGGGAGGGAAGTGGCAAGGGGGATGGGGTATCAAGATGGCAGCTTGGAGACTGTGGGATGTGTGGCTGGCAGCCAGGGGAGGCTGCCGTTGAGGAGTGAGGGGCGTGCGGGGGAGATGAGCAAAAGGAAGCCACTCCTTAAACCGGTCAGTTGGATGCTGGGGCTGGAAGGAAATGTGAGCCCTGCAAACTCCGTTCTGCATCGTAATGGTGGGGTCCGTCCTATGCTACCAAATGGCGCTTGGCACTGCTGGGCTAGGGGAATGACGTGATGTCTATTTCTGGGCCTCCTGGCAGTGTCTCGGCTCTCCTTCCAGGGCCTTTGTTCCAGGTTTCCCTGGGGCTGGCTTTTCAAAAAAGGGGACTCACCCGCGCTAGTGCTGGCGGGGGGTCCGATCCAGTTTAGAGGGGGAGGGGCGAGAGGCTGAGCCTGAAGGAGGCTGCTTTGTGTATCAGAGAAAGCATTACGTCATCTCGGAACGGCTGGTCCCAGACCCAGCCTTGTGGGTTCCAAGATCAGTTACACTCCCTGGGGCAGAGAGTGGAGTAGAAATTAAGAAGGTGAGAAAGAAAAGCGTGAAAAGCAAGTTTTTCCCTCTTTGGAGCAAGCCTACAAAAAACGTGATAGAGGAGCAATCAACTTCCTGTACTACACTTTCGTGATCAAAAATTAAAATAAAATAAAATTACTCTGCTTCTCCCTTCAAGTCTAGTTAAGATGGGGCAAACCAATGAAAATTGCTGCCAGTCTGGGGTTTCTTCATATCCTTTCAGGGATTCTAAACCTCAGACAAAGCTTGAGCATACAGACTCAAATATATAGGGTGGGACACAATCCAGATGGGTAATGGCTTTTCTCACTCCCTAGTCAGATATATGTGGAAATGAGCAGAACAATGTACTGTATCCCCTCAATATCAGCAAGAAGACCTCAGATAGGGGAAGTGTCCAGATAACAGATCTTGATTAGCAACTTTTTCCCTCTTCAAAGCTAAATTCTAACTGTATTTCATTTTTTCAAATCACTGTCTGCTTCTCTACTCATGAAGCCCCAAATTTCCAAAATAGAAACCCCATGAGTACCCCCATGCTTTTCTTCTTGCTGTTTCTTTTTCTTTTTATGCCTTCTTTCAACAAATTATTTTCTTTAATTGCAGCTCCAGATTTCTTGGAAAAGTACATGATGTGGAGCATGATATAGTGATTTCTTTTAGAGGAAATACTAGTGAAAGAGGGAAAATAAATTATATCAGCCTTACATGCTGTATTTTATTTAATCCTTACAAATACCTTCTTGTGTCATTTGTATTATAATATATAATGACATATATATATATTAGCCATGGTGTGGCACTGAAGAACAAGCACTGTACTGCTAACCTTTCAGTTAGCAATTCAAACCCACCAGCAACTCTTGAAAACCCTACACAGAGTTGCTATGAGTTGGGATTGACTTGGTATCACTAACACAATAATGTATTTGCCAGATGAAGAAACAGGGAGATAAATTAACTTGCCTAAAGTCAAGCAATATAGTAAGAATTTGAACAGTGTCTGGTTGATGCCAAACTTTGTACTTTGGTGTCACAATGGCCTGCTTGACAGTTTAGGAAAGTTTAAGAAAGGAAGTGTCAATACATTAGTCTGGTTAAATAAAGGCTGAGAGAGTTACGTATAGCCCAGATTTATGTTGTGGGTCTCTGAACCCTTATAGATGGTCTCCTGTATAAAGAACTGTTGCTCTTGACTTTTTCATGTACTTCATTGTAGCTATCAAACACTGTGAAGTGTCAGAGATACACCAAGCCAACACTCAATTATCCATGACCTTGCAGGACAAAAGGAGCAAAGATCACAAATCCCTATAATTTATAGCTATTTTTAAGTACTCACTTCAGCAATTAGTTCCAATTTCCTTTTCCCACCAAGTTTTTCATAAAGCAAGACAGAGAGCTCTGAGTTCAACATCTCTTATTTCACTAGTTCACTGCATTAGGTGTGGGAGATAAAGGCAATACTAAAATGAAATGAGAAATGAGGGGAAGAATTTAAGATAATCCAGAAATGAGTTCATCTGCTTTTCTTCTTTTCCTTCTGTCTTCCTGAGAGATGAGAATCCTTCGTCTTCTTTCTTACTCACCCCACCTCCATTTTGTAACAATAAAAGATGCATTAAAAATAGCATTGGTTCGCTCAAGATCATTGAGTAAAACTATAATAGCGCTAAAAGGGTGGCCCACATATCTTCCTTCCTAGGCCTTTAGATATTCCTTCCAAATCATTCTAAGAAACATCTGTCTTAGTATTTTCATGCTTTCTTCTTCTCATAGTGACAGTGTTCATTTTTCTCCAATCATTAGCAAGCAACATGCAAGAAAGTCCCTGTATGGTAAATGGCGAGCCACTTTTTCAGAGTATGCCTATTCTGATTGACAATTGAATCTAATCAGTTGTTCAAACAAATATTTATTGAGTTCCCATTAAATACAAGAGACTCTGAGAGATTTCAGATAAAGAGGATGCAGTTCTTACCCTACTCTCAAGGAGTTTGCCCTCAGGACCAGGCCTGTCTCCATGTTGTGAAATCAATATCTGCTAGCTCTGATTTCATTTTATTCTCTGAAGACTAAACAATATTTACTCAATTTGACCATGGGCAAGTTCACCTTGATTGTTGTTGTTAAGTCCATCAAGTTGGTTCCAACTCATAGCAACCCTGCAGAGAGTTTCGGAAGAGTGGCTGGTGGGTTTGAACTACCAACTTCAGTTATCTATCTTATTGTATAATGTATCCCCTTCTTTTCTTGCACAGTTCCAGCTTTCATAGAAGCATGGAATATTTGAGGTAGAAAGAATTGCAGAGATCATCTAGTCCAATCCTCATGGGAGAAATATCTTTCAGAATATGTCTAATCAATAATAATACAACCTATTAGAAACTATTTTAGTTGGTGAATCTCTGCTTTGTGAGCAACCTGGATCATAGTGAGACAATTCTAATAATAATTTCCCTTCTTTCATTCAGTCAAAATCTGTCTCCCTGGAGCCTGTATGTTTTAGTGCTGGTCCTGCCCTCCAAAGTAAGATAAAATCGAATCCACTTCCATCAAAATGCCTTAATTAATTGAAGACAGTTGTTATTATTCTTAGACCCTCATCCCCAGCTCCAAATCCTTCAGTGTATCCTTATTTGATGTGGTTTCCAGGTCTTATTTACTATACTTAGTCTACATTATCCATAATGTAGAGGATGAACCCTGGTGTCAGGCAGATGAGGTTTAAATCCCATCACTTTCATTTGCTAATATGTGACCTTAAGCAGATATCTGAGTCCCTAGTTCCCTTAATTATAAAGGGATGATATTAATGGTACCTTTCGAATGAGTTACTTAATCCATAGAAAGAAAGTTCTAACATGATGCCTGGAATGAACATAGTAAATGTACACACACACACTTTATTATTACCAGTGCTAGACAAAACATTCCCTATGTGTTGTGACATGTGCAAATGAAATTATATCTACCTCTACTGTGATCTGGAGATTGTGCTCAGAGTACGAGGTGGCATTAGCCTAATTATAGTCCAAGCTTGTGGCCTCTTAAACTATGAAGTCATTTTTGCACAAACTGTTGTCAAGTGATGTCTACCATTGCCTATAGATGGATTTCTATGCCCAAATAAGATTTTACATTTATCCCCATTATATGTAATCATATTAACCTCATCATCTTTTTCTAATGTGTGAAGTCTGTTTAGAATTTACTAACTCATTTGTGCTGCTTAATATATGCCACATGGTTCTAGGACCTGGGGATATAGCCATGAACAAACAAATCAGACAAAATCTCAATTCTTATAATGATTACCTAATGAGAGAAGACAGACAAATAAATAAGGTCAGAGGTGACTACAACATAATGAAAAATTAAACCAGGTGGTAGGGATATTATCTCAGTTGGGGCAGAGAGATCAACTCAGATTACTTATGGTGACTATTTTTTTTGGATTTCAAAGGGATCATCTTGACAGATTTTCTTAAAGGACACAGGATAGTCATGGGGACTTATTATGAAGGTTTAAGAAAATGAAAAACTGCATTTGTGAGGAAAAGGCCAAAAAAGTGTGCCAAGGAATTTTTTCCCCATCATGACAATGCACCTGCTCATTCTTCAAGTGTAACAAGTGCTGTCCTATGAGAATTTCATTGGGAAATGTTACTGCATCCATCCTCCAGCCGTGGTCTTGCCCCTTCAAACTGTTTTTGTTGTTGTTCTCCAAACTCAAAAATCACTGAAAAAGAACACTATTTGAATTCCCCGAGGATACCCAAATTGTCATTTCCCGTGGTATAAATAGAAGAGCACAGAATTCTTCAGGTGAAGGGTTAGATAGATGGAAACACCACCTTCATAAATGCATAGGCCTAGATGAAGGACATGTCAAGAAACAAAAGCTTCACATTTTGATATGTTTGTTTAATAAAGGTTTCTTTGATTTTTGTAGCAATACTTTTAGATCAATCCTCAAGTGTGTAGGTGTGTGTGTGTATATATATATATATATATTTTGTTGTTATGTGCCGTGGAGTCGGTTCCAACTCATAGGGACCCTACATAGGGTTTCCTAGGCTGTAAATCTTTAAGGGAACAGAAAGCCTCATCTTTCTCCTGTGGAACAGCTGGTAGTTTTGAACTGCTGACCCTGAGATTAGCAGCCCTATTTGTAACCACTATGCTACCAGATATATATATATATCATATGGTGATAAGGCATATATAAATAGAGCTAGGAAGTGTGAGTGACAAGGATATAAAACGTTACACTTGTAAATAGGGTGGTCCTTACTGACATTTAAGTATAGATCTGACATTTTTTACCCCCTCTATTTCTTCCTATTCAAAATACTTACATTTTAAATACCTGGAAGCTGACAAAAAATTTTGAATTATATTTTTTAAGTATGTAAACCTGGAGTTCTTCTAGTTACCATGTACCCACTTTTACCAACTATATCTAAGCTCATCTCCACATTCCTCTGTTTCACTTTGCCAGTCACTACTACTAGCTTACTATTTGCAAATTCTATACTAGATACTGTAGAATATCCTCCTAAAGCCAAAGACATCTCTTGCCCTTGTGTAACAGTTGAGATGAACAGGCACCAATATACATAGGTGACCTTAGAACACTTACAGAGAAGCTTTATACGAAACACAAACCAATATAAGCCAACCAAGTCCATAAATGCTGAGGGAATGTTAAGAAAAGAACAGTGAGTCCGGTGGGACAACTCAGGAGAGATTTTCTGAAGATAGCCAGGTTTGGTGGGAAGGAAGAACCAAGGGAGAGGTGCTTTGGCTGGCGTGGTGTAGACTGCAGATAAGTTTAGCTCTTGCGTGGGTATTGAGCAGGGGAGTTTGGGTCAGGGATTGGGATCTACTTGCCTTGATGCATATCTGGTCTCCACCCTCAGATGTGTCACCTGTGGTGGCTGGCCTTATTGGGGCCTCAGTGCTGGTGGTGTGTGTCTCGGTGACCGTCTTTGTCTGGACTTGCTGCCACCAGCAGGCAGAGAAGAAGCACAAGACCCCACCCTACAAATTCATTCACATGCTCAAAGGCATCAGCATATACCCAGAGACCCTCAGCAACAAGAAAAAAATCATCAAAGTGCGGAGAGACAAAGATGGCCCTGGGAGGGAAGGTGGACGTGGGAACCTGTTGGTGGACGCAGCAGAGGCAGGCCTGCTAGGCCGAGACAAGGGTCTCAGGGGCCCTAACTCTGGATCTTGTATAGACCAATTGCCCATTAAAGTAGACTATGGGGAAGAACTGAGGAGCCCTGCTGTGAGCCTGACTCCTGGAGAAAGTAAAACCACTTCTCCATCATCTCCAGAGGAGGATGTCATGCTAGGATCCCTCACCTTCTCAGTGGACTATAACTTCCCGAAAAAAGCTCTGGTAGTGACAATCCAAGAGGCCCATGGACTGCCAGTGATGGATGACCAGACCCAGGGCTCTGACCCCTATATCAAAATGACCATTCTTCCTGACAAGCGACATCGGGTGAAGACCAGAGTGCTGCGGAAGACCCTGGACCCCGTGTTTGATGAGACCTTCACCTTCTATGGCATCCCATACAGCCAGCTGCAGGACCTGGTGCTGCACTTCCTCGTCCTCAGTTTTGACCGCTTCTCCAGGGATGATGTCATTGGGGAGGTGATGGTGCCATTGGCTGGGGTAGACCCTAGCACAGGCAAGGTACAGCTGACCAGGGACATCATCAAGAGGAACATCCAGGTGAGGAGAAAGACTGTGTTGTGGAGGGGTGGCAGGTTGGGGGTGTCAATATCTTGAGGGAGGAAATGGAAGGGGAAATGGGGTGAGATGAATAGCAAAAATGGACTATAGAGAGGAAGCTCTTGGCTATTGAGGATAAACAGTAGTCAGAGTAAGATGGAGGACCCATGTGAGGTCTCTCCCACTTCTTGAGAAGAGAGCAGCACCTGAAATTTTACTTATCGATCAGTATCCTGTGGTTGTGTCCATCTTGCTTAGGCAGGCTGGCCCACCACTCACAGACCTTCCTTCATACCAGGGATATAAGAGTTAATTTTCTCTCAAGTGATGTATGATCTGCCTTCAGTAAACTTTTTTCTCACAGTTGAGAAACTACGAAACTAATTCAGTAATTTTTCCCTCATCTTCCCTTTTCCATCCCATACCTGCTGCTGCTGCTGCTGCTGCTATACACGGTCGAGTCAGTTCTGACTCATAGCGACCCTGTGTAGGGTTTCCAAGGCTGTAACTTTTTATGGGAACAGAAAGCCTCATCTTTCTCCTGAGGAGCATCTGGTGGATTCAAATTGCTGACCTTGAGGTTAGCAGTGCAACATGTAACCCACTATGCTACCGGGACTCCCAGCCCAAACCTAGAAGTAATGCCATTTATATGTTTTTAAAGAAATGTTACAAATACAATTTATTGAGTTGCTATTATTCTTCTGGCATTTTACTTAGGCTGGAACCTTGGCCTCAGATAGGTCCATTCCACTTCTCTCTGTTTTCATTCAAAAGGAATGAGAGTCCTCTGTCCTGCATTCTTCCCACCTCCCACTGGGACAGTTTTGGGTCTTGAGGTATAATTCAAGGGTACAAGAAACATATCCCCACCCCCACCCCACACACACACTAGTTAATTCATCATTTCACAATTGTAGAGGAAGGATAGTGCTGTGGTTAAGCATTCAAACTCTGGAGTTGGACTGATTTATTTTCTAGTTCACCATTTTCCAGCTGTGTAATAGGAGTAAGTTACAAACCCCTTTAAGCCTCTGTTTCCTCATCTGTAAAATGAAGATTACATTTCAGAGTTATGAGGATCAAATGAGGTGGTGCATTTGGCATATCACTGCCCCTGAAGAGCTGTGACTCTAGTTTGCAATTACCATATAGTGAGTATAGTAGTACTATGAAGGAAGTTGTTGAAATTTTACACTTAAGAGTTTCATTCCTTGTGCAGGGTATATCATAAGTGGTTAATACCAAGGACTTTGAAGACAGACCTGAGTTTGAACCAAATTCTATCAGCTAATTGAGCTTGGGCAAATTCTTTAACTTCTCCAAATCTCAGTTCCTTTTAGGAGTAAAGTGCTCTGTTTGCATTTACATAGTAAATTGCATTGTAAGTACTCAATAAATGGTAACTATTACTATTATTGTTTCTATTTATAATAAAACCTGATCCCTATGAGATATATGTAGTTTATAGATGCTTACATTTTGTTCTGACAAAGAAATAGGAGACAAGGGAGTCTTGAATCAGTGAAGGAGCATGTAGGAGATTCAGACAATGATTCAAGGTCACTAAAAACAACCACACATCTCCCAGAAAGAGCCCTGCTTGTGGGTGCCATACTATCTTGTAATGCCTTTTCCACCTACAAGTCCAAATGGCCTCAGTGGAGAAACAGGAGGCTCAGGATTGGATAGAAGAGGGCCCCAGGTCTGCAGGCACGGAGTGTGCACTCAACTTCCAGGAATGAGGCTTGCCCACTGGAGATGGGAAGAGTCATTTCCTGCTGAGTATGTGTTCTTGCCTTCCCTGCTGCATAGTAGGCACCTGTTCCTTCACACTCAGCCCTGATGAATACCAAAAGAACTGCTACAACCATGTGGCACCCTCAGCTCCACCTCATAGGAGTTAGGGAAGTCCAAGAATTTTGAGGAATTTTAGAGGCACTTAAAGCATAAAAAAGGCACTGGTTCTGTGCCAGGATACAATGAGGCATCCTAGAGTCCAACAGAACAGAAGTTCTTGCATCCTCTGAGGTTGGATGTGAACTGCTCAGACAGAAACTGTACAAGTGACCTGTTTCATCTTCCTCAGGGTGCTACAAATCTTCTTCCCTGTTTCCTGATTCCCCTTTTCAGCAGCTTCAGTGCCCCATTCTCTGCCTTCAGCTACCCTCCTTCCAGGAGGATTCCTTCCAACACACTCAACCTTGTTAAAGCCACCAGTAACTGGACTCTTCCAGATGGCTCATATACTCATAGCCCAAGCCTGGAGGTAGAGGATGGTTCTGTGCCAAGCTGTAGCTGGGGAGAGACTGGCAAGAAAAGGAGACTGATCTGAGCTGGGAACAAACAGCCTCAAATCCAGGGCATTGGGCAAGAAGCACAGACAATGACATTTACTAAACTGCCACTTGGCAAGAGCCAAGTTTTTTTCCACTTTATTAACTCCCTTCAGGAGGGATAAGCCAGGGCTGGGATCCTGAGAGAAGCCCCTGGTAGGAACCTGGGCAGTCCCATACCAGGGTTGCCCAGCCTCCAAGGCCCATTTCTCCCATTTTCCCCTTTGTTCCAATCTGAAACACATAGTCATCTCTTCACTCACTGATTCTCTAACAGAGCAGCCTCCAAAGGTCTACCCCATCCCCTTCCTACTGCAGCCGACAGTCTGCCCTTTCTGGTTCTCTCCTTGGCAAACATCAGCTACAGCAGCTCTAGATTATTCCATACCATCTATAAAGAGCTTTATTCTGGTCTGTATAAGATATTCTTTTACAATTTGAGGCCAAATTGCCTTCCTTCAAAGATGCCTAGATGGAGACTGGTGAGAATTTAATTTCTCTCTGTTTATAGAGAATCCTCTGTCTCTGCTCCAACTGAATTTCCTGGCCTTTATTAACAACAACAAAAATTATCCTTTGTCCTTCCTATTATCACAATGTGGTCTTATGGGAAACGCTCAAGACTGTTCATCATTTCTAACTTTGTCTCCATTTCACTGCATGACTCTGGACAGTTACACCCCTACCCCTGGGGCCTCAGTTTCCCTCCCAGTTGTACTGTGAATGCTAATGGGATCACTTTCTAAGTACACTCTCAGCTCTTATAAATATATAGGAAGACATAGAAAGTATTAAAAATTAACTTGATTTTTAGTGAAAGGAAATTACAATACAGATTCTAAAACAGTAGATAACGCCCAAAATCTTGGAGTTGGGCTTTGGAACTCGATTTATTTATTTATTTTAGTGGCAGCTTTATTTTCAGATATTTTACCCAGAAAGATATTAAAGTGAATTTGCATCCCATGAGAAGGGAAGTGGTACAGCAAGGGCAGGTGGAGGCAGGGAGGTGAAGAGGAGACAGTGGGGAAAAGAGTGGTTTAAAAAGTAAATAATAGAGAATTGTTAGACTCCTAATTTCTTCAGGTCATTGTTCTCCAAACCATTTCCTGTCTTTCCACTCCCCAGATCTGGTGTTAACGACCTGGGACAATGGTCATGGGAGTGAGAGGATTCTTAAAATCTCAAGAGTTAAAAGGAACTGTAGAGATCATCCAGTCTAGCCAAATGGGACAGAAAAGAGAGAAAGAAAAAAGAATGTTAATTCCCCAGAAACAATTAAAAAAAAAAAAAGAACAGTTGTTATGTGTGTGTGTATGGCAGGGAGGGAAGAAGGGAGTTGTGGTTGAATGTTAAGGGTTTTGTTCCATTTGTTTTCCCATGGTTGTGATTTTTTTTTCCCCCCATGGTTGTGATTTAAGGTAGGGGTGGCCCTTTGCATTTCTGGTGTTATGGGATAATGCACTAAACCACAAGGTCAATTTGAACCATAAGGTTGGTGGTTAAAATTCACCAGCTGCTCCTTGGAAACCCTTTATAGGGTCACTATGAGTCAGAACCAACTCAACAGCACTTAATAACAAAAACAACAACAACAAAGATTATTGATGTACAGCTGATCCACCCAGTGTGCAAAGGCTCTGTAGCTAGAAAAATCACTCTGGAAGAGGTGCTATTAAACTTCAGGAAAATGGACATCCTTCACCTAAGTATTTCTTCCATCTGAATATACATACACTTTGGGACCACTGCTCCTGTTCTTTTTCACTGAGCAGACAGGAGCCACTCTCTGAGACCAAAGCTCCCCAGCTCTGTGATGCATGGATAAAACCCTTTATCTCCCTTGTCCTTCTGCTTGCCTGCCCCCAAACAGGGTCTTTGCCTCACTAAGATCATGGGGCTGGGAAACAGCTCGCTCCCAGCTCTCAATGCCTTTTTCTTTTTGAAAGAGCCATTGAAAATGCTACTTGGAATGGGAATTGGGTGGAGAGAGAAGGGGAGGGGGAAGGAGGGAATGTTAAACTCTGGTCTTTCATGAAGAATCAAATAGTATTCAGGAGGTGTTGTGGCTGCAGACTTGGGCTTCACAAAGGGCCGCCTGGATGGTGATGGGCATTCTGCCCACGTAAAATGGCCAAAGGTAAAGGAGGGTATCAGAAACAAAACATTCGTTTGAGGAGGGATTTTAAGAAAGAAATTATTTAAAAGGTTATTAAAAGAAGTTGCCAAAGAACTAGGTACAGAGCATTGGGACTTAAATTAGGAAGCACTTGCTATAATGGGTGAGTTGGGGAACAAAGTTTTAAACAAGTAATCAGAAACCCTAAATTACAATGTTGTAATCAATGTTATTCTTTATTAATAAAGGTCTTCATTTTTTAAATCAAAATGAAATTTTGATTTAAAATTTCAGTCTCTCCCAGTAATCCTTCTATATAGAAAGTTAGAATTATATATTTAAATATATATATGTTTAATTAGCTACTCCGTACTCAATGATGGTCCTAGAAATAGATACCAAATCTAGTTAACATTTCATTATTTATACAAATGGAGGGTAATAGTGGCCCAGATAATCTGAAAGTTCTTTCTCTATCAGTGCTGCCCAATAGAACTTTCTATGATGAATGAAACATTTTATATCTGTGCTGTCCAACATGATAGCCACAAACCACATGTGGCTATTAACCACAAAATATGGCTAATGTGACCGAGGAATCACATTTTTAAATGTATTTAATTGTAGTGAATTTCAATTAAAATTTACACAGACACGTAGCTATTGGATACTCTTTCAGATAGCTCAATTCTGAGAATTTTGGAAGGCTTTTGATTTTCTTTTTCATGAAAGATAATTGCTCCGCTATTAAATGATTGGTTAGTGGCTGGAACCCATCATCCACCCCATGGGATAAAGATGTGGCAGTCTGCCTCCATAAAGATTACAGTTTTGGAAACCTTATGAGGCAGCTCTATTCTATTCTATAAGGTTGCTATGAGTTGGAATCAACTTGACAGCAATGGGTTGTTGTGTGTGTGAAGTTTTTTAATAGTAAAACTAAGTTTACAGTCTCTAATTACATTCTGACTCATAGCAAAAGTAAGCAGCTCAGAACAATACTGGTTGGCAAGGGAAATCAGCCTATGATTTAAAACTGGCTGAGAGTACTTTCCACATATTTAATCAGGAGCTGACAGTATGGGTGAACTTACAATACTCACAATTATGGGTTTATTAAGCAAGTGAACAGAGTACAATTCAGGATCAGGAAGAACTCACTATGCAGTAGTCCTTCAGTCAGGTATGCCTTGCTCTTGTCTTTGACCTCTCAGTCCTGTAACCCATCAGCCTCTGCCCTGCTTGGGCAAGTTTTACAAAGCTCCTTTAGCCAGTATGTAAATGCTCAAAGAGCACATTCTGCAAGCCGGCCTTCTGCCCATAGGCATTCAGCTGTACTTGGCCCATGGGTCGGGAAACCCACAGTTGCTCTGTCTCTCCATGCCACCATTTTTCCAGGTAGGACTATCTCAAGGTCCACTCTTGGCTCTCTTTTTTTAATGGTCTTGAGATCATCTTTCCTGCTTCTGAGATGGCTCCTTTTAAGACTAGTGGGATGGCAAAACAAGCCAATTCTGACATTAGAGTTCTGTACACCTTATTTGCATGGTGTGGCTCTGTGGGTTAATACGTTGGACTGCAAGATTGGTTTGAGCCACAAGGTCGGCAGTTCAAGCTCACCAGCCACAAGGTCGCTGTGGGTCAGAACCGACTTGACAGCAATTAACAACTCAATCATTTGGTGGAAATTAAAAAGATTTTGCATAGAACAGCCATGTCAATGAAATTTACGATCCCACACCCCCACTTGCCATATATTATTTGTTGTTTTCAAGTACCGTCGAGTCGATTCCACCCCATAGCAACCCTGTATAGGGTTTCCAAGGAGCAGTTGGTGAGCTTGAACCGCCAACCTTGCAGTTTAAACGGCTTTGCAGTCTGGTGCATTAACCCACAGCGCCACACCAGGACTCCTATATTATGGGTAAGGATAAAATGTCAGACTTCCATGTAGCAGAGATAAACCATGAAACTTTTCTTTAAAGTCTATTTCCTCTGTACTTTAATTTCAAAAGTCTACTTTAATTTTAGTTATATTTTATGCTCTATGAAAGACATTTCCAAATGGCACTGATATGAAATATGTTGTTTTTGTTAAGTGCCACTGAATCAGTTCTGACTCATAGTGACCTTGTATTGTTGGGTTTCCAAGGAGCAGCTGGTAGATTTGAACTGCTGACCTTGCAATTAGCAGTCCAGTGCTTATCCTACAACAACTTAAGAAATTTTTGAACCATGTAAAATGTTATCATAGTTTCATCCCTTGAGATCATTTAAGGTCTATAATGAAAACACAGATTTAAAGTAAGTCATAAAGTTATTACCTTGTTTATTCATTGGTGTGCTAACTACCTTGGTGGTAACATGCCATGGAGTTGGTTCCAACTCATAGTGACCCTGCATAGGATTTCTGAGGCTGTAAATCTTTACAGGAGCTGAAAGCCTCATTTTTTTTTTTTTGAATGGTTGGTAGTTTCAAATCACTGATCTTGAGGTTAGCAGCCCAACTCAAAACCACTACGCTATAAGAGCTTTTTGCTAACTGCCTTCATTGCTACTATTCTCTCCTAAACAGCTGAGCAGATGGCTTAATGATCAGTCTGTGAGTTTCTTGAGTTTAGGACTCCTTATTGTTCAACTTTACAGGGCTAGCCCCTAGCAGAGGGTCTAGCACTTAATAGGTAACAAGTCATTTTTGAGGATATATGGAATATATAAGGTTAATGACAAGTAAAGTTTATGTATGCCCCAATCTAAGAAGAATTCCTGGAGTAGGTGACATTTCTTTGGGACTTTGAACAATGCAAGGAATAAGGTTTGATGGTTTTTGTTGTGAAGTGCCGTCAAGTTGGTTCCAACTCATAGCAATCCTGGATAGAGTTTCTGAGGAGTGGTTGGTCAGTTTGAACTACCAACCTTGTGGTTTAAACCAACTTTGCAGTGCAGGACATTAACCCACAGTACCACACCAGGTTTGATAGTAGGGGGGTGATTTTATCTCAAATTCATTATGTCTGCAATTACACAAGTCCAACCACCTTTTTTTCCTTATTGCAGACTCACCCCCACTTCCAAAGCTAAAAACACAAGAAAAAATTTGTCATCTCCTCCCTCTTCCCTACGCTTTACATCCAATTAGCCACCCAAAGCTAGAAAATCCTGATAATTTTTCTTCAAAAATATCTTTCCCTCATCTACATTCCTTTGCTATGGCCCGAAAAGTCTTCCTTGGCTTACTGAAACCGCCTCTTAACTGAGCTCTCTGACTTTGCTCTTTCTCTACTTAAGGTCATTCCTCAGCTTTCATTAAAATAAATAAGAATAACAGCAATTATAATAACAACTATGTCATTCCTGTGTGTACAGACCTCCCCTTGTCTGTGTGTTTCACCTCTGCTGTTTTGTTAGGGTGCCCCAAGGCCCTTCACCCTAGCCTCATCTACCTCTCCAAGACTATCCCTCCTGTCAGGCACCTACCCAGCTTTTACTATTCTCTCAGTTGTGTCCTTTAAGGCCTCTGTGCCTTTGTGTCAGTCATTCCTGTCCTTTTTTTTTTTTTTTTTAATGCTTTATTGTGGATTATGTGATAGTTTACATGGGAGAACATTAGTTTTACATTCATCCTATCGTATATCGTTTCATTGCCATGATTATAATCCCTTCCATGCAT
>NW_006408560.1:14648148-14675960 GCF_000296735.1 Chrysochloris asiatica
CAGCCCCTCTCCCTCTCTGGGTCCTGTCCCTTTTTGCCTGACATGTTCTCCTTCTGTCCATTGCTTCATGGCATCTTACTCACCCTCCATACACTCAGCCCAAATGTCAGCTGAAAAGCCTTCTCTGAATTAAGCCAGCCCCACCGTCCCCTGGGTACCCAGAGCTCGTAGAGAGTGCTTTTTCTTTCTCTGTTTATATCATTGTCTCTTCTCCTGCCTGATAAGCTCTTTGGGAGGAAGAACAATGTCCTAACAACTTTGAATCCCCAGCCCCTGATATATGGTAAGTATCCAAATGTAATTTAAAATGCACTTGGAGCTCTAGAGTTCTTTCAAGCTCAAAATAGAACCTGGAATGAGGTATAAAGAATTTTGGAAAAGGATAGTGATAACAGTGGTACAACATGAAAAGCTATCATCGGTGTTATTGATTGTAAATGTGCAAGTTGTTGTGTTGGTGAATGCTTTGGTGTGTATATTTTCACCACAATAATATTTCTTTTAAAAATTAAAGATGGAGAAGCAAAGATGTAGGCATCAGGGAGGAAGCAGGCTTGGCTGTACACATGGAGGCAAGCAGAGCAGGAGAGTCACCTTCTTGTGAAATTGTTTGGAGGGACAGGCTCCAAAATATTCAGAGACTTGTCTAAGGCCATATAGTGAGTAAGTGACAAAGTGAAGATTCAAGCCCAAGTTTACTTATAGCCCACTATATTTGTACAGTCTTTAAATTTTTTTTCTCTTAAGAAAAGAATGAGAGAATAGTGAATGCATTTCTATAATGCATACTACGTGCCAGACATGTAATTTTTGTGTTTTATAAATATTAACTTATTTTATCCTCCTAATAATCCTAACAAGGAGCTCTGGTAGCATAGTAGTTACCAGTCGGGCTGCTAATCTCAAGGTCAGCAGTTTGAAACTACCAGCAGTTCTGTGGAAGAAAGATGAAGCTTTCTGCTCTTGTAAAGATTTACAGGCTCAGAAACCCTATACAGGGTCGCTATGAGTTGGAACCAACTCCATGGCATACCACCACCACTTGCCACCATCATTAATCCTAACAGGTAGATACTGTTACTATCTCCATTTGATAGATGAGGAAAACTGATGTACAGAGATGTCAGAGAACTTGTCCAAGGTCACACACCTGGAAAATGGGAGTTAGAATTGGAATCCAAGTCTATCTGGCCTCAGAACCCATGTTCTTAAACACTAGATTATGCTGCTTATCCATGCAAATGACTGCATTTAATGCCAGGACTATAATACTTCCACCTCTTCTTTCCTGTTAGTCACATCTTTACAGTGGGTGAACATCTTTCATCTAGCTTTCTCAGCCTAGTGCTTATTCTTTTCTAGACTCTCTTCCCTTTTCTCTGCATACCTTCTGTGCCATACCTTGCTCCTGATGCCAGAATTCTCACCTGATGTTTCTTCCTCACAGAAGTGCATTAGCAGAGGGGAGCTCCAGGTATCTCTGTCATATCAGCCTGTGGCACAGAGAATGACAGTGGTGGTCCTCAAAGCCAGACACTTGCCGAAGATGGATATCACCGGTCTCTCAGGTAGCAGCTATTTACTCCAACCCATTGCTGACAGTCTGAAACACCCTAACCCTGCTTTCCTGCATCCCAAACACATCACCCTCCATATCTCAGAACCCCTTGTGCCTTTCCCTTTCCATTCCTTCTTCTCTTGTCTGTATTCTCTTTCTGATGAATGTCTAGGTCCAATAGATTTAGCTGAGAGGTAAGCTGGCAGCAAATGAACTCTTTAAAATTGGCAAGAGGTATCTTGAATGATGTGCATACCAGATACTAAGCTCTTGCCCCAGGTGAGACTTACCAAAAAGATTGCCAGCTCTGGGAAAGGCTCCTGATCACTTTTTATTTGTAGACTTACCTCTTCATGGGTCTTTATTCGTCATGGATATTTTATTAATAAGCATGTAAGTAGAGTGTGCTTATTAAGTGTAATTGATATTGCATAGAATATATTAATTATCTGGGAAGAATTGAAAGCTATAATATTAGGATGCTCCATTTCAGAGTATAGGTCCTTGTTCAATCAGATCACCCTTCATTGGAATTCAAACGTTTTCTGCCTAGAGCTCTGTGACTCTTGATGGAAAAAAAAAAGAAAAAAGATAGAAGATTGAAAGCATTTGTTAATCATGTGCTTCCTGGTGTTTTGGGGTTTCTTCAAACCTGACTTGAGGAGGTGGTTCTGCTTTCTGCTCGATCTCCTTGGTCCCTTGTCCAAGCAGGCAGACTCACATAGAGTCAATATACATTTATCAGACAATCACTAAAGACTGTGTAGGGGTGACCACCAAAGATATGAAAACCATAGCTCCCTCCTTCTCAACATGAAACCACCATTATAGAAAAGGACTGTGTCATAGGCCTGTCTTGCTTTTTCTCATCTCTTTGGGGGCTCCAGATCCTTACGTCAAGGTGAACGTCTACTACGGCAGAAAGCGCATTGCCAAGAAGAAAACCCATGTGAAGAAGTGCACTTTGAACCCAGTCTTCAATGAATCTTTCATCTATGACATCCCCACTGACCTCCTGCCTGACATCAGCATCGAGTTCCTCGTCATCGACTTCGACCGCACCACCAAGAATGAAGTGGTGGGGAGGCTGATCCTGGGGGCACACAGTGTCACAGCCAATGGTGCCGAACACTGGAGAGAGGTCTGTGAGAGCCCCCGCAAGCCTGTGGCCAAATGGCACAGTCTGAGCGAGTACTAATCCTGGTCTCCTCACCTGTAACCCAGGGGCCAGGAAGGGAAGGGACGTGGCGGGGAGAAAGATGACAGAGGGAAGCCGACTCAAAACCTCATTTTAGTTGTAGAAGACAATTTCTTACAAAACAAATCCCACCAAGAACACTCTACATGACCACAGCTGCAGATCAGTTCTTAGCGATGATAATTTTTCTCCTTTGCAAAGCACTAGGAAAACAAAATTTTAAAAAATTAAATGAGGGGAAAAAAAGAGGGAAAGATCCCTACAAGTCTATATATAACAATGTAACCTTATACTTGCATGTCTAATACAAACTGAAGAAATTAACCTAACTACCAATATCAAGTTACAGATTTTAATCCATGAAAATTGTGTTTTGTGCGAATTATATTTGCTGATTACCTGAAATTGGCCTCCTTTTATTGGGCTTCTCTGGAGAGTTACTCTTCACATCCCCACCTCTGAAGAAGAAAATTTTGCTCTTGTAAAAAAACAACTCATGTTTTCATCATCCCCATCTTTTCCCCTATTACCTCTTGCATCTTTGCTCTTTGGCTAAATTCAAGGTCCAGAGATCTGTAGTAAACCAAGAAACAAAGGTGGAATACATAAGGCAGGACTTGCAGGAGAAAGAGTAACTGAAAAATGAGGCATTTTTGCTATCAGTCCTCCTGCTGTGAAAGGGGAAAGGCATTCTAGGATTAACTATAGTCCTAATGAAGCACATAGAACACATCAGACTTAATCATGTAGAACTTGGTTTTACAAAATTAGGTGACTTCTCTAAAAGGAGCTTTGAGACTTCAAATTCAGTTATAGAATAGCTCCAATGAACACATTCAGTTGCTCCCTAATTTGCAGGTAAAGGACAAGGAGAGGAAAAATTAGGTGACAGATATCTTCCTTTGTAGCTACCTATGAAAGTGATAGCCATTTGTTGATTAATAGGTTGGGAATCATCAGAAGTTTGAAGGATTAAATCAGCTTGTGATTTTCCAGAAATACTGGCCATTTAGAATTTTAGTCTTCTCAAGTGGCTTATAAATGTCCTAAGATTTTGCTTCATAAGGAAAAGGGCACTCAGAAATGACTCTCCTTGAGTTTTTTTTGTAATGGTATGACTACAAAAGTAATTAAAGGTTAACTTGGATTCTCTCAGAATACCCTTTCCCTCAAAACACAGTGCTTACTTCTTGGAACTCATGAGTCTCACAATATGATGGAGAGATGGGGGCAGTGGCAGGGGTGGGGGTGGGGAACCACAATAAGCTTAGATAGGCAATAGATATTTTTGCCATCCTAAAGAAGAACTCAAATAAACTACAGCATCAACCAGGGCCTGAAAGATTAGTCAAGGTTGACGTGTCCATACCAGAACATCACTTTCTAACTTGTATCTGAAAAGACAATTAAAAAATTGAGTATCCATGGAGAGAATGGTAAACTTGCCTTTGGTGTTCCCTTGGCTTTTGTGGATTTAAAATTAATTTTCTTCCCCAACTCCACTCCCCCCACCTTTTTTCCCCCGCCTAACTCATATTCCTGGTAATGCAGAGAAGTTCTGAGTAGGTATAAAGACCACTCTGTGTTTTTGTCCCTATCAACCCTCATCCCTTATAATCTGACTCAATATCTCACCATCACTTGGGTTCACACCATCAGTCTGTCCTGTACCCCATGAAATGTAAATAGTGTATCATACTTAGAAGAAAATAATTTTTGTTTTCTAAGGAAAAAAAATGCATTTTGAGATAGTTTCATGTAAATCTAACAGGAGCATTCTGAAATCCCATTAGTAAAAAAAAAATTTAATGGTTCCTCTTCATCGCCTTAATGTTTAAAGATCAGAAATTGCTGAGCAACCCACTTTTGTTTCCTTCCCAGAAACAATGCAAAGCAACAGGTGGAGATAGTCTGGTCTTTGCCCTGCTGTGTGTGCCTCTGTAGCTTCTCCTGACGTTAAGTCTGGAAATACAGCCTCATCCCAATCCTTTCTTCCCCATCTCCTTGTAGCTTTATTCCTTTCATCCTTTGGGTCTACTGAGCAGTGGGTGGTGAGGTAACAGGGGAGAAACCAATAGTTCTATAGCTTAGGAGCCACCTCAATGTCTTTCTCAGAAAAAGGCAAAAAGGTAGACAGTGCAGGGTTTCTCCCTCCTACCTCAGGCCTGATCCATCATGCCCTTGACTCTGCTGTCCCAAAGTTTCTTAGCTGACTTTGACTTTCACATTCTTCCTTCCAGAGCTAACTGATAGGGGTAAAGGAGGATGTCTCCTCCTAAGGGTCAGTTGAAAGACAAGAGAGTCACATCCTAGCTTTTGCACAAGGCACTCATGGTCAAGAATAGGTTAGGGAATGGTCACTTCTGATTGTCCAAGAGTCAGTCCTTCTCTGGACATCTTGATTCCTTTGGGAAGACAAGTTTTTCTTAAAGTCCATTTACGAATTATTACTTCTTTCAGTTCTTCTCAGTGGAGCACAGCCAAGATGTATGTGGTTCTGAATAGTGCTCTAGATACGAAAACTGATAGAACTGGTTTGTGGGACAGTGGCGGCTTGCTCAGGAGAGGGAATAGTACAAGTCTCTTTCCTTGGAAGACTTTTATTATGGCCGTGATAGTGACATTGCCCTCACCATGATCCCTCTCCAATGTGGTCGTCTTTACCTTGTGTCTTCTCTTGTAAAAATGAAACTCAAAAATAAAATAAATGTGTCAAAATTAAAAAACAAACAAATGAAAAAGCTAACTTGAATTGTGTGAAATTGCATAATGCTGTAACGCTAACCTACAATATGTAATGCTATCTTGTATGTTGAATTTGTTAATGCACCACACAAGTGCGAAATAAAGACTGATTCACATTAAACAGGCATGGTGCTGTCAGCATGATTCTGTGAAAGACGGATGACTATGATGAAGTCCATGCTCAGACTCCATTAGAATATGGTAAGGCATGTTTTCCAAAGTGTAGTTCCCAGACTGCCTGATTCATAACCTCCTCGGTCACTTGTTTAAAAATGTAGATTTTAGGCTCCCATACTCTCAAAGTAGAATTTCTAAGACCATAATCATCTGAGAGAAAGATGATTATTTCTAGTGCCAAGAATTGTCTTGCTCCTTTAATTGAGAATATGTCTGTTCTCAAAATACAGTGCTGAGATGGGTCAATTCATCAAAATACATTACTGACTGTCTATATATGCCAGGCACTGGGTATACAATACACTAATAAACATGAGTCCTGCTCTTCTGGAGCTTAGCAGAAGACAGGCATTAGTAAAATAATCACATTAATGTTTGGTAAAAGTGGAGGGTGGAAGAAAAAGAGGAAGACACCTAAAGAGATGGATTGACCCAGTGGCGGCAGCAATGGGCTCAGGTGTAGCAAAGATTGTGAAGATGGCCCAGGACCGGGCAGTATTTCGTTCTGTTGTGCATAGGGTCGCTATGAGTCGGTACTGACTTGATGTCACCTAAAAAGAACAACAACATTAATTAAAATTTATTAGTTCATCTAACAGATAGTCAGTCTAAAGGCAAGGCAGCCTGCAGAAATGACTGATGTATGCAAAAGGTCACTGATAATTTCAAGAATTCTGTGGGTCAACTCTGACATTCACTATTAGCTCAATCCCAAGGTATTTATAAACCAATTTTCAGGGCTTCATGCTTGCTTTCTCATTCACTTCCATGAGGAAAGAAGAATTTGCTTACATAGTTCTTCCGGAAAACTAAGGTGGACCATTCCGAGAAAAAAAAAAAAAGTTGTCACCAAGTTGACTCAGATTCATGGTGACCCCATGTGTCAGAGTAGAATTGTGCTCCATAGTGGCTGATATTTTGGAAGTATATTGCCAGACCTTTCTTCCAAAGCACCTCTAGCATTTCTCTCTAGTAGTCTTGTAGGTCCAAAACATGTCACATGATCATTTCTGAGCCAGTCACTGGCATGGAGGATGGAAATCCCTTTAGGCCATTTAGGACCACCCTGGAGCTGGTGTGTGAAAAGGGTATATTCTTGACTAAAATTCTTGTTTGGAAGGATGAATGAATGCTAGATGGGCAACCAACAATGAGCACTACATTGTTTTGAGTATCTCTCACTCCCCACAAGGTGCTTTCTCACGGGATTTTCGGGATTTTCTTACAGCAAAGTGGTGCTTTTCCTCAGGGAAGAATTGCTAACCAAGTTAAGGACTCACATCCTGATCTTATCCATCATCTGTACCTTGCTGTTTTAACAGACAAAACAGACTAATGTTTGAAATCCTCTTTAAGCAGTCCTAGTGTAGTGCCTTAGGATAAGCACTTGACCACAATGGCAAGGTCGATGGTTCAAAATCACCAGCCACTCCTTGAAAACTCTATACAGCATTGCTATGAGTCAGAACTGACTCAACAACACACAACAAAACAATCAAGTTTAGCCATAGGGCAATTTTTAAATCTGTATAACTTCTGTAAGAAATTAATCTGGAAAGCATCCAATTGCCTAATACCATTAGGTCAAATAACCACCTGAGCACCTCAAAACTCTGCTTGGCCTTTAGGAGGTTGTACGGCTTAACAGATGTAGAAAAAGTTGTGCAAACAGATAAATCTGTGTAAAAGCCTGAGAGCATTAACCACTCTGGTGTGGCGCTGTAGGATTAGCACTGGACTATGAACTATAAGGTCAGCAGTTCAAACCCACAGATGTTCCTCAGAAACCCTATACTGGATCACTGAGTCAGAAGTGACTCAATAGCACTAAACAAGGTTGAACAGGCGTAGAACAAGATGTGCAAAAAGAAAAGTCTGGGTAAAAGTCTGAGAACATTAGCCACTCTTGTGTTCAAGTTTATTGTTGTTAAGTGCCATTGAGTCTATTCCAAATCATAGCGACCCTGTATACAGTTTCCAAGGTATGAATGGTGAGTTTGAACCACTGACCTTGTGGTTAACAGTCCAGTGCTTATCCATCAGCACCACACCAGGACTCCAGTGTTTGATTCAAATCTCTCACATGACATTTTACACATTGAAATTAGATGTGCCACAGAACAGAACTGAGACTCCAAGAATTGTTCATTTTATTTATTTACTCTTGAATTCCCGATGCCCAGCACAATGCCTGAAACACAGCAGGCATCCAAAAAGTTTGTTGAATTGAATGAAGGCAGGCAGGGAATGAAATAATGTCTGGGAAGCAAACCTAAAGAAAACATGAAAAAGCTTTGCTTCTTCCTACTGGCTTTGATTTTTTTATTTTGGAGGTGGGGCAGTGAGAATGGCAGGTGTATTAATTGTAACCAGACCCAGGGATTCTTTGAGTCTAAGGATATGAATTTAAGAGTGGTCACAATGTTTTGGGTGGGACCATGAAAGACACTTCTGATAATCTGAAGTATACAGCTTCCTGGGGGACAGCAAAGAAAGATTTATGTTGGATTACATTTATTTGGAGCACAGATCTGGACTCATCTTCATATAACTTCTAAGTTTTTCTGCTTTAGTCCCCTTACCTACACATTCTTTTACAGGGGAAATGAGGGAAGGCACGGGGTAGGTGATGTTTCTGGAGCTAAAGGCAATCTTCTGGCTTCGACCAAACCTTAAATAAACTGTAGTAATAAAGAGCTCTGTGTTCTGGGAAGAACAGGAAATGAGACATGTCCTCACCCCACCAGTTTTTGTTAAAAAAAAAAGTGGATGACTTAATGATATGATCATGTACGCACTAAACCAAAAGCCACTCATCAAGGATTTTTTAAAAAAACACCCACAAAAAACAGATTAGTCAAAGCTAAACCATTTTAGTAATTTGATCTCAAGGCCAACTCTTATTTAAAAGTTGACTGAAATTTCAGAATACCCCAAACATTACATTCTTTGTTTAATCCAGAGGTTTCCTTCATAACAAGGCATAAATTTATTTTTCTTGCCTGTCCCACAGCTAAATCCCTTGTTTCCTGACTTAGGAGCCATCTTAGCACCCTTTTTGTTGCTGACTCCCAGTTGCTCTCTAACCCTATGTTGGTCTATAATCACTAAAATTTCCCAAATCCGTTACTACAACCGTATCACTGCTTTATACAGTGGTATCTTTCAAGACACTTCATAATCCAGCTCAGTGAATCCTCACCTTAAAATAACTGCAGGGAGGAAGAGTCTTGGTTTTTTTTGTTGCACTATAGATTCCTGGGTCCTACTAGAGAGCTATGAAATCAAAGCTTCCAGAGACTGAGATGAGAAAATGAACAAAAATGAAACAAGCTCCTAGTGTTTCTGATGCAGAATAATTATTTTGGAACCACACACATTTTAGGTTGGCTTTCAAAGCTTTCTACCCAATTAGCCCTTTCCTACTGGGCCATCGCTATACCTCAACCCTTGGGTTGCTCCTTAACCCCAAGCTTGTTTCTTACTGCCCATTCTATGTACAGTGTGTAATATAATCTTTACTTTCCTACTCTCAAATCCTGCACTGAAGTTGTCCTACATGCATGACTCTTTTATCTTTTCTGTTGTACCAAGACACATCTTGCCTCCTCTTCAAGTTATGATTTTGAGTAATCTTCCATGATCTAATCCCATCTACCAATATAATCCTAGACCTTTCAATGCAATCTATCTTTTTAATGTTGCCTATTTCTTGTACTGTCTTCCCAATCAATGAAAAATCCTTTAGAAGAAGCCAAGTGTAAGGAATTTTTAGTTAGGTTAACTAACTTTTTTAGCCGAAGCAAACTGACTGCACTCCAATTCTTAGTATCTGGATCAATGAAGGGAAATATACAGATCTGCAAGGCTCTGTAAAGATGGGTTGACTCACTTAAGCTCTGACCATTTATCCATCCTGGTTCCTCCGGGCCATACTTGATCACTGCTCCTAGTGACAAAAAATAGACAGCAAGGCAACAGTTCAAACGAGAACATCCTTCCTGCAGATAAGCACTAAATATAAAGCTATAGATTTATGAGATGGATGTAGTCAAGCCAAACAAGTTAATAACTCCTGACTGAACACAGATAACCGATGAACAAGAATAGCAATTGAACCACTTCTCACCTTTCACTGAAAACAATGCTACAACAGTTGCTATTTTATTTATGCTACGCATTAAGAATAGATGATAGATTAAATCCAGCAATTCTGAGAAGAGAAGCAAGACAAAATTAATTTTGGTAGTGAGAACATTTAAAGATATTTTGGGGACAGGGTGAATAATCTCTTTACATCAAAGAACTAGAAATTCTAACTACTTCCCTATAAGGTTATATCACCTGTTTCAGCTCCAGCTGAGCAGATGAAATGTGGGAAGAACAACTTAAAATTTTAATTTGAAGCTGAGCAAATCCATTATTACTGCAAATCCAACTTTTTGAGAACACTAAACCATCTTTTAAACTGTCAAAATTAACAAGGGGCTCCTAAAAACGATTTTGAATTTGTTTTGCCCTTTTCAAAACTGAGGTTGGCAAAGGCATAGACTTCCAATTCTTTACCAAGATACCTAGTGTGGAGCTGTAGGGTAAGCATTGAACTGCAAAGTTGGTTTAAATCACAAGGTCAGCAGTTCAAATCCACCAGCTACTCCTCGGAAACCCTATGCAGGGTCATTATGCATTGGAACCAACTAGATGGCATTGAACATTAGCACATTCAGATTTAATTCAATCTCTCCTCAATTTGCCTTCTCTACCATTAACACTTTAGGGGCCAGCTCCCCTTAAATATAGCAGTCCATATTAATACCTTCCTTCTCTGAATTCCTAGGACAGTCCCATTTAAAGCACATAATTTACTACTTTAAGATTGAGCTCTAGTTGTTTTGCATCCGCCACTTTAATCTAAGATCAGAGCAGGAATCATAATTTGTAGCCTTATGAAGCTCTTTACAGTTTAGTACCTAGAAAAGGCTCATAAATATATCTATTATAATTCAATTGTCTATCTTTTAACAGAGGAGTCCTGGTGCGGCACTGCAGGATAAGCACGACTGCTAACCACAAGGTCAGTGGTTTCAGCCACTCCTTGAAAACCCTATATAGAATTGCTATCATTTGGAATGGACTGGATGGCACTTAACATCTTAACTGAACGTCACCTCCTCCATTATTGTTGTTTCCATTAGTAGGTAATATGACAATTATTAATCTATTCAATAAATGTTGACTGAAGACACAAAAATACATTCCTTTAATGTCCAAACTAAGTCCAAATTGACGCCAACTTAAGAATAGTGAAGATAATGACTTGTCCCATAAAAAAACAAATCCTCATTCTCTCACATTTAGTACACACACTTGCAACAACTTTAGCCCTTGATCAGGGGACAAAATGCTTTAATTTCCTGTTCATGTCTCCCCACCCAAGATATAATCTTTCTAAATGAAGAGGTGCTCTTGGTGCTCTTTATATGGTGGGCATTCAAATTTCTTTGAATCAATTATTTTCCAGAATATAAAATCTCATGGTATTTTTTCCCCCTCTTTAAAATGACCCTTTTACAATAAGGAGCCCAAACATCTCTGGCCACTTATAGATAGGTGTTGTTGTTGTTAAGTACCGTGGAGTCGGTTCCGACTCATAGTGACCCTGCACAGGGTTTCCGAGGCTGTAAATCTTTACGGGAGCAGAACGCCTCCTCTTTCTCCCGCAGAACCACTGGTATAGATAGGTAAGTAAAGGAAAAACCCAAAAAGTGGTTTAAAAGTTTTATATTGTCATACAAACCATCTTCATATACAAGTGCATAAGTAAAAAATCCCCACCCCCAAATATCACAGACCATTTTTGATAATATATCATCAAATTAAAATATATATCCCCTTTTGAATTCTAATCTTAAACTACTGCTAGGTACTAGCTTAAGTCTCCAAATGTTATAACTGACTGATCTGGTATGAACATGAATAGTTCCAGTGCCTTCCAACTTTTCCCTGAATTTTCTCCTTTTCAAAGTTCCAGGCAGTGTATAATTCTAATGCCCTTCAATTGGGATATAGCTGATTTAGATGTTATAAATTACCCACACTATTCTGATCACTAAGAATAGAGATATAATTTCCACACATTATACCCCTCAAACCATCTAGCACCATGTATAGAATTTACAATACTAATTAATCCAAGGATCAAGTAAGTGACAGCAATTATCTTAAAAACACTCATTTATTTTTTTTTATGTATGATACAAATCCTGTCTTACAGATTTTTCTGGCAATGTTCTCTGCTGTCTTAGGTAATTATATAGCTGTTATTGCTTGATGCCAATAACAATTCCCTAGATTATTTAGTAATGAGAAGCTAAGACATTAAACTTAAAAGACTAGTTTAAATATGGTAAAATACTGTTATAATAGAATTGCACGGCTATTTCTTTTCTATATTCCGGCTTCTTCAAAGTGCTATGGTTCCTGTAAGGTTTCTATCCTGCATAGACTCAAATTCTGAGTCTTTCACTTCTGGATGGCTTGACTATCATAAAACAGGTTTAACTGGTAGCAGAAAGGTTTCTAGGAGTTTTTAAAAGAGACCATTACACAATTACACAGAGCTAAAAAATATATACATATGCATACATACATACATAAACATACACACACACACACATATATATATCTATACATACGAGTCACTTCTCCTTTAAACCCAGAACATACACATACCATTATTTATAGGAAAAATACAACCCTGTGCTCCTTTCTTTGATTAAAGGTGAAAATAGTAGTTGAGGTGTGTTTTAAGAGTTGCCACGTAAAGTCATCTTGTTAGTTTAAATCAAACACAAACACTGCTTCAGTGGCATTTAATGTTTCATAAGTGATACATTACTCTTAGCACTTTTGCATTTCATCTTCACAAATATCAAGTTCAGATATGAAAATAATCC
Organism: Chrysochloris asiatica; assembly: GCF_000296735.1. Taxonomy (NCBI): domain Eukaryota; kingdom Metazoa; phylum Chordata; class Mammalia; order Afrosoricida; family Chrysochloridae; genus Chrysochloris; species Chrysochloris asiatica. The sequence goes on from NW_006408560.1 coordinate 14,660,783, forward strand.
TGATTCTATAGAATTAGCCAGCAGTACTTGAAGCTGTTTTTTCCCCAGATCAATAGTTTTTCATTATGCGCAGGCAGCAAAGCAGTATTCTCTAAGGGTAAGCCTTGTCAAGGCTCAGAAAAAATCTAAGGTGAATTTAGCAGTGGGAACCTCAATGTATGTGAATTTTAAAGTTTCATGACTGACCCATTAAATGGAAATACCACAGGCTTTCTATAGAGCACTGAGCCTAGTGGTTGTCAAAGTGGTTGTTAAGGAGACACACTCAATTTTACTTATGTTTGTATGTCAGTCTGAGGAAAGACCTAAAAATCAATTTGTCAGACTTAGCTCTTCTCAGGAGTACTGGTGTGGCGTTGCGGGCTAACTGCAATGTTGGTTTGAAACACAAGGTTGGCGGTTCAATATCACTAGCTGCTCCTGGGAAACCCTATACAGGGTCACTACAGGTTGGAACTGATTCCATGGCAATTAACAACAGTTCTTCTCAAGAGCAGTGATGCTAAGGGAAAGAATCAGAGAGCAATGAACGGAAATGTACTGGTATGTTCATCTCTAGGAAGAAAAGAACCTGTACAAGACAAGGCTGTCCAAACCAGGAATTCAGATCAAACAAAAGCTTAGTAATCAGAAATGGTTCCCACACTGTTTACCTGTAAAGGTAAAGAAAGGCAATACAGTGAAAGAAAGATTAAAAAACCTTATAGGAGAAACCTTCAATGCCTTTTACATGCTTCTGCATATTCTCACTCATCCCAGAACTTTGGGTCACATGCATGCTTCTTGGAAAAGTCATGCTCTTATTGGCAATGCTGCTCTGGTCCTCTCTTTTCCTAGCCAAGTCCCTGTGAGCATATGGCCTGATTCCCTAAATCTCATCACTTCATAAATCTGCAAAAGGAGTCAGTTCTATAGTAATTTCCTGAACATTAGCACTAATCTCATTGAATGTCTCTGCTCAATTTTTGTTCTGTCTCTTAGAAGGACAGGGTGAATATAAAAGACTGAGGTCCTTCTATGGGATAGTCCCAGGAAACTGAAGTTGAAAGATATTATGGTTGTATAGCAGAATAGAGTCCATTTTGTGAATGTAATCAAACACATGGTGTACACATTTCCCAGGGTATAAACAATTTACACTAATCAATTAATATCGGTAATGAAACCCAACACATTGGTGGATCAGATTCTAATGTGACAATTTACAAGCAGACAGCACTCCACTGGGTTAATAAATCAGAATTAATTAACACAATACTTTAAATACTGCATCACTGAAAACTCCTAGCAGGCATGGTCCTCATCAGTTACTTAAAAAACAACGGTCATAATAGGAGAAAAAGCAAGCACCATGCTCCCTAGTGCAGGTTACTGGACTGCTTTGACAAGCACTGCAGTTCACAGATAAACACTTCACATCTTCCCCTTCAAGTTACTGAATCTTTCTTCTTCCGGAATGGTGACTTTAGCCTCTTCCATACACTGCTTTTGGGTTTAGACTTTTTCTCCATGGCCAGGACTGCCTCCTTTTCTTTCCTACGGATCTCCCGAACAAGGGCATGGAACACATCATCAATGTAGTAGCGGTAAGCAGCAGATGTCTCAAAAAAGGGACAGCTGAATTCTCGGGACAAAGCCAATCCTTCTTCTTTGGTGACCTTTAAACACATAAACATTAGAAAAATGAACAGTGGTAACAGGGGGAAATAATTACAAGCATCCAAAACAGTGAATGGACTACTGTAACAGAAAAAGAAGAGCCCTTAGGTAGCAAAAATGGCTAGTAAGCATTCAACTATTTGCTGGAAAGTTATGGATTTAAATGCACCCAGAGATGCTTCAGAAGACAGACCTGGCTTCACAATCTTGAAAAGGTCACAGCCTTGAAAACCCTACGGAGCAATTGTACTTTGCACACATGGGATCACCATGAGTTGGAATCAAATTGAGATCAGCTAACAATAATAAAAGGAAGAGAGCTTATCAACTCTAGAGATGTTTAAGCAGAGTACAGCTGTTTTGTTTTTTTTTAAATGTCTGAGAGACTAAATTACAAGGCTTTTAAGGTTTCTTACTGCCTTCAAATTTTATTATTCTATTTCTAATTTATTTTAAAGGTAACTTTTGGGAACATGGGAATAGTTATAGATATTGAATATGCATTAAGAAACAAAAACACAAGACAAAGAAATGTGTACTTAATCTTTCCTACTTTGGGACATTTAGATTGCTTATAATTTTTTTGCTATAATAAATAGCCTGGCAATGACATTTTATATATAAACCTTTGAATAGCTTTTTCAAAAAGGAGGTAACTGTGAAGCATTATGAATTTAACTGTCAAATTACTTTCAAAAAGTTTGTACTATTCACAACTTCCACTGGTTGTGGTGGTTACATGCTGTGGAGTAGGTTCTGACTCACAGTGACCCTGCATAGGGTTTCCAAGACTCTAATAAATCTTTATGGGGGCAGAAAGCCTCATCTTTCTCCCATGAACAGCTAGCAGTTTTGAACTGCTGACCTTGAGGTTAACAGCCTGATCTGTAACCACTACACTACCAGAGCTCCTCACAGCTTCCACTAGCAGTCACAAATGTGCTTGTTTCACTATATCTTCATCTCTATATCAAAAGTAAAATTTAAATATCATTACTAATTTGAAGGGCCAATACATATTCTAAAATATTCTATAGTTTTCTTATTATCGCCTTTCATGGCTCATAATGCTCACTGTCAGGAATTATACCTTGTTATTGAAGCTGAGTTCTTCCTGTTACAATATAAGATTGATTTCTGAGGATTTAAAAAATGAGCACGCCATGATTCTTCACACTGTGTACTCTATTTGTCTTCTGTCTTAGCTATCCAGTGTTGCTATAATAGAAATACCACAAGTAGAAAATTTAAGAGGCTACAAGTTCGAATTTAGAGCACTGACTCTGGAGACCTTGGAGATCTCCATTCATCTTGGCATCCATTTTTCCCTGGATCTAAGAGCTTCAAAGTACAGTGACCCCAGGTCCAAAGGATACACTCCACTCCCAGCTCTTCTATCTTGGTGGTAGTAGGTCCCTTTTTCTTTGTTCAAGTCTTTCTACTTTTACCTCTTATAAGATAAAAGGTGTTGCCTGCCACACCCTTGGGAATGTCCCTTACATTGGATCAGGGTCTTGGTGGGATTAAAGGTGGTATAAGCGTAGTGGTTACGAATTGGACTGTGAACCGCAAGGTAAGCAGTTGGAAACTACCAGCTGTTCCGTGGGAGAAAGATGAGGCTTTCTGCTCCCGTAAAGATTTACAGCCTCAGAAACTCTGTGTAGGGTCACTATGAGTCGGAACAGACTCCATGGCACACGACATGACATCCTACCTTTAAGGCTCTTAATGGTTTATCAGATCCAATCACATGGGAATAACTACATCTCAACTGTCTAGCCACTGAGAATCCTGGCCCAGTCAAGTTGACACAAAACCTTAACTAGCACACCATTTGACCATAATCCTATGGATTCTGTCCTGTAAACTGGTTCCTATGATCCAGATTTGATCCAAAATCAAAGCAAATGCGGAAAGTTTCAAGTTCAAGGAGAAGATAATTAAAAATTTTTATTTTAAGGCAAAGGAATCTATAGAGTAAAATCTTACAAACACTCTAGATAGCATTTTCTTCTCTAGTCTCACCTGCCTTAGCTGTTTTAGGTCGGACTTGTTTCCCACAAGAACCACAGGTGTATCATCAGTACGTCGAACTCGATAAATAAGCTGTTTAAACTCCCGAACTTCATGGAAACTTCTCCGATCCGTGATGGAATAACAGATGATAAACCCTTCTCCTGCCCTCATGTACTGATCCCTCATGGCTGTAAACTCTGCCTAGAGGGAAATAAGGGTCATTAATCTATTGATGAAACCTAGAACTACACATACATTTGCTATTGAGTTCAGATTAAAGAGAAGATATGTTGATTACCTGCTATCCTGAGTCAGAGTGCATGAAAATGAAAAGAGATGGACTAGTGATCTTCTCTGTGTTAAGTCTTTCCCTCCCCTTTACTAGAGTGAAAAAGCCTTTTACTCATAGCATCTTGGGATTTAATACCTGTCCAGCTGTATCCAAAATGTCCAGATTGGCTGGCTCATCATCAATACGGATCCGGATTTTATATGCATCTTCTACAGGAGAGAAGAAAGGTGTATCATAACCCACAAATGCAGGAATAAATACTGTATTTTAAAACTCTTCTTGTGGAGTACTAGACTCTACCCAAGTTCTTTATATGCGCAAATCTTCTCAGGAAGCAAGTGAAATCCATTGAGGTGTCATCAACTAAGATTAAATCAATGACATTAAGGAGTTGATGCAGATCAACTCCTTCAACAGTCACAATCTTCCAGTGAGGTAGGTATTATTCTCTCTGCTTTATAAAGAAAAGTAAACTCAAAAACATTCAATGTCTTCCCAATCATACAATTAATTAGTGGTAGAGTTAAGATTAAAACCCAGAGTTGTTTTTCTCAAAACCTTACATATATAACCATATGCTATAGTGTCTCTTCATTTCAATATTTTAGAAAAAAAAAATTATTTTGTAAACATTTTTTTTCAATTTCTGCTTTATGAAAGCAAATATCTTTATCCATAGTTAAATATCTTTAGATAAATCCATAGTTAAATATCTTTAGATATCATAGATAAATATCTTTTTTCAAGGTTTCTGGAAAAAATGTTGGAAGGTACAGAAGGTAAAAAAGCAGAGAAAAATCCAGTTGATATTTCTATTAGTAAAAAACAATTATTTACATTCTCATATTATCTTCTTTCAACATTTTTCCTCAAACACAACAAGCACACTAAATCAGTGCTTCTCAAACTACAGGTCATGATCCATCACGATTAATGAGTTGTACAATTAATTTACTGGGGTGGGGCCAACGTTAAAACAAATAAGAAGCCTAAAACAAATAGAAATACCAGAATGCATCACATGTAATGAGGTATGTTTATGATATGTTGATTTTAAACACATGTACATATGTGCAAAGGAGCCCTGGTAGCATAGTAGATTACAAGCTGGGTTGTTAACCACAAGGTCAATAGTTTGAGTCTACCAGTTGTTTTGCAGGAAAAAGAGGAAGAGGAGGAGGCTTTCTGCTCCTGTAAAGATTTATAGCCTCGGAAACCTTATACAGGGTCAGTATGAGTTGGTACTGATTCCATAGCACAGAACCACCAACCACCATACATATGTGTACGTTGTTGTTAAGTGCTGCTGAACTGGTTCTGACTCATGGCGACACTGTATAGGGTTTCTGAGGCCTTAAAAATTTTTGTCAGAGCAGAAAGCTTCCTCTTTCTTCTGCAGATTGGCTGGTGGGCTCAAACTGCTGAACTTGTAGTATGTAATCCTGTGTTTACCCTAAGGAGTTCCCACTTTGATATGCATATGGGTAAGGATCACAGTGATTAAGATTTCAGCTGCTAACTAAAAAGTCTCAGTTCAAACCCACAGCCACACCAGATATGGCAGTATTTCTCCATAAAGATTATAGCCTTGGAAACCCCAAGGGATAGTTTGACTCTGTCTTATAGGATCGCTATGATTAGGAATTGACAATGGGTTACAATGTAAAATTTTTTCTTCAGTTAGCAATGAAACAAATAGGTGCTCAAACTGATAACAGCAATTCCAAAAATGAGAGAGGAGGTTTAGGAAGCAGTGAGTTTGTTAACGACGGAAGAATAGCTCAAAAAAGGATGAAAATGGTTGTACAACTCAAAGAATGTAATATGTTACTCAATGGTACATGTTTGTACAACTGTACATTTAACAATTGAAATTGTTAAACTGGTATATGTTCTGCTGTATATATTCTCAACAAGAAAACATTTGAAACAAAATGTAGTACATGAAAACTCAATAAGAGCAAGAACTATGTTTTTGCTCACATGTCCCCAGGGTCTACTACTATGTTCTGCATATAATAGGCACCTAATCAAAAGGCACAGAATATTGTTAAATCAGATAATATAGTGTCCGGCGAGTGACTGATTAGAAAAAAGAAAGGTAATTCATTAATTTACAAAAAATATAACTCCAACATGAGACAAATACATGAGTTTTCACTTTAAAGAAAAGACAGGAAAAGCCACTTCTGGATTTGTCAAGTAAAAATTATCCTAAGTCATCAAATGATTTTATTCCTCAAATTCCCTTGACAGTTCAAAGCCCTGAAAATGTTCCAGATTTCATACAGTACATGAAAAACAAAACATAGTGACCCTGTAAAGGGTTTCTGAGGAGTGGCTGGTAAATTTTAAACTGCTGACCTTGCTGTTCAGTACTTAATCTACACTACCACAATAGCACTCCACATTCATTGCATAAAATTATCGTAGTTAAAGCTGTATTACCAAAGAACAGTCACTGGTTTGGTGGATTACAGAGCAACAGATGCCTTACTCAATGGAAATCCTCCCCAGACACCCAGGGTCATGGCAAAGAGGTTCACATTTGAAAATACTAATAGTTATGGCAGACCATCTGTGTACCCTCTTTCTGCAATTTTCCTTTAAATATTAAGGTGTAACTCCTTAGAACCCAATCTGATTCCTTATGGTTCAATAATGACATCAGTCTTCTTAATCTTAGTAAAGTCTAGCAACTAAAGAAGTAAAGCAAACAAAATGACTTTTTCATTCTAATTGGATTTTAGAATAAAATAGCCAACAATGGGTATTACTAAATTATGACAACTTCAAGTATAAGGAAGTAAATGACGGACACCAAGGGGAAGAAGTCCAGGCACTGCATGTCTGGGTTGCAAGAGTTCAGCAGGCAGGCTCTACTTGTTTTTCTGCTTCCTTTTGTAGAAGCACAAACCAGCTGACTCATAGTTACATAGTCAGTCTCACATCAGACCCTTAGAGAAGTGACAGCAAGAAAAGTTTTCCATTAAGTGCCCTTTAATCTTTTCCTTTAACCCAGCAATATAAATATACTATACGAACCATAAAAATACGACAAAGAAAGTCCCATTACTGCTCAATAAAAGACAGAGACAAAAGATGGTTTATGCACATATAGAATTGAATGAGGAAAAGAAATACACCAACTGTTATGACACTCTATTGCTAACTAAACTTGAAGCAGACATCTAAAAGCTTCAAAATAAAAATAGACACCATTTTAAAAACTCACATGTACTGGCAAGACACTTCTATGGTTTTTGTATGGTTAATATTTGGACACCTGAATGATAATCTGACTTACCAATGGTGGGGTCATGATCTTCTGGGAATCGGTGGCTAATGAACTGCATGGTCATTGCTTCAAAGCAAGAAATCAAAGTTAAAATTCACACAAAGGTGACCCCCATAAAGAATCCGAAGAATGAGCACTCACAGCCAGTATCCACCCCCATATGCTTTTTTTTGAAGTACTTTTTTAAAGTACTTTTCATGTTCTTGTTTTTTCATGTTTTTTTATGTACTTTTCATGTTCTTGTAAAATGGAAGAGAAACATTACCTACCACTTTTCCCTACACCACCAGCGCCCAGCATCACTAGCTTGTACTCTCTTGAGAGCCCTGGAGGGCCACTACAACAACTACCAGCTGGGCGAGTTCCAGAATCCATTGTCCTTTGGGGGAATCCTGGGCTGTCTCGAGGAAAACTACCTAGAACGAAAGAATTTAATTTCAATATTTAATCCAGGATGGAGATACCGGGACAGTCCTCGAGCCAGTACCCTGCCTTCCCACACTGGCCTAGCTCTCCTTGCTCCCTACTGCACTCTTTCTGGAGGCCAAAAGAAACCAGACACCTCGCCCTCTGTCCAGGACAGTTCAGTCCTATGACACATCTCTAGTTTTTCGAATCACTACTTATCTCAGAAATCAAAATAAAAAGACACAAAAAAATCAGAGCTTTTTCAGACTAGCGCACAGCAATGAGGAGGAGCCGCGGGAGAAAAGTGAGATTTGGGAATACTGCTCCTTAGGCCGCAGGGAGGTCCTCTCCAGCCCGCAGCCCCCCGCGGTCCGCTCTCTCCCCATTCTCCAAGGAAGTCCTCTCTGTCTCCCAGCTATACCTCCACCCACCATCATACCCGACTCCTTACCAGCCCGATCCCCCGCTGCTCCCACTGACCCGGACAGGGAAGCCACAGCCCAGTCCGATCACCCACTTAGACTTCCTTCACTTGCAGCGAGGGGCCGGCATTGACCTGTGACCCCTCCCGTGGCAGGGAAAGATGGCGCCACCGGTGGGAGGGGCGGGGCCGGACGCAGACGTCACGGGTGTTCCCGCCCTCTCCGGGGCGTGATATTTCCCTTCCCATATCCTCAAAACTTAAGACTTGGAGGTTGTTTTTGTGTGTCAACAGTAGTCAAAGAATTCTGGTATGGCGCTGTAGGATAAGCACTGGACCGAGAACACAAGTTCAGCAGTTCAAACCTTGTGTTTTGAACTATATTTTAATATAGCTGACAAGGCAAATTACCCCAAAAGGACAGCTGCTCCTCGGAACCAATTCGTCACTTAACGTGTCAGAACCAGAACCTACTCCTTGACATTTAACAGGTGGGGTCAAAACAATAGGATTTTCACAAATTCAAGAAAAAAAGTTAACGCTAGTAAGGTGTGGTGCTGTAGGATAAGCAATGGACTGCAAGGTCGGTGGTTCATTCACCAGCAGCTTGGCTACCCTATACAGGGTCGCTATGAGTTGGAACTGACTTGAAAGCACTTAACAGTAAGATGGTGGAGTCCTGGTGTGGTGCTGTGAATAAGTACTGTACTGCTAACCACTTCAAACCCACCAGTATTCTCCTTGAAAACCCTATACAGGATTACTAAATTGGAACTGACTCATTGACACACCAGTAAGAAGGCACATACATTGAGTTAACAACTCATAGCTGTTTGCTGCTTATGAAGAAAAAGCAATCGTCAAACGTGTTAATAAGGCACCACATATTGCCAAGTAACAGGATTGAAAATGTTTATTTAAATATAAGACAAGGCAAATTACCCCAAAGGGACAGCTGCAATGATTTGGGCTCTTGAAAACAATTAGATTTCGAAGACCAGATGTTCAAAATATTCATATTCCTAACCGGGGTTCTATATGTACTTTTTAAATTGAAAAATACACAGACCAATTTTACGTTCAATATATTCCAATTACTACAACCCTCTCAATGTAACATCACTTCCTCCCAGTGATTGTTTCCTTTCCCAACCAGTCTAAATTTTGTCCTTAGATATATGCTGCCTATTTGATTTTGGTTGACTACTGTAAGATCGGTTTGAACAAGGTGAGTGGTTCAAACACACACACCTATCTGAACTCCTGGTGCGGCACTGTAGGTTAAAGACTGGACTGCTAACCACAAGGTTGGTGGTTCAAACCCACCAGCAGCTCCTTGAAACCCTACATAGTCGCTATGAATCAGAATCAACTTAGTAAAATTTAACATATATAGTGCTTGGCTAAAAATTGAGCCACAAGGGCGAGTCCAGTTCCAGACCTGAAGGGTGACCAAGGACCAGTTTCATATTCCTCCAATCTGACCAGTAAACCTGTTTTTTCATAATTTTGAGTTTTGTTCCACACTTTCTTCCATTCTACCCAGGACCTTGTTTAATGTGATCCCTTTCAGAACAGTTGGTAGTGGTAGCCAGACACCATATAGTGCTTCTGGTCTCAGGGTCAGAGTTCACTTAACTATTTTCAAGCATCTTTCATTTTTATCACTATTTCTTCTGTACAGGAGAAACCAATAGATGCATTTAAAACAAGTATATGAAAGTTAAAAGATAATTCAGGGTTTTCTTTAAAACAATTTGTTGTGAACTGCTGTCAAGTCAGTTCTGACTCTCAGCAACCCCATATAGGGTTTCCAAGGAGTGTCTGGTGTTTGAACCACCAAAATTGTGGTTAGCAGTTCTGTGTTGATCCTATAGCATACCAAGAGTTCCTCTTAGCTATGGTAAAATTCAAGCGCTTCCAAGTGGTCTTGAATTAAATATAGCAATAGCTAAAGGCATCATCACCTTATTCCTTTAAAGAAGTAGCTACTGAAAGAAACTTAGAAATTTTCCTGAGGTAATTTCAAACTCCTCCTTTTTAAGAATGTCTCCAATAGAAATCAAGGTGCCCTGGTGAGACAGTGGGTTAAATGCTGGGCTGCTAACCACAATTAGGTGGTTCAAATCCAGCAGCAGCTCCATAAGGGAAATATGAGACTATCTGCTCCCATATTTAATCCTGGAAATCCTACAGAATTCTACTTTGTCCTACAAAGTACAAGTCGGAATTGACTAGATGGCAGTGGGGGTTTTTTCCCCCCTGAATAACTTGCATTTCCTTTAAAATTTGTTTCACTAAGGTCCTTTAACCCTAAGAAAAAAAAAGAAAACAAAAAAACCCACATCCAGTTGCAAATGACTCAATAACAAGTTGACTCTCAAACTTAAACAGTTTTCTGGCTGTGCTAATTAGCCAGGAGAAAAAGATGAAAGGCCTGGTGATTTACTGCCAAAAAAAAGTCAACGAAAACTCTATAGGTCACAGTGGTCTGATCTGTACTCAATCTTGAAGAAGCACAAGACAGGGCAGTGTTTTGTTCCACGGTGTGAGGTCACCAAGAAGAGGTGGTAAGACTTATAACAAAAATGGAAACAAGCAGTATAATGAATTTTAATGTTTTCGTCTAGAACTTAAGGATGTACTTAAGAGAATCATTAAGACCCTTGAAATGATATACAAACTGTTGATGCTATAAGTATGTACTTCTGGCGTGACATAATAGGATAAGCACAATCACAGGTTGACAGTTCAAATGCACCAACTGCTCCTGAGAAACCCTACATAGGGTTGCTAGAAATTGGAACTAATTTGATTTTACTTAACAACATATGAATTATATATATATTTCAGGTGAGGAGTTTATGACTTCATTATTCTGTGAGTCCCAAAGTTTGAGTTTTCACCTATGTCTGGATTATAGAAGAAAAGAACACAGAAACCAAGCAGAATATTTGTACATTTATTTATAATGAAATTATGGTCTAATATTTACAACATATAGGAAATCAGAGGACACGTTTATACAAAGCCAGCCTGCAAAGTATTCAAATGTGCAAAAATGACAGTTCAGTATCTCAAACTACTTCTGGTTCAGCAGACTAGCTCCTTCACGTTCACACATCAATATTTGATACAAAAAAGTTCTTTTGGCAAAATCTGTAATGCCAAGAAAAAGGACACGTTGCAATTTCAGTCACAAAGTCCACCATTCTACTGAGAGCAATCAAATCTCTCTAATTTAGCTGTAACCAGTTCGAGAGAGACAGACCACTGTGTTTAATTTCTGTGATGAATTCCAATCAGTTTTTGGTCAAGTAGTTTTTTCTGACCCAGCTGAAGACAAGGAGCTTAGAAGGGCAATTTAAAAACTGCAATGGCTATCTGAGACAAGTGTGTCTGAAAGTGGCTACTTTGGATCACCCCAATAAAAAGACACAATGAAAAAAGTAACTTCATTTTCCTACCCAGGATCCAGCTATATCCAACAGTTTTCAATCTAGTAAAATGGCATTTTCCAAAGAAAAGAATAAAAATGTGAAATATGAATGAATGAATGAGGATCTCGTAGAATTAAATACTTAAAAGATGGTCTTAAAACTCACTTCCTCACTGATACTTTGTTAATTATTGTCAAAATGGACTAAACAGTAGTAAAATACAAATAAAGCGTTCTTCACATCAAAGTAGGGGCTATTCATTTGGAAAAACTGTACCCAGTCAGATGTAAACATCAATGACCCTGTTGGGATGCTTAAACACATTTCATCCACTGTTTAAAAAAAGAAGGCTTTAGAGACAAGTTTGTGTTCTAAGTAAATTTTAACAGATATGGTGCCACTGCAGAAATAAGGATGTTTAAAAAAGAATGGAGTCCCTTTATGAAGGGGACAATGTTATCTCTAACTTCAGCAAAGGTCCAAGATGGTTCTCAGTACAGGCCCCAGAGTCTTGTTAAATCAAACACATGCATTATTGCTAAAGAAGAGTCACTGAGGGTCAGGATCACAATTCTGGTCCACTGTTTCCTATGGGGCCATCCAGAATGGCATCTGTTGTTTAGCTCTTGGCTGTGATGAAGGGTACTGATATCCTAAACTCCAGCCCTGTGGGAAACTACTTGCATTTTTATGACCTCCATGTTCCTCCTCTTCATCAGATGAATCTGCAGCATAAGCTACCAAGCCAAATCCCTTCTCTGTAGTTTTCATCTTCTTGGCTGGATAATCTAGAATAGAGAAAGACGCCCCAGCCCCAAAACCCACGAGACAAAAAAAAAAAAAGATAATACCATAAAATCGTTAATAAAAATAAAGATGTTAATTGTAAGTGATTAGTTGGACACCATTTTGAAGTCACAGGGTCAATGGTCACCCCAAAACGTTGATGATCACACGAAAACAGCAGAGCATCAGCAAATGTGAATCCACCAGAACCATGTAAGAAAACAGAGAAAGAAAAAAGAAACACAAAAAAAAAAAGGGGGGAAAAAAAAAAAAAAAGGAAAGTCATTAGCAAAGTGAGTTTCTGGGGGTTGACATTTCACCTTTTAAAGAGTTAAAAGAAAAGAAATTAAGAATAGAAAAAAAGGTATTTTCTTCTCTTCATTTTTATTATGACTATAAGCAATGAACAAAAATGACCACATGCACCTTTATAGGATTTAGAGTGCTGGGATAATAAGAGACAACATTTTTCATAACAGCCAAAGACTGACCATTACCAACCATCAGAACTTTTGAAAGGAGATGTGGCTCAGTTCCCAATAGAAAGAGAAAACAATCTGTAATAAGTCTGTATCTGATTACCTCCAGGTAATTCAGACAACATAAGCAATAAAAATTTGAAATGACCTACCACTCACTAGTATTTCCAGGGGTTTATATGCCACTGATGCCTAAAATATAAGTTGCCTCTTTTCTACACAGTCAGCTGAAAATAAAATGCTGCGTAACTATATGGCAGCTGCATGATTAAAAAAAAAAAAAAAAAAAAAGTGTCCTTTATTAGCCAATATTATTGAGGTTGGATTAAACACCTGAATGAACATCAGGGTTAGAAAATTATTAATTTAAAACAAATCTTACTGAGTCACTCCCTGTTCCCCCAGCTACTCCTTACTCACCATGGCCTCCTGTTAAGTTCCCAGATCCATTCCTTTCATCAGACTCAGTTTTTATTCCAGTCACTGGAAAGGCTGGTGGAGGCATCAACTGCCTGTTAAAAAACGGAAGGAAAACTTCTCTTAGACAAGTTGATAGAACTTTAATCATTAACGCGAACCCTTTCCACCTAGACCCTTTCAAGCTATTATCAAGTTTTTAAGATTATAAAGGCTTTCATACATAGTCACACCATGCACAAAAATGAATGAGACATTTTTGGAAGAAGTCAGTTCTCAGTTGTGAAGGTTAATATAATTACATAAAAAAAGATAATTAAAGCATTGAAGGGGATATGAGCTCCCATTCAAGTAGCTCCATCCATGAACCAGATAGCAAAAAATGGCTTACTTATATAACACTTTTGTTAAGCCCTACCTCTAATAAAATGGCCAAGATGAAGGCAAGGAAAGCAAAAAAAAAAGATATCTGAATAAGTACTAATTATTTAAAGCAGACTCTTGGTGTTGTGCTGTACGATCAACACTGGACTTCAAACATGTTCGGCAGTTCAAACCCACCAGCTGCTCCTCAAAAAACCTATACAGGATCGATATGAGTTGGAACCAATTCGACGGTACTTAACAAGAATTATTTAAAGCAGAGAATAACTTGGTCTAATAACTCTGAATGGCACATTATTATTTTCCACTATTACAACAATTACACAAACAAAAGCTTGATTAATTCAAATGATGTTATTCAGACTACTGCAGCCTGCAGTAATGATTATTACTATTTTTAACGGTGCAAAAAGACAACTGAATGTATTCATTTAATTACGTTCCAATGAACTTACCTGTCCCTCTCTCGCTCTTTGCCTGAGGAACTTGCCGGCTTCGATCCTGCACCTTCAATCTCACTCTGACTGGAGAAGCCTGTACCTAAATTAGTCATATGAATGGGTCCATGCTATGAGCAGAAAAATACAGTGGCATTAGCAAATCTACAACTGCTGTATTGGCTTTAGCTCCTTAATGTAACTGTCAAGCGCCTCATCTTTCTTATAAATTGCAATAAATTTAAGCTGAACTACACAGCTCTTTGTGAATGGAAATAAAATTGTGGTCAAAGCAGGGATAACTTTCTCAGTTAGGAATGCTGTGACTTCATTTTGTTAGGTCTGTTTTCATATGACAATCCATAACACAACTAGGTTTTTTATGGTGGTGGTGGTTGTGTGCTACCGAATTAGTTCTGACTCATAGTGACCCTGGTACAGAGTTTCTGAGGCTGTAAATCTTACAGGAGCAGAAAGCCTCCTCTCCTTCCTGCAGAACTGGTAGATTAGAACTACTGGAGTCCAGCTCGTAATCCACTATGCTACTAGGGCTCCTAAGTTTGTATAAACCTAGTTATACACTATAAAATGCATCAAAGTTTGTTTTAAAACATGTCTTAAAGATTCTGGTGCTTCTTTACTGCTAAAACAAAACAAAATTGCAGTTTTTTTTTGGGGGGGGGGGACGACAAAAGAATAGAAGAGAAAGAAATCACCTTTTTTATTTAGGTGGAAAAAATAAATAGAAAACCAAAATTTTAAATACAAGCCACATATTGGTAAAACAGTAACTTCTGATGATATCTAAGGATAGAAAGAACTATTGTAGGCTCTCAAGAATCTGTTGTATTAATGTACCTCGGTGGTGCAAATAGTTAATACACACAGAGGATAACCAAAAGGTTGCAGATTCAAAAGTCCACCCAGAGGGACCTGGGAAGAAACATTTACCAACCTACTTCTGTAAAACCAGTCACTTAAAACCTTCTGAAGTACAATTCTAGTCTTAAGGCAATTGGTAAATCGGTTGTATAAAAGAGGAAGTTTAAGAGTTAAAGTGAACATTCATCAGCTAAGAAGAGTAGGACTAAGAGCTGGTGGCCAGGAGCAGACTTGCAGAATGTGCCCTTTGGAGATGTAA
>NW_006408560.1:14676504-14705039 GCF_000296735.1 Chrysochloris asiatica
TTTTTTTTTTTTTTTTTTAAGAGGGAGAATACAGTAAGTAGTTAAGATGAGAAAGAAAGACAAAGTAATTTATTTAACCTGATATCCAAGAAGTCCAGATTCTCGTTCATCTGGTAGCTCTTCTGTGAATCGCCTCTTCTGTGCCTGAGGCTGAGTTGGGAGTGGGGGCTGGGGCTGGGGCTGGGGCTGGGGCCCAGCAGGCAAGGCAGTTTTGACTGGAGCAGCAGGAATAAAAGGACCACTCATCGGATTCTGGGACCAAAACAAACCAAGGAAGAAGAAAGAATGTAAGAATGCCAAAGAAATAAATAAGCAAGGGTCACAACTGACTTTTAAAGTTCAATATATATCATGACTCTTTTGCCAATTTGGTAAGAATGTCACCTAGCCTTCCTACCTTTGCTCTAGGAGAAATGAAACTGACAACCTAAATATAGTACTTTCAACTCTCAAGAAAAACCTGCAGTGTCATTTGGGGGATTAGGAAGAAACATGTACTTAGTTCAGGAGCCACGGCAACAACAGTCACTTAACTTCAGGTTCTTTTACCAATAGGGTTCGTTCTTTTTGTGTCATAATTACTGAGATCCTAACAAGGTCCCTAGGTAGTGTCAATGATTTGTACTCAACTCTCCCTGGTAGCAGAGTGGTTACAAGTTGGGCTGCTAACCTCAAGGTCGGCAGTTCGAAACTACCAGCTGTTCTGTGGGAGAAAGATGAAGTTTTCTGCTACTATAAAGATTTGGCTTTCTGCTACTATAAAGATTTACAGCCTCGGAAACCTTATACAGGGTTGCTATGAGTCAAAATCGCCTCCACAGCACACAACCACCACCACCATTGTTTGTAGCAAAGGCAACTTGATTTGTCACTTCCACAGTTATCAGTAAGTTGTTACGTCTAATGTTTTAAGAGATTATTCCAAAAACGTAAAGATATGATCAAAACATATTAGAGAAAAATAAGCACTTATAAAAATTTATTATTGCTATTAAAAACAGCTAACATTTACTGACAGCTTGGCTTATCTTAACGTAATCCTTGCAATCTTGTGAGGAAGATCAAAACCTGGGGATGTTTGGTTACACCCAAGATCACAATTCAAAAATGAGAGCTCGTGATGAACTCTAATAGTCTCTTAAACCCTAGTTCTTAGCCAGTTTTACTGCTTATTAACTACAAAGGCTCAAAACTTGGAAACTACAGCTTTGCTTAAGTATGTGTATAAAATGTAAAGCAACTAAGGCTATGGACCACATGCAGAATTTTGTTCATAACCCTACTTCTGGTCTCAGTGTGCAGCTCCTATGAGTGCTCACAGCCTAAGGAGGCTGGGCAATGGCTCGTGATTGCAGTTTATTCTGGTATTGGTATACTGGCAGAGAAGACCCACCATAAATCCATTACCATGCATGCTTTCATTAGTCTCTCCCCATCCAGGTGAGCTGTCTACTCTCTTTCTAAAATTATAGTTTCTTCCATAATTCCACATTTGCAATATTTAGTTAGGAACACTATATACCAGCTGCTCCTTAGAAACCCTATACAGGGTCACTATGGATCAGAGTCGACTTGACAGCACTTAGCAACAACAATATTCATGGTATAATGGTTCCTTCTAAATTAGAACTGCTAACTAAATTCCAACCATTACGAGGATTGGTGTAGGCCAATTCCCTTCTCCTTTCTGAACATTCCAGAGCCAGATGGAGGCAAACTATGACCCATGACTGACTCTGGCCTGCCACCTGTTTTCAAAAACAAGTTTTTTTGAACACTGCCATTTTTATTTGCATTTGTTTAAGTATAGCCTATGGCTGTTTTCGCTTCATGCAAAGTAGGGTAACTATGATGAAGACCACAAAGCATAAAACTTTTATTATATAGCCCTTAGTGTGGCACTGCAGGTTAATAAACTAGACTGCAAGGTCGGTTTGAAACACAAGTTCAAGCTCACCAGTCGCTCCTCGGTAACCCTATACAGGGTTGCTATGAGTCGGAACTGACTCAAAGGCACTTAACAACAACAACAATTCTTAGCAATTATCTGGTGGCAAGACTTGGGATACTAACTACAAATTTTATAATGACACATATGTACACACTATTCCAACGTATTCAGGTAGTTTGGTGGTGAGGTTATAGGAAGCAGATGGTAAAGACAGCTTCATGTTACATGACTTATTTCTAAATAACCAATACCTCCACCTTTCCCTCCCCTGCCCAAGTTTCTTCGAATTCAATGGCATCATGTTGCATATCATGCCATCCTACCTGTCCAGTGCTAGCAGGAGGCTGCACTTGTGTTATCGGGTATTGTGTTGGCACAGGTGGAACTCCAGTAGGTAATGCTGGCAAGACTCCAGGTGCCAATGAAACAGCTGGTGGCACTATGCTTGGTACTCCATAGGGAGGTTGAACTGGCTGCTGAGGAGGGGGAACAACAGGGTAACCAGACTGATAGCCATTGGATGGATAATATGGTGGTTGAGGAGGGACACTACTTATAGCAGAGGGTTGTGTATAGCCTGAGGGGGAAGAAAAAAAGTGTTTAATCAGCTGCAGCAGAATGAGACATTTTAGCTGAATATCAAACTTAAATTTCTAGGGAAGAAAAACACTGAGGCAAGAATGACTTTCCAAATTACCCCAAATTGACGGGACAATTAGTGCCCTGGCACAGTTAGTCTAACCTCAACTATCTAGCCAGTTTTAAAAATTAAAATAAACACTTCAAGACATACACACCTGGCAAAGGTACAGCAGTATTAATCTGATTCACAAATCTAGAATATTCAGCATGGACCTGGAAAGGGAAAAGAAAACACATTTATATAGAACAGTTTTAATTCACTTTGTATTTATTTTTAAGAATCTGATTAAATAACTATAAGACCAAAAACAACGTCAAAATTTTAAATGTTTACGTTAAAATGTTTCAAGCAAACTAAGACTTGTATACTGTAATTTATAATACGGCACATCTATAAACTAGGTTTTAGCAATCAGGAGCATGGACAAACCTACCTCCCAAACTAGACCCAAAATCATTCAGAGAGCTGCCAAAATTCAGCAATTAGGAAACTTTTACATTGTTAATTGTGAGAGTTCATGAATTTATTTAGTCAACATTTAATGGGTGAACACTGTTAAGATGATAAAAATGTGAAGATAATTAGGATGGGGTTTATGTACTTTCGCCCCTCTAGTTCTTCCTTATAAGCGGTCAATTAAAGGAGCAGCAAAGAAAAACTTGGGGAACGGTCAGGGAAGTTATCTGGTACAAGGGTTGGCCAATCAGGTAGCCTGGTCAGAATCAAAAAAATAACTTTCCAACACAGCAGCCTTAAATACCAAACACAAGGCTGAACATATTCAGCCCTGAAACCTGAATTCCTTTAGATGTTATAAAAATAGCCACAGTTTCTTTTGATTGTTTACAGAATAAAAAGGATAAATGATCAAATAAGCTATTATCTCAGAGGCACTGCTAATTTTCTAAAAGCGACTGAAGCTATACTCTTTAGCAAAAGCTAATGTTAAAAAGGGAGTCCTGGTGTGGCACTGTGGGTTAATGGGCCAGACTGCAAAGCCATTTGAACTACAAGGTTGGCAGTTCAAGCTCACCAGCTGATCCTCAGAAACCCTATACAGGGTCGCTATGGGTCGGAAATGACTTGACAGCAATTCACAACAACAACAATATTAAAAAGAAGTCCTGGTGTTGTGCTGTAGGTTAATGTACTGGACTGCAAAGTCAGTTTGAACCACAAAGTTAGAGGTTCAAGCTCACCAGCTATTCCTCAGAAACTTATATAGGGTCACTATGGGTCAGAACCAACTTGAAAGAACTAACAACAATCTTAAAAGAGAATTTGAAATGCTCATCACAAACAACTTGACCAGGATTAAATGTGATTTAAATAACCGACAACACAGCGATTCTATGGTACTGATGTATTCCAGACTTCAAAAAAAATAGCTAAGACACACTCCAAATGGCAGTAGTTCTTCTGAGACAAACACAACTCACTGTTTGCAAGAGATTTTCACAGAGTTTCTTGGCAGCAGCTAGGCCTTCTGGTTTGGGATGACTGCAAAAAGACGAACCAAGAATGTAAAGGGGAGAAACACAAAGGTCATGGAATTCTATCTTCATTTTCATGGTAGATTTTTACTCAGTATATTCAGTGTCACTCCAATCTAAGCCTCTGAACACCAGAAAAAAAAATATCATATAAATAAAACCTTAACTAGTATCACTAATGGAGTTCTGGTGTGGCGCTGTGGGTTAATGCACTGGACTACAAAGTTAGTTTGAATTGCAAGGTCAGAGGTTCAAACTCACCAGTTGCTCCTTGGAAGCTCTATATAGGGTCACTATGGGTCAGAACTGACTTGATGGCACATAACAACAGTACCATTAATACAGATACATTATTGGCCTCTTTCTCTGACTAATGGAACATCTTGAAATGAAAGAAGAATATTAAAACCTTCCTAACATGTACTTAAATTGCCATAGGTTTAAATGAAACTATTTCAGGCTTATCACTGTTTATTTTAGATCCAAAGACTTGTATAAAACCCAAGGCCTTGAATACTCTGAATACTTAAGAACATTCAGAGATCCTTCTAATTCAACACTTTTATTAATTAATGATAGAGTGAGTATTCCTGGTGTTTAATCTAAGCCCCTCATGTTATTATTAAGCCCATTTTCTCTTGCACTGTCTGAATTATTTCCACCAGCGGTAAAAACTAGCTGAAAAGAACTACAATGTTCTCTGTTCCATCCATCCATACCTGATATAAATATACATAGGTTCAAAAGCTTCTCGGCCAGATGCTGGCTCTATGCAGCCTGAACCTTTGCCACGGAGGAAGACTTTGGCACCTGTTTCAATCTGAATGTGCTGCAAATAGGAGCAGCCGGGACCTTCCACCTTCTCCTTGACATTGAAAGTGGGCACTGCATGTTCTAGACCCACAAATAATTTGTCTTGAACATAATGCATCTGTAAGAAAACAGAATAAACAGATAATATAAAAAAACTTACAGGAAATTATATAAAATACTTTAAATCCCTAGATACTTTAACTTCCAGAAATAGGAACTCCGCCTTATCATTTCTACCAGATAGAAATGATATCTTCCTGGTATAGTGCTGTAAGATAAACACTAGACTGCTAACTTCAAGGTCAGCAGTTCGAACACACCAGCAGCTCCTCAGAAACCTCACACAGGGTTACTATGAGTCAGAACTAACTCTATGGTACTAAACAACAACGTAATTCCTACCATAAGCTCATAATAACAAACTCTACCAAGTGGCTTAGTTTAAAGGAAACTACATATTCCATGTCCTTAATTATATATGGAGCTCTGGTGGTATAGTGGGTTATAAGCTGGCCTATTAACTGCAAGGCTAGAGGTTTGAATCTACCACCTGCTCCACAGGAGAAACATGAAACTTTCTGCTCCCACAAAGCTTTACAAATCAGAAACCCTATACAGAGTCATTATGATTAGAAGTGACTCGAGTGCACACAACAACAATTTAAACATAAATACTTTACTCTGCTCAGCAAAAGATATTGAAGAGAAAACCTCCAGTATCCACTATTACATACTTCTACCTCCCCTACTATAAGTTAATAAGAAATTATAGCAAAGATGTGTTGGGCAGTACAGTCAACCCTGTGACATTCTCCAATAAGGGCTGCTCTCTCCAACCCTATTTTCTAGGAGGATTGTATCAGCAGAGTCTTGCTTCATCAGACTCAGCCTTCTTAGTCCTCCAGATGGTATCAAGTGCATAAATACAAATCAAACCACTAACTTCAAAATGTACAATGTTTATATCATTTGATTCGATCAATCATCTTTCTAGACATACCCCTGACTGGAAAGGAGGCTTCTGACTAACAGCTGGAGAAAGCTGAGTAATGGGTGCTGGCTGGTGATAGACAGTGACCGTTGCACCATTAAAAGTTGGACTTGTCCCTGTGGCAGCCTTCACCACCCCATTGGTGATAATTTCTTTGATTCGATTTACAGCTCCTAGAGAAAGACACAGATAGTTAAGAGACTGTACCAAAGAACTGAACAAAACAATTAGTGCCCAATGATAAGAATAGGAGGACAATGCTCAATTGCTCAAGCATTAATACATTTTACAGTGCTCTCCAAGGCCCCATGCCTTGGATTATCTGTGTGGACTGCATAACCAAAAGTTACAGCAACCTGAAATCAGGGAGGATGTCAACTGGGAACACAGAGCCCTGTACTTCACCCTCCACAAAGTGACACACAAGATAAAGACATTACTTACTATCCACTAATTCCCGGGTCTGGCCCTGAACATGAAGATATAATGGGCGATCCCTATAAAGAGAAATACAAAATGATTATCACAACCTAGCCATAACCGAAAGGAGGAGCCGAAAGGTTCCTATCTCTAATTTGTTAAGGTTTAAATTTTCCAAAAAAGAGACTGCATGTACAGAAAGGAGTTGTTATTGTTATGTGCTGGTAGTTAATTTCTTAGGAACATGGAACAAAAAAATTTTTTTTTGATATTTAGTTAAGTGGCCCAGATAAGGATTAAATCTGTTTTTCATTAAGTAGTATTCAATCAATTGAAATAACTCAAATGTTCACAAACAGAATTCCTTTTTATTAGATGTGTAATCACAGCATTGAAGAATAAGCACTGGACCACTGACCACAATGTCAAAGGTTCAAACCTCCAAGCTGCTCCTCAGAAACCCTGTACAGGGTCGCTATGAGTTGCAACTAACTCGATGGCACTTTAACAGCAACAAAAGGCTATGTGGAGTCCTAGTGTGGCGCGATAGGATAAGCACAGAACTGTTAACTGCAAGACTGGCAGTTCAAATCCACCATCAGCTCCTCAGAAACCCTGTACAGGGCCACTATGTATTGGAAGGCATACAACTTATAGTGACCCTGCAGATGGCAGGTTGTTAATGAGTCTTCCTCTAATCCCGATGCCACTTTCTTCCTCCTCACAAAATCCAGCTTCTTGAATTATTTGCTCAACATAAAGACCAAATAAGCATGGTGAAAGAATACAACCCTGGCACACACATTTCCTAATTTAAAAAAAAACATTCAGTGTTTCCTTGTTCTGTTAGAACTGCCTCTTGGTCTAGGAATAGGTTCCTCATGAACACAATTAAGTGTTCTGGGAATACTCAATCTCCACAACATTGTCAAAGTTTATCAAGATCCACACAATTGAAAATCTTTGCGTAGTTAGTATCTTTCTGGTATTCTGTTTTCAGCCAAGATCCACCTGACATTAGCAATGGTATCGCTCATTTCATGTCCTCATCTGAATCCAGATTAAAACTCTGGCAGTTCTCAAGTCAATGTACCGGAGCAGTCGTTTTTCAATTACCTCTAGAAAACTTTACTTGCATGCGATACTGATAATTAAATATATTGTCTGATGATTTCTGCATTCTGTTGGGATGGAATGCACACAGATATGGATCACTTCCAATCAGTTGGCCAGGCTGCTGTCTTCCAAATTGCTTGGCATAGATGAATGAGTACCTCCAGTGTTACATCAGTTGTTGAAAAGATTTCCATTTGTATCCCATCAATTCCTGGAGCTTTGTTCTTAGCCAATGTCTTCAGTGCACCCTGGACTTCTTTCAGCATCACTGACTCTGCATTATATGCTGCCCCTTGAAATGGCTGAACATCGACCATTTCTTTTTGGTACAGTGATTGTGTATCTACTTTGTGTACCTAATAATTGGCTGAAAATTGGGCCATGAGGGTGACTTCCCTTCCAGACCTCACAAGGGTTTTACTACACATTTTCTCCCACTCTATCTTGGACCCTCTCTAAAGTGATCCCTTTCAGAGCAGTTGGCACTGGTAACTAGGCACTGTCCACTTCTTCTGAAATGAGGTACATTTAAAAGGCCCATACCAACTGAGAAAACACTTTAGATTCTAAATATGTTGTTGTTAAGTGCCGTCGAGTCGGTTCCAACCTATAGTGACCCTGTAGAGGGTTTTTGAGGAGCAGCTGGTGAGCGTGAACCACCGACCTTACAGTTCAAACAGCTTTGCAGTCTGGCACATTAACCCACAGCACCAAACCAGGTCTCCAGATTCTAAATATAGAAGTAGCTTAAATTCAGATTTTTGATTGGAACAAAGAAAATGGTCAATAACTATATGCTTAGCAGAAAGCAGCAGATAAAAAAAGAATGTGTTTAAAGAAAAACTCAACTGTTGTTAAGTGCCATCAAGTCTGTTCCAACTCATAGCAACCCTGTATTGGGTTTCTAAGGAGGTGAAATTATGGTTTTGAAATACACCCTTGGAGCAAATTTTGCTTAATTATATTTATTTAGGTGTCCTAGTGTGACACTGGAGTACTGGTGTGGCGCTGTGGGTTAATGTGCCAGACTGCAAAACCGTTTGAATTGCAAGGTCAGCGGTTCAAGTTTACCAACTGCTCCTGGGAAACCCTATACGGGGTCGCTATGGGTAGGAACTGATTCAATGGCACTTCACAACAACAAGAAGTATGACATTATAGGATAAGCACTGGTCTGCTAACTGTAAAGGGGTTCAAACTCATCAGCTGCTCATTGGAAACCATATACAAGGTCACTATGAGTCAGTACTGACTTGACAGCATTTAACAATTATATTTAAGCCAATGTTAACAATATTGCAATCTCTAAGTACCTGTTATAGTGAAGAGAAGTTCAAACATTAACAGAAAAAATGCAGCTTATATTAAATCTTAGATAATCTGTAACCTATAATCATCATAGATAAAAAGATGTATACATTTTAAAAAGGGATATTATAATGAAATATGAACTCCTATGGGGGAAATGTTCTCACGGGGCTGGGTGGGTGGGTAGCAGTTTAGAAACTGTAAATTGAAAGTTAACAATTATCTTCTTTTACACTTGTAATTTAATCTCCCTCCTATAAAAATATTATAAAATGACACACCAAAAAGGTTTACGAAAAAAGCTCCCAGTATGTCTTACACCTATTTGAGATGTCCAGAATTCGACTTTATTGCATATATCAAACTACTAACCAAACATCATTTTTATATATTCCTCAAGAATGAAAGTCTGAAGCTAATCTGAGTCATATACCCAAGAAGTCCCCAAAGTAGAGGATAAGCATACACACCCAGGTCCCACTTTGGCCTTCTCCTCAGTTGTCATGAACCTCCCTCGAGTTGATACTGCAGCCCCACTAAGTCTGCTGATCTAAAAAGGCAAATGTGCTATTAAAAAGGTGTGGTAATTGGTTGATTTCAACGGTAGATAGCAGTATAGCATTTTCCCATTCATTCCACCAATATGATAGAAATATGTTCTCTCTCCTATACTTGAGATTTCAATTTCATAGTTTCTTACTCAAACCAACCCAGGCATTTTCAGCTTCTTACTCAAATTAACCCAGAAATTTTCAGTTTTTTAGGCAAACCATCCCAGAGATTTCACCCATGTTTCATTACCTTCATTAAAAACTTGTTCCTCTAAAGTTGAATTAAGCCCAATCCTGGCTTTAGAGACTAATAGAATCCACTAACAAATATCTGACCCCTGTTTGTGTCTGAGTCCTGGTAGAACAGTACTTAAGGTGCTCAGTCATCAACTGAAAGGTCAGTGGTTTGAACTTACCAGCCACCCGTGGGAAAAAAATGACAGACTACTTCCTTAAAGATATACAGCCTGGGAAACCCTATGGCACAGTTATACTCTGCCCTACAGAGTCACTGAGTTGGAATCAAATCACCAATGGGTTTTTTTTATGTTTAGAGATCCTATTTATCTGAAATGGCACCGGCCCCTCCATCTTCCCCAAACAAGAGGCCCAACTCCTCCACACCTCATCTTGAGTCTGTCCTCGAGTCAGCAAGTTCCTACAGGTGAGAGGTACATCATTGATTTCTACTTCAGCTACCACCAGGTCATCCTTGCTTTTATTGCTAGTCAGACCTTTGCCAGGGGCCTGAAGCTACAAAAACAGAAAGAAATTAGATTAAAAGCTTATATGATAATAATAATAATAAAAGCTTATATGATAGAATAGAATCTATTAATTGCCCAATTTACAAATCCCCTTTTACCTACCTACAAACACACTGAGAAATGGTATTTGTTGGTCATTCTTCATAAGCAAAATATAACGTCACTAAAATGGAATCCTGGTATGGCACTGTAGTATAAGAACTGGACTGTTAACTGCAAAACTGGTGGTTCAAACCTACCAGCAGCTTCTCAGAAACCCTGTATAAGGCAGTTATGAGTTGGATGGAACTGACTGGGTGGCACTTAACAACAGTAACAACAAATGACATCAAGGAGTCAGTTTACTTGAAGGCCATCATCAGATTTCTCTGGAACTTTGGGCATGTGTGTATTTTTATGGCTATAGACTAGAAACTGCAACTGCCCAATTATGATGCTTTGCAGCCCAATTTATTGACTGTACTAATAGCAAAACAAAGGGTACAGTCCAATACAGGACAACCCAGACAATCTGTTCATGTATTAATAGTTGTTGCCTTTGTGTCAAACTTATTGTCATCAAATTCAACTAATTCGAGCCTCACAATGATCTTAAGAATCCTTACACTGTACCGAACTACTTCTTTCATTATGATTATAGAAGAACAAAGAAAATGGATAAAAAACCAAGTAAGATCCTAAACCTAACCTGGTTTCTCTCTATTTAAACTATAGGCAACTCCAGCCACCTGAATGAGGATTATGTGAAGGAAGTTTAATGGTGAGATGGCCTTTCCCAACCCTAGATGCCCTCTACCAATGTTGTTGTTGTTAAGTGCCTTCGAGTCGGTTCCGACCTATAGCGACCCTGTACAGGGTTTCCGAGGGTGTAAATCCTTACGGGAGTAGAAAGCCTCATCTTTCTCCCGCGGAGCGGCTGGTAGTTTCGAACCGCTGACCTTAAGGTTCACAGCCCGATTCGTAACCACTACGCTACCAGAACTCCTTCCACCAATGTTAAGGAAGGTAAAAAAATATAAGGGGGGGGAGGGGCCTTCAAAAAGTTCACGGAAAAATGGAATTCAATAAAAGTGCAATCAAAAACACAAAACAAAGTATGTGTGAATTGTTGAATATGAAACTGATCTGCTCTGTAAATCTTCATCCAATTTACAATCAAAAGTTGAAAGAAAAAAAAAGATAATGGAATTTTCCCACAAACTTTTTGAAGTCCCCACTACAGTTTTATTTCTTTGTGCATTAAGCACGTTTTTTTTAATGTGGAGGCAAAACTCCATTCAGACTCAATACCACTTTACCCCTGGAGTCCTGGTGTGGTGCTGTGGGTTAATGAGCTATACTGCACAGTTGGTTTGAACTGCAAGGTCAGTGGTTCCAGCTCACCAGTCGCTCCTTGGAAATCCTCTAGAAGGTCACTATGAGTTGGAACCGACTCGACAGCACTTAACAGTACAGGGGTGGGGAACGTCCAGCCCAAGGGCCGTATGTTGTTGTTAAGTGCCGTCTAGTTGGTTCCGACCCATAGAGACCCTGTACAGGGTTTCCAAGGAGCAGGTGGTGAGCTTGAACTGCTGACCTTGCAGTTCAAAAGGCTTTGCAGTCTGGCGCATTAACTCACAGCGCCACACCAAGATTATGTAAGACCCTGGAAATCACTTGATCTGGCCCTGCCAAGGCAATTACAGTCCCAGTCATCACATTGGGGGTCAGTTTATGAAATATTTGACCAAATATAGCGTGTTAATTTTTAAGTTGGTAATTTTGCATGACTAGAATTGATGTTATAAATTTTGGCAAAGAACGTTTTGAACCGCAAGGTTGGTGGTTCAAACTCACTAGCTGCTCCTCAGAAACCCTAAGAGTCGGAACTGACTCAACAGCACTTAAGCACCACCTCTAGTCTAGCACCTTGCACTTATCTTACTGAATCCTTATGAACACCTTTAAACATACAAGATAGTGTCATTACAAAAAACTGAGGCTCAGCAATATTAAAACCACACAAGCAGTAATTGGGGGTTTTGGCTTTCAAATCCAATATGCTGTCTCAGACTGAGTTTAACTATCATTTCAAAGATTACTTCCTAAAAGGGAAAGAAAACACCAGTGTTAAGAATCTTAACATGCAAAGAGCAGCCTGTATTTATCACTGGGCTTTAATTTTCCTCGTGGACCTCAGGAATGGACAACTGGCTCACACAGCCTTTACAAACTATAAAAATACAATGATTAACTTCAATTTACTAACACTTATATTCAAGCATTCAAACAAGTTATGGACTACTGATAATCTATAGAACTGAAAAGCTCAACAAAAGAATGCATTTTAAACAAAGAACTCACCTTACCTCTTTACATGTTACACAGAAGGCAAATTTGAACTTTAGCTAAGAAATATTTTCTCAAGTGATAATTACAGTGGAAAGGGCTGCTTTGAAGCATACTGAATTCTAACTCTAGAGGCTTTCAAACAAACTAGATGCCTAACTATCTGAGGTAGATTCAAAGTCAGATGTGTACACTGGATTTTGATGCAATCACTTTATATCACCCTTGAGTCTAATGTTCCACGCATGTAAACTGGCAACAACAATCGATGCCATAGTTCTCACAAGGATTTATAAATAAACAATGCAGAGCATGCATTCTAGCTACACAAACAGCCACTACAATTATTATCACTCAGGAGAATCCCTGCCTTCTACAGCCAGGAAACTAAAGTCTTCCTTCTAACCTTTAATATTCTAATCATACCAGGGATTTTATAAAATGACCAAATGTTCTCCTCAATTTGTGTACAAACAATGTAACACCCCATATCTATGGTATTTATCAATTTGGCTGAAGTTTCTTTTGACTTCAGTTAAGTAGACGGTCAGTGAACAAGAGGAAGACCCTCAACGAGATGGCCTGACACAGTGGCTACAACAATGGGCTCAAACGTAGCAAAGACTGTGAGGGTGGCATAGGACCAGACAGTGTTTCATTCTGTTACACACAGGGTCTCTAAGAGTGGGAACTGACTTGATGACACCTAACACCTGTTAAGTAGTCATTAAATAAACATCTATCATTCTAATTAGTTACAGTAAAGCTCACTTAACTTGAACTTCACTTTTGACTTCAGAGAAAATGCCCAAGCATCCAAAACATTTTACATCCTTTAAATTAATATACATATAGAACTCAAACTTAACTAAGCAAACATGGACAAAACAAGCTATTTGGTCCGTAAATGTAATCAACCCACTCAAAATTGCCTCAGAAAACCAACTATGGCATAGCGCAATGACTGTACAACTGCTTTTCCTTTCCATGAACAAAAAACGACTGTGAGATTACAAACAACTCCTAAGAGAACTGCAATTAGTCCCTTCAACTTCAAATACCTTCTCAGCAGCATTCTGAGTTGGTTTCAACTTCCCTTTGGCCATGAGCATGGCATTGATCTTGGCAGCCACAGCAGCAGCAGCATCTAAGGCTCCCGAGGGCGCAGCTGTGGAGCCCCCAGGGTTTCCCCCACTGCTGGCCACCTCCCCACCTGCGGCTGCAGGTGGAAGGAAGAGAAGCGGGGCTGGAGCTGGTTGGTCCCATTTGCTGCGACGCCTGCCGGAAGGAAAAAACAAGCATTAGACACCACAGTTTCCATTTCTATTATTCTTTTCTCACTACGACGTTAGCATCCCATTTTCCTTTATTTCGTTCCCTTTAGCTCTCCGATCTTCCTTTTACCAGGTCTAAGAGTCCATTATCCTTAAACAGACCATTGTTGCTTTATTTCCCCAAATCCCCATTTCTTTCCACCCTTTCCCAGCAACTACTTCTTTGCACTCTGTCATCTATTTGGAAAGAGTTCCACTCAATGCTCTCATTTTCTCCTTCATCTTGGCTTGCCCTTTCAAAAAGTCTCTGCTTCCCTCCTCCTTCTACTCTCTGTCAACCCTTTCCTGGGGCCCCAAGGCCTGCTCACCATCCTTCTCAACAGTCCGGCCCTCCAATCCGTACACTTCCCGCTTAAACGCCCCGCCACACAAACGCAACTTCCCACGGTCCCGCCGCCTCTCCCATGACCCCACGCTCACTCCGATGCCCTCGCCTAAAAAGCCTCACCCGCCAGCTCCAGGATGCGTCGCGCTCCCCGCGGACATGGCGACCGGCTCTGCTCAACCACCCGCCAACTACCCCACTACCACTCTCCCGTCACTTCCGCCCCCAACGCCCTTACGCACAGTCTCTTCCTGTTTCGTGCGGGAACGGTTCCGGTGGCAATGTCGATTCCGATTGGACTCTCGGTGATTTAAAGGCGTATGGCGTTGTCTGAGACAGGTAGGGTGTGATCTTCCGACTTGCGCCTAACCCTTGAGAAAGATGGCTGCCACGTCTCATTTAAAGGCGAAATTGAGCAGAGAAGCCATCTTTGTTGTGGGCAAGTTGGTAGACAAGGAGACAAAACGCGTGAGTCAGGAAATAAACTGATTTCTCGCTCAAATCAGTTTGTGTGGCGTTGTAGCTTCTGGCTGAGGAGAGAGGTTTCCCGCCACTTTTACCCACTTTTTTTTGTTTGTTTATTTGTTTTTGTTAAATGCTGGTATAAGGTTTCCAGGAGCGATTGGTGAGCTTGAACCGCCGATCTTGCATTACAAACCGACCTTGCAGTCCAGCGCAGTAAGCCGTAGCGCCACACCAGGACTCCTTTACCCACTTTACGCTTCAGTTATTTATTTAAGGAAAAGGAAATAATACATTTGAAGAGTCATTTGTTAGGTGTTAGGCAGGAGAAAGATGAGGCGGGCCACTGGGTTAAGATTTATAGGGTGGTGGTTGTTGCTAAGTGCTGGAGAGTCGGTTCCGACTCATAGCGACACTGTATAAGTTTCTGAAGAACTGGTTGGTTTGAGCAGCCGACCTTGTTAGCAGTCTAGTGCTTATTCTAAAGTGCCACACCTTAACAACAACAGGCATCAGAATGGGTTCTTAAAGCATTACTTTAAGAGCAGGGGATGTAGAGATGGTTCTGCCTTTCTGGTACTCATCTCTATGATTTTGGTCCCTAGAACCACTCTCTGTACCAAATACCTTAGGCTGGGTTCTCCAAAGGATCAAAACCAGTGAAGCATATGTACGTACATAAATTTTGTTGTTGTTAGGTGCTGTTGAGGTGGTGGTGACTTGTAGCACAGCAGAATGAAACACTTCCTGGTCTCTCTAAATATATTTATTGTTATTAAGTGCCATGGAGTTGATTCCTACCCACAGTGACCCTGTAGAGGATTTCCAAGCAGCTGCTGGTGAATTTGAACCACCGACCTTGCAGTTTAAATGACTTTGCAGTCTGGCACATTAGCCCATAGTGCCACACCAGGACTCCTGAAGTTGGTGAATTCCAAAATCTGCAGGTCATAATAGGCTCCTGGTTCATGTCTCAGGAACTAGATGTGAGAGGATTACAAGTTGGATACAGGATCAAGAGAGTGAGCGTTGCCAAACATTGGTATGTATTAGATGCATCCCACACCCAACTCAGTGGCACTGAACAACAACAGGCCATTTACTGGAGTCCTGGTATGGCACTGGGGGATAAGTACTGGACTGCAAGGTCAGTTTAAACCACAAGATCGGTGGTTCAAATTCACCAGCTGCTCCTCAGAAACCCGATGCAGGGTCACTGTGAGTCAGAACTGACTCGAAAGCACTTAACAACAACAACAAGGCATTGATATCTTGGAGACAACATATAACCCCCAAGGTGCTATAGCTACTTTCTCAATGTCCTTCTCTGCCCCTTGATACTTGTCACGTCCTCCACACAGTCTGTTCATAATGCAATCGCCTCCTAATGGTGGCTCTGCACTTCCCATACTGTTCCCCCTATTCTCTCAGCTGAATTCAGTTAGATCAACTCAAACTGGAAAAATGCTCTACTGGGTCCTGCTGTTTTGATCCATATCCTCATCCACAACAGTGAGAGGTATAATAGGGAAAAATGGAGGGTGGCCTTTTTCCATCTCCAGTGTGTTCACCAACACCACTTGGATTACCACCTTTTAACCCAAGTATTTATCGAATTATTTTTTCAGACAAAGTGATTTCCTGAGAGGAATTCTGCTGTCACTTCTAAACATAATTTTTAATTTTTACCTTCTTACAAAGAGCAATCAGTCAAGAGATAGAAAAATGGAGCAGCTATTCAAAAAGTGTATAGCCTCTATGAGTCCTGGCTGTACTATACTTTGTTCTATGTCTTTGGATAGCCATGAGGTTTTGTAGTTTTAAAATAAAATTCTCCCTCCCCACAACTTGCTTGAACTAGCCTGAATGAATTTAGGTTGTTTGTATAACTGGGAGAATATGATATGGATTAACCCGTTCCTAACAGAGAATGTAGCAGAAATAAAGTCAAACAAGAAGACCTAATAAAGCTTTGGGGACCCTGTTAGGTAACTGAAAGGATACTACAGTGTGTTATTCTTTAGAGTTTTAGAAAAAAACATAGTCCCAAAAGAGATCAACATCCTGTACCAGGTTTCTCTGATGAGTTGTTGTTCAAAGTGCTGTTGAGTTGGTTCCAACCCATAGCGACCCTGTATAGGGTTTCCAAGGAGCTGCTGGTAAGCTTGAACCACCGACCTTGCAGTTCAAACGGCTTTGCAGTCTGGCACATTAACCCACAGCACCACACCAGGACTCCTCTCTGATGAGAAGGGGTAGGGATGAAAACAGAGCCATTATGTATTTCTATTAGAGAAAACCACCATTCATCTGTCAGTTTGTTACACTGTGGTGGCTTGCATATGCTGTGATGCTGGAAGCCATGCCACCAGTATCTTCAGTTTTGAAAGCTGGTAGGGTCACCCATGGTGATCAGATTTTAGTTGATCTTCCAGACTAAGACAGACTAGGAAGAAGGAAAAGTAGATTACTTCCAACTGTTTAGCCACTGAAAATCTTATGAATAGCAGTGGAACTCTGTTGGATAGCACCAGAATATTGAATATTGGATGATTATGAATAACACCAGAATATTGTCAGAGATAGTGCTGGAAGGTACTCCAAATACGACTGGAGAAGAGCTGACCTCAAAGTAGAGTTAACTGTGATGATGTGAATGGAGTAAAGCTTTCAGAACCTTCATTTGCTGATGAGGCACAACTCAAAATGAGAAGAAATAGCTATTAGCATCCAGTAATAATTGGAACATGGAGTAGAAGCATAGAGTACAAAGCATGACTCTAGAAAAGTGGTTTACTATTCCAGGAATGATAAATGGAAGAGGAATGGCTTTGCATTCATCATCAAAAGGAACATTTCAAGATATATCTTGAAGTATAGTGCTGTCTGTGATAGGATAATGTCTATACGTGTGATGCTGTGGGTTAATGTGCTGGACTGCAAACTTAGTTTGAACCACAAGGTCAGCGGTTCAAGCTCACCAGTTGCTCCTTGGAAACCCTATACAGGGTCGCTATGGGTCGGAACCGACTCAACAACACTTAACAACAACAACAAGAAAAATCAGTTAATACCACTATTATTAAAATTTATGCACCAACCACTAAAGCCAGTGATGATGAAATAGAAGAATTCTACCAACTTCTTCAGTCTGAAATTTATCAAACATGCAATCAAGATCTACTGATAATTATTAGTGATTCAAATGAAAAGGTTAGAAACAAAGAGGAAGGAACAGTAGGTGGAAAATATGGCATTGGTGATAAAAAATAATGCTGGAGATCGCATGATAGACTTTTGTAAGACCATTGACCTCTTCATTGCAAATAATCTTTTTATAATAACATAAAAGATGATTATACACATGGCCCTCACCAGATGGAATACAAAGAAATCAAATTGACTACATCTGTGGAAAGAGGCAGTAGAAAAGCCCAATAATATCAGCCAAAACAAAACCAGGGGAGACTATGGAACAGACAATTAATTTTTCAAATGCAAGTTCAGGCTGAAGCTGAAGAAAATTAAAACAAGTCCACGATAGCCAAAATATGACTTTGAACATATCCCATCTGAATTTAGAGATAATCTCAAGAACAAATTTGGTGCATTAGACACTAATAACTGAAAGTCAGAAGAGTTGTGGGATGACATCAAGAACATCATCTAGATCCAGAGGATGCTGAGGAAGGTAGAATCTCCACTGAGTAGTATCCAATCTGATGAAAGGAGATGAGGACAGGTGTCTTGTGGTACAATAGTGAATAATGTTATTAAGACTGACTGTGAGGGTTGGAAATGTAAATGTAGACATTTTGTAGCAAAAGGAGGGGAGTGACTGACTGCAGTCCAGGAGCATAGGTCCCTGGGGCCATCAAGAGAGAAGAACAGAGTGTGGGACCCTACTCAGAGAAGCAGTGATACCAGAGATGGAGGCAGAGATGATGACATGGAGAGATGGAGCAGCTGGGAACTCTAGTCCCAGAGAGGGAGAGGGGCTGTGTTAATGACCCATGGGCAGGCTTGCAGGGTGTACCCTTTGGTTGGTTGATGATGCATGGAGGGGATTGTAGGCTTGCAGGGTGTACCCTTTGGTTGATTGATGATGCATGGAGGGGATTGTAACCATGGCAATGAAATGATATGATAGGATAAATGTAAAACTAATGTTCTACCATGTAAACTATCATAATTCACAATAAAACATTAAAAATAAAAGAGTGTGTGGGGAAAGGTAAAGTCCCCACTGAATAATTTTCATCTTGTCTAGACTGGTCTGGTGAATAGAGATGGGGATAAGATTCTTATGATTCAATAATGAGTAATTGTTACCATGACTAATTGCGACTCTCACAACTCTAAATGTAGAAATTCTGTAACAAAAACTGGGGAGTAGTTAGTCTTACCGTCCAGGAATAGAGGACCCTAAAACCATCAAGGGAGAAGGCCATGAGCAGAATGTGGGACCCTATCCAGAGAGGCAGCGACACCAGAGATGGAGGCAAAGATGAGGATATGGAGAGAGAGAGAACAGCTAAGGACTCCAGACTCATGGAAAGAGAAAAACTGAGTGTTGGTGGCCAGGAGGCAGGCTTATAGAACATGCCCTTTAGTTGTTTAAATTACTATATATTCCTGAGTGTTTTTGTGCACATCCCCCCAAAACAAAACAAAAACAGAGGGAAAAAGCAAATACTGTTCAATGATGATGCATAGAGAAGATTGTAATCATTGCAATGAAACAATAAATGTAAAACTGATGTTCTCCCATGTAAACTATCACTCAATTCACAATAAAAACTTAAAAAAAAAAACATGAAATGCCATACAGGAAGAAAGCAAAGGGGCATTAAAAAGACAGGAAAAAAAGATAAAAGACCAATATGGATGTCAGAAGAGACTCTGAAACTTCCTCTCCAGCATAGAGATGCTTAAGTGATGCAAGGTTTGCAGAGGAATAGTATGAGTTTGATGTACGTTTCATCAGCTGCCCCACTCACAGCCCTTCCTGCAAAGCCTGCCTCTTCTACAGGCTCTGGAAAGGACACTCCTGCACATTTCATGACTTGATAGCCACAGCTGATTAAACTAAGAATACATAGTTGCTAGACTAAGAACACCAAACAGATACTTTTTCTTTCATGCTGGGGCCAACTGCGGCATGGGACAATTGGCTTTTCTCCAGCGACCTGCGTGGAGAGATTAAACCTGAGTAGGGGTGATGGGAGATGAGTAATAAAAGAAAGACACGAGACACATTTGAAAAAAGTAAAGTTGGGACTAGGTTGAATGCAGCACTCTGATTGAGATACTGCGGCACAGACTAAGGCAGAGAGTTTATTTTATACACAGCTCAAGGGGAGCTACTTGAGGAGGGTATGGAGTACAAGAACATCTTGTACTGAAGGAGCCAGCAGTAAGCAGAACTTTATCAGAAAAACTGATTAGGGCGACTAGAATGTTGCGCAGGCTGAGCTGAAGGACATAGCTAAGTACAAGGAAAGACCTTGCAAGTTCCCTGTTCCATAAAGCAGCCCTGCAAGTTCCTCAGGGGCAGGGCTTGACTTGGAAGCAGCCCGAGTTTCTGGACCACAACTGTTCAGTTGCAATCCTTTAGTTAAACTACCCCCAAGTTGGGGACCTTTGGCTTAGCTGCTCCCCACACTTTCACAAGGATTTTCAGAACCAGAATACCATTGTCGATTAGTAGTAGTCTCTAGTGCTGAAGTTCATGCTGCAGTGTTAAGACTTGGGTAACCTTGTTGGGCTTTGCCAAGAGGAGCAGGCAGAGGAGCAGTCTGCACAGAAAAGCAGAAAAACAGAACAAATGTGTTGACAGAAGCAGAAACAGGAGCCATAGGAGGGCTGTATGTTTTGTGTTTTACATTATCTCACTTGAACCCATTTAGGTCTGCTGAAACTACAAAATTTGTATCTGGGTCCTACTTTTTCATGTCATTGCAGTAAGAGTCTTCTCTTAGGAAGACTTTCCTTCTCTGAGGAAAGAAAAGGCTGGAAAAGGATGAGGATTTGTTAAGGGCTCTGGCATAATCATCATCCTGTCCTTGGATATTGGTAGCATCACTTAAGCTATCTCAAGGGGATTTATGTTCCTTGCAATTCAAGCTCACAAGGCACTCCTCAGAAACCCTATACAGGGTAGTAGCTATGAGTCGGAACCAACTCAATGTCACTTAACAACAAAAACAGAAAACTCAGGAAGAAAAGATTATCCGATAAAGCAAGATCTGGGAAGGGAAGAGTCTAAGAGCATAGGTGGAGGGATTGGCCTTAGAGTAATACTGAAAATAAAAAAAAAGTCCCCACAAACTGATTATTGCGCAGCTATGGTAGCATAATATACTCATATGCAAGTTCAAGCTGAAGCTAAAAAAAATTAAAACAAGTCCATGAGATCCAAAATATGACATTGAACATATCCCACCTAAGTTTAGAGACCATTTCAAGAACATATTTGATGCATTAGACACTAATGACCAAAGACCAGAATAGCTGTGGAATGACGTCAAGGACATTACACAGGAAGAAATAAAAAGGTCATTAAAAAGACAGGAACCAAAAAAGAATACAAAAATGGATGTCAGAAGAGACTCTGAAACTTGCTCTACATCATAGAGATGCTAAAGCGAATGGAAGAAATGACAAAGTAAATGAGCTAAACAGAATTTTTCAAAGGGCAGCTCAAGAAGACAAAGTCAAGTATTAAAATGAAATGTGCAAAGACCTGGAGTTAGAAAGCCAAAAGAGAAGAACACACTCAGCATTTCTCAGTCTGAAAGAACTGAAGGAAAGACTAAAATCATGACAAAAAATTGAAGGATTCTATGGGCAAAATATTGAATGATGCAAAAAGTATCAACAGAAGATGGAAGGAAATGCTGCATAGTTACTGTACCAAAAAGAAATGGTTAATGTTCAACTATTTCAAGAGATTGCATATGATTTGGCTCCTGGGTCTCAGGGACCCCAAAACTGAGTATTTCTTCACATCCCAAAGGCTGCACCTAGTGACTTTACTATTGTCAACATGGCACAAAAAGAATATATTGAGTTACACTGTAAGCACTATGGATATCATTTGGATTATCTTGAGAAAAAGAGAAAGAAGGAAAGTTGAGAGGGTCATGAACATTCAAAGAAGGCCAAAAAGATGATTGGTCTGAAGCCTAAACTCTACCATAAACAGCACCATGTTGAGGAAATACAAATGAAAAAAAAAAAAAAAAGACTATCAACATGCACAAAAAGAGAAACACCAAACAAAAGAGTGATGAGAAGACTTCACAAGATGCAGCACCTGCCTATCTGTTGGACAGAGGGGGGCAGTACGGAGCTAAAGTACTTTCTGATATGATTAAACAAAAATGAAAAGAAAAAGGGGGGAAATGGGAAATCCCTCTGCTCAAAGTCTGTGCCCAGGGAGAAACAGAAGTATTAAAAGTTACTCAAACAGGGGTAGATTGCTGGGATCTGGGACGTTGCTGATTGATCTTGGTACAAAAGTCTGACATGAACTCCAGGGGACGAAGCGGACAGAACTTTGGCGCTGGAGGAGAATACATTCCAACTGTTTATGTTGATGGTAGCTGCAGAAACAATGGGAGAAGTGGTGCACAAGCTGGATATGGAGTTTACTGGGCACCTAACCACCCACTAAATGTAAGTGAGAGGGTTTCTGGAAGACAGACAAATCAAACGGCAGAACTGAGGGCAGCCCACAAAGCAATTGAACAAGCAAAGAGCCAAAATATAGATAAGCTCACCATTGAAACTGATAGCAAGTTTGTCGTGACAGAATGGGTTAGTAACTGGAAACAAAATGGATGGAAAACAGCCTCTGGAAGAGATGTTGTCAACAGAAATTATTTTGAGAAGATTGATCAAGCTTCCCGAGGCATGGATATTCAGTGGAAGTATGTTCCTGGCCATCGAGGCATCAAAGGCAATGAAGAAGCTGATAGACTGGCCGCACAAGGAGCTAGCAAATAAGACTTTGTTTTCATTGCTACCTTCTTTCTATCAGCGTTAGATTTGCTGTTGCAACTTCGAGAGTTTTCTTCCCTTTTTCTCATGGGCATCTTCTTATAAAACTGGTTTCTCCATTTTATTCTTTACCTTTTCTACCATTAAGAATAACCTCTTTGTTAATTAATAAAAACTTTATGCTTTGAAAAAAAAAAAAGTTACTCAAACAGGAAAGAGATAAAAGAAAGCATGGAAAAGGATGGTTACTAAAGTCTGCTTTGTTGGAGATGGCTTTACATGAAAACTACCTAAAAATATGAAAGATTCATCAGACCAATGGGCTTATGTTTCAAGAAGGCTCATGTAACACATCCTGAATTTAAAGCCACCCTTTGCTTACCAATACTTGGTGTGAAAAAGAATCCTTCATTCCTACTCTATACAACTTTGGGTGTGATCACCAAAGGGACTGTTATTGACATGAATGTATGGGAATTATACCTGGTTATACAAGGAGGCAAGGTTATCTGGGGGAAGTATGCTCAGGTTACTAACAATCCTGAAAATGATGGATGCATAAACGCAGTCTTACTGGTTTGATAGCAATTTCCTATAAGTAATTCCTTATTGGTGAAGACTACAAACCTACCAGGAAAATCACCATCACCGTGTGTTTCTGAATACTACCAAATAGCCTTACACATCTGCAGTCATAAAGGGAACTATTTATGATAGTTTTTATAATAGTTTTCCTCTAGTCCAGATGGGTCTGGTGAAAGGAGATTGGGAATGATGGGAATAGAATTTTTATGACTCAATTGTGAGTGATTGTTATTAGAACTAATGGTGATCCCTCACAACTGTAAATGTAAAAGAGGTGTAACTAAAAGAGGGGAGCAGTTAATCTGTCATTTCAGGAACAAAGGACCCTAGCACCATCAAGAGAGAAGAGCATTGGTGGAGGATGGGATTCTAACTAGGAAAGCAGTGACAACAGAGTTGGTGGCAGACACTCTACCTCTCATTTTATGATCTGATGTGAGTAGCCAATCTGATGGAAAAGGAGTTTCCTTGGGGTGTATGGCCTATATAATGTAAACTAATTCCAGAAAACGTCACCTTCTTTCTGATCCGGTATCTTCTTGGTGTCTAACCCAGGTTTCTGGGATGTAAGCCAGCAGAGACTTCTAGCCTGCTTCCTGACCTGCAGATTTTGGATTCAACAACCCCTGCAGCCCCATGAACCAGCAGAAAT
Organism: Chrysochloris asiatica; assembly: GCF_000296735.1. Lineage (NCBI taxonomy): Eukaryota > Metazoa > Chordata > Mammalia > Afrosoricida > Chrysochloridae > Chrysochloris > Chrysochloris asiatica. Next base: position 14,700,248 of record NW_006408560.1, read on the forward strand.
CATCAACCCCCATAATTGCATGAGCCATTTCTTCACAAGTGAGTGAGCTATTTCCTTGAAGTAATTCACTCTGTATATATCTGTAGAAATTTCATTGATTTTGCCTCCCTAAAGAACCTGGACTAAGACAATGTTAGTCCCATCTCATTGATGATTTCCCTCATTTTCATTGAATAGCCCAAAGAAAAAATGGGTACTATGCTTAAAATCTTACTCTTTATTCCAGTTCCTACTTCTGTAACCATGTGGATGACATGTTTGTCTTAGTTATCTAGTTTTGCTATAACTGAAATACCACAAATAGATGACTTTAACCAACAGAAATTTATTTTCTCACAGTTAGGAGACTAGAAGTTCAAATTCAGGGTAACAGCCCTAGGGGAAGGCTGTTTCTGTCAGCTCTGGGGGAAGGTACTTGTCATCTTTCAATATCTGTAGTCCCACTGTCCCTTGAAGAGCACGTGTCTTGGCATCAATCTTCCCCTGGGTCTATGAGTTTCTTAGTGCTGGGACCCTAGGTCCAAAAGACATGCTTCACTCCTGGGTCTCCTTTCTTGGTGATAGTCAGGGGCTGCCTTCTCTACTCTCTTTTCTCTCCTTTTATAAATGATAGAAGGTGAGAGGTGATACAGAACACACTCCAGGAGAACTCTCTTTACATTGGGTCAGGGCTGTAACCTTAGTAAGAGTGTTGTATCGCATCCTAATCCCCTTAAAACTGATTGGCTGATCATATCAGATATCACATAATAGGGGGTGATTACATCAGTACATAACTGCCAAACTGGATTCATGGCTGAGTCAAGTTGATACACATTTGGAGGGAACACAATTCATAATCTGTTTACCTTGTCTCCTACTTAGTAGAAGATTGAAACTATTAGGCATAAACTCACACTACTTTCTATCTAGACATCAACTGTCATATCTTTATCTGTACATATTCTTTCCTCCTCATAGTCACAGCTGTATTTTCTGTTCAAATCCTTCCACATATGATTTTTTAATGTTTTATTGGGAATCATGTGATAGTTTACATGGGAGAACATTAGTTTTACATTCATCCTATCGTATATTGTTTCATTGCCATGGTTACAATCACCTCCATGCATCATCAATCAACCAAAGGGTATACCCTGCAAGCCTGCCCCCTTGTTGTCAGCACACAGCCCCTCTCCCTCTCTGGGTCTAGAGATCCCAGCCACATATGATTTTTAAAAAAGAAAAAAAAAAAAACTTTATTGAGGTACAGTTTGTATATCATAAGATATACTCATTTTAAGTGTATAATTTGATGAGTTTTGTAGCCAGGCACCAATATTATACATTTAAAATTGTTCAAGCTGATATATTGATCTTTTCTTAATTATGAAATGTCCCTATTAATAATTCTTACTTTGAAAGGTATTTTGTGTGATTACTAATATAGCTACTCTAGTTCTGTTGTGGAGTCCTGGTGTGGCACTGTGGGTTAATGTGGTGGACTGCAAAAGTGTGTTAAGCCACAAGGTTAGTGGTTCAAGCTCACCAGCTGCTCTTTGGAAATCCTATGCAGGGTCACTATGGATTGAAACTGACTCGATGGCACTCAACAACAAGTTCTCTTGTGGTTATTGTTTGCACATTATATCTTTTAAAAGTCCTTTCGTGATTATTAAACTAAGGTGTGTGTTTTGTAGACAGTGGATTGATGAATCTTGCTCTTTAGTCTGAAAATTCTTTTTTAAATCTGGAGTGTTTTGTTGCTGGTAGGTACTGTAGAATCAATTCTGACTCATAGTGACTGTATACAAACAGAATGAAATACTGCCTGGTTTTGCACCATCCACATAATTGTTATGTTTGAGACCATTATTGCTGCCATTGTGTCTCTTCCTCTTGATTCAAAGGAGTATTCTGGCTATATTTCTGTCAAGACAAAAAATTTTTTTTGTTCTTCTGGCAGTTCATGGCATCTTCAATATTCTTCTCTAACATCATAATTCAAATGCATTGATTCTTCTATGGTTTTCCCTAATCATTGTCTACCTTTCACTTGCATGAGGCAATTAAAAATACCATGGTGTGATACTTCAGTTTTTGTGTCAACTTGACTGGGCCAGGATTCTCAGTGGTTTGGTAGTCAAAATGTAGTAATCCTTATGATGAATTCTACTATGAGCAGTTAATCAATTGAAAAGGAAATTTTCTTGGAGATGTGGCCTACTTCCAACATATTAGACACCTGAGCAAAGCTTGCTTGCTTTTTCTGGGTCTGGACCCTGTATTCAGCTTATCATCATATAATATATAGTTCTTTGGACTTCAGTCAGTACTCTACTGTATTGCCTAACTATCCTGGGAGTTGTCAGTAGCCTGCCATCTTACCTGCTGACCTTGAATTCATTCACCTCTATAGCCAGAAGCCTGCCTTCTGACCTGCTGATCTTGGGTTCATAAGCTCCTGCAGCTGTATGAGTCAAAAGAAGCTTTCAGCCCGACATCCTGACCCACGTACTTGGAACTTACCTGCCTCTACAATTGTATGAGCTACTTCCTTGACTTAAACCTCTCTCTCTTTCTCTTACTGTATTGATTTTCAAGTCTGACTAGTTTTAAAGGCACTGATAACTCTGTTTCTATTAGTGAAGAGGATGCTGTTAATCCATGGCACCAGGTGACAATGTCAATACACAAACTATGAACGCCTGTAGATCAAGTATTGATGATAAGCAAGACTCTGGGTGATCGTGTGTTTGATATTGTTCTACAATTTTTTCAGGATGAGAAGTATAGGGAAGCTGGTTCATTGGTCTTACTTACAGTAGAAAATGGTTAAAGAAAGAGACCAGCTCAGGGCTTCCAAGTTATATAGCTCAAGCACTGCATAAAATACATCCAAGTTTTCACTTGTGCCCCGAAAGAAAGCCTTCTTTCTTGTAGTAAGCTGATAATGTCAAAAACCTGATGTTAAAGTGAGGACACTGATTGGGAAGAAATGGGATCCTGAAATTTGTGATGTGGACATATGGGCAGATAATCGGGAAGCTGGGGACATTTGACCCCAAAAATCTGTTGAGTCATTCTTGTCAACAGTCCATCCCTCCCATCTGAAGATATTACTCCATCTAAGTCTGTTGATCCATTTTTAATAAAAAACATTATCACCTCTGCCCACACTTGATGAAATTAACCCAACTATGCCTTCTGAAATGTTACCTGGGGGCATTTTCTGGGGCATTGCCAGAGGCAGGTGTTTTGCAAGATATTGTCGAATGTTTCCAGGAAACACCTTCACCAATTATTGCTTCCAGACCTATAACTAGACTTAAGTTCCAGCATGTCCCAAAAGGTGAAATACAAATTATGACTCAGGAAGAAATATGGTGGTGGTGGTGGTAGTTATGTGCTATGGAGTCAATTCCAACTCATAGCAACCCTGTACAGGGTTTCCAAGGCTGTAAATCTTTACAGGAGCAGAAAGCCTCATCTTTCTTCCATGGAACAGCTGGTAGTTTCAAACTGCCGATCTTGAAGTTAGCAGCCTAACTCATAACCCCTATGCTACCAGAGCTCTTTAGGAAGAAGTATACTATACTCCAAAAGAACGAATTGATTTTCTAATATGTACGAACAGAAACCTGGGGAATATGTGTGGGAATGGTTACTAAAAGTGTGGGATAATGGCATAAGAAGCATACGGTTGTTGGATCAGTCTGAATTTATTGATTTGGCTCACTAAGCACAAATTCTTCATGATTTCAGCTCAAGAGGTTAAGAGAGGATCTAATAGTTTATTTGGTTGGTTCACTAGATTATGTGGTGGCCTACAATGTATTAAATTGAAGTACCAGATCTACCTTAGTATACTGTAGAGAAAGGAATCTAAAGGTTTGTTAGAGTGGATTTATCAGGATAGACCCATAAACCCACACACAGACTGCCTAATCTGCCAGCATCAAAGACAAACACTGAGTATGTGATATGGGGCCATTCCTTGGAAAGATCAACCAGCCACCTGGTGGCAAGTTGATTAAATTGAACCACTTCCATTATGAAAGGGCAGCATTTTGTTTTTACTGGAATAGATACTCTGGAGATATATATTTGTCTTCCCTACATGCAATGCTTCTGGTAAAACTACCATTCATGGACTTACAGAATACCTTATCCACCATCATGTTGTTATTGTTAAGTATTGTCGAGTCATAGTGACACTCACTGTATAGGGTTTCCAAAGAGCAACTGATGGGTATCATGGCATCCCACATATCATTGCCTCTGATCAAGGGACTCACTTCATAGCAAATGAAGTGCAGCAATGGGCCCATGTTCATGGAATTCACCAGTATTACCATGTTTATCATCATCCTGACTTGAAGCAGGTGGCTTGATTGAATGGTCTTCTAAAGACACAATTACAATAGTGCCAGGTAAGTGGCAGTGCCTTTCAGGGTTATGCCAGTGTTCTTTAGGAGACTGTGTATGGTCTACAACAGTGTCTAATGTATGGTGCTGTTTTTCCAATAACCAGGCTTCATGGGTCCAGAAACCAAGGAGTGCAAATGGGAATGATACAACTTACTATTACTCTTAGTGACCCACTCAAGAAATTTTGTTTTCTATCCCTGTGACCCTATACTCTTAATGTATAGACATTTTGTTTTTAAAGTTCTTATTGTGAATTGAGTAAAAGTTTACAGGGCAGATTATCAGTTTTACATTCAACAAATCACATACCTTGTTTCATTACAATGATTATAGTCCCCTCCATGTACCATCAGTTAACAGTATTTCTCTATATTCATTTTAG
>NW_006408560.1:14707359-14708807 GCF_000296735.1 Chrysochloris asiatica
TCATCTTTCTCCCGCGGAGCAGCTGGTAGTTTCGAACCGCTGACCTTAAGGTTCGCAGCCCGATTCATAACCACTACGCTACCAGAGCTCCTTTAAACAACAGCAAATATGACTTTATAATTATCTTTTTAAATGAGATAATGTATGTCTTAAGGAGATATGTACAGATGCCAAGTTGACTGATAGTTAAGATTTTGTGTCAACTTAATTGGGCAAGAATCCTCAGTGGTTTGGCATTAATCCTCCACTTTATCATGCATTAGGTCTCTCTTCAGGGACTGATCCCTCCTAACAACAGGTCCAAAGAACAAGAGACAAAATCTTGCCATCATTGATCCTAAGGAGCATTCTGGTTTTACTTTTTCCAAGACAGATTTGTTTGTTATTCTGGCCTTCCATGGTACCTTCAGTGTTCTCCTTTGAAACCATAATTCACATGCATCAATTCTTCTATAGTCTTCCTTATTCATTGTTTAACTTTTACATGCATGTGAGGTGAGTGAAAATACCATGGCTTGGGTCAGGTGCACCTTAATCCTCAAAGTGATGTCTTTGCTTTTGAACACTTTAAAGAGGTCTTTAAAATAGATTTGCCTAATGCAAATCTTGACTGCTGCTTCCATGAATATTGACTGTAGATCCAAGAGAAATGAAGTCTTTGACAACTCCAAACTTTTCTCCATTTATCATGATGTTATTTATTGTTCCAATGGTGAGGATTTTAATTTTATTTATTTCAGGTGTAATCCATACTGAAGACTGTAGTCTTTGACGTCAAAGCTACAATCAGCAAGTATTTCAAATCTTCTTCGCATCTGGCAAATAAGGCTGTGTCTTCTGCATATCACAGGCTGTTAGTAATATTCCTCAGATCCTGATGCCAAGTTCTTAGTATAATTCAACTTCTTGGATTATTTACTCACCGTACAGGTTGAATAACAATGGTGAAATGATACAACCCTGACACACACCTTTCCTTGATTTTAAATCATTCAGCATCCCCTTGTTCCGTTCTAACTGCCTCTTAGTCTAAGTACAGGTTCCTCATGAGCACAATAAGCTGTTCTGCAATATCCATTTTTCACAACGTTATTCATAGTTTGTTATGAGCCACACAGTCGAATGTCTTTTCATAGTCAATAAAGCAAAGTAAACTGCTCTCTGGTATTCCCTCCAGCCTGTGTTTTTTGATTTTGAGTTTTTTTTCCACATTATCACCTACTTTATCCAGGACCTCCTGATGTGATCCATTTTGGAGCACATGGCAGTTGTAGCCAAGCACCAACTATCTAGGGTCTTTTTAATTATTTTTCTTAAATGTTTTATTGTGAATTATGTGATCGTTTACATGGGAGAACATTAGTTTTACATTCATTCTATCGTATTGGCATGGTTACAATCCCTCCATGCAATCCTTCCCCCGTACCCCCCAGGTCTTCAGCACACAG
>NW_006408560.1:14709022-14711029 GCF_000296735.1 Chrysochloris asiatica
TTACAATTGTGACAGTTGCAATTAGTCATAGTGACAATTACTCACTGTTGAATCCTAAGAATCTTACCCCCATCTCTTTTTACCAGACCCATTTAGACAAGATGAAAACTATTCAGTGGGGACTCCATCTTTCCCCACACTCTCTTAAATTAAACTCTCTCTTGAAAACTTGTAAGCCAGTTAATTCATGCCTTTATTGTCCACTCGTTTTAGGTAGCCAATGTCTAAGTTGCCTGTCCCTATCTATCCTGTATACAGAGGGGATAGAATTGATATTTAATGTGAAGACTCCTTCCCTCTCTGTTGGTATTTTGAGCTACTACATCCATGAGTCAAGTTCATCAAATTGTGGTAATTTACCTTCATTTCCTTTATCAAAAATAGTTTTATTTATTTATTTTTTTAATCTTCCTCTAGTTGAGGAGGGTCAAATGGGTACTATCTGCAAGTTTGGGAGTTCTTGTGCATCTCCCCTCACTTCATATCAGCTGGGTGCTTTACTCTCAGCTCTAGCCCTCCATGGCTATGTCCTTGTCCATGGGCTCAGGAGTCCCCAGGTATCACCATACTTTGGATCAACCAGCCCTTCCTCTTCTCTTTCTCATCTCCAGGACAATGGGAGTCTATGGAATGTGGTTGAGCTCAGCCCATTTCTTCATGCTACCTTTCCCCCTTTTCCACTTTACCAGTAGACCAATGTGGTTACTAGCAAGCTTATATGTGTTTCTTTTGAGTTTCAGTCTTAGAGGGGAGTTTGTCCTGAAGGGACTTGATTGCTTGCCTTGATGGCTTCCTGGTGAACAATTTGCTTATTCTTGTAGTAACCAATCATACTACCATTTTTGTTTTGTGTTTTTCTGCTGATCTTTATTTTAAGATGTATCTTCTGTTGCTCTAGCTACTCTAGGCTGGTCTGCTTGTTCTTTCTAGTGGGAATATCCCACCTCAGAAGATTCTGGATGGGGCTTAGGATTCCACTCAGGAACTTTCGTTAAGAGAAAATGGAGAGAACTTAAGTCTCAAATGTAATTGGAATCTTCACCTCTGAGTGGAGTTGAAAATGCTATAGCCTAAATTGCTATTTACTGGTTTTCATTAGCAGTTGCTCACATGTCTTAGGGTTTGGGGAGAGGAGAATTGGCAATCTTAAAACACTGGGTAAAAACAATGGGTTGGGAGTGTGCTCACCTTGGAAATGTTCTGTTTAACAATTGGGTCATGTGCATCTGGTGTAGGAACTTTTTTCTACCATAAGTGACACCAATAAATGTTTGTTGTTAAAAAAAAAAAAAAAAAAAGTTCCATGCACTGCAAAGTCCTCTACACTGTTATATATATATATATAAAAGTCTTATACACTACAGTCACCACAGTAAGCCTATTTCACTGGGCAAGTTCTAGCACTCCTTTTAGGTATTCCCATCAGTTACAGGCTAAAGATGGACTTACAGACTTTCTGTAATCATGCTTCCTGACATTCCTTTCTATCCCACTCAAGTGTCTATTTTACGATAGTAGGCAAGGGAAACTAATATTTATAAGACAGTCAAGCATCTTAGTATTATTTCCCCTCTTCAGACTATGCCTCGATCCTTATATCACAGAGCACTGCTGGGGTATAGACATTTTTTGTTCTAGAGATAGGAACACTATCACCTGGAGACACAACAGTAATTCCACAGAACTTGAAGTTCAATACTCCTTGGCCACTTTGGGCTCCTCATGCCTCTGGTTCAACAGGCAAAGAAGGGAGTTACTGTTTTGGGTAGTGTGCTTGATTCTGATTACCAAGAGCAAGTTGGATTGACTTTACATAAGGAAACTAAAAAAGAATATGTGTAGAAACCAGGAGATTCCTTAGACTGTCTCTTAGTACTACCATGCCCTATGATTAAAGTCAATGGTTGTTGTTGTTGTTGTTAAGTGCCATCGAGTCGGTTCCGACCCATAGCGACCCTGTATAGGATTTCCGAGGGTGTAAATCTTTACGGGAGTAGAAAGCCTCAT
>NW_006408560.1:14713894-14773192 GCF_000296735.1 Chrysochloris asiatica
CAGGTTGTGCATATATCATTATTTACCTCTGTCTCACTTAGCCCATTGAGACCTGTCTAATTGTTCTCCCATCTGCTTTGTTCTTCCATTCCCCTCTCTCTAGGGTCTTTTTTGAATAGTCAGAGTTTTCAACATAATTTCTTCATTTTGTTTGCAGGAACTTGAGTGAGCTCTGAAAGTTAACTTATAGCTTCCCAATAGTTATTCTTTGCCTAACCTTATAGAGTTTCACACTGAGCATGCTCATATGCGAATCTAGTACCTCCATGATCTCTAATGAGATTTCTGGGAAAATAGTTCCTACCTTCACCCTATAAATTCTAATTGTTTTTCCTCTCTAAAGGAGCCCTGGCTGTATAGTGGGCTATAGGACTTATCTCAGTTGTTTTCCTTTTATCAACTATCACACACATGCACTGCCTATTGTCACAAATCTGAAAACAGTTGTTTCATATATTTTGCCCAGTTTTAAAGTTGTTTATGATAGGGTAAATCCTATGTCTGTTCTGCTATTTATGAAGCATTTGTGCTTCCTAGCTATTTTAAATCAATGTTACAAAGTATGCTTTGCATATAACAAATTGCTCACATTTTTAAGTGTACAGTTTGAGGAATATAAACAACATATATACCAGTGTTATCATAACTACAATCAAGACATATACCTTTTTATGCATATCCTTCCCATTCCTCAGGGGTTTCTCACCTCAGTCACCTATATTTGCTACTTTTTTCTTTCCTCCTATGGCACCTTGGAGTCCTGGTATGGCACTATGGGTTAATGCACTGGACTGCAAAGTCAGTTTGAATGGCAAGGTTGGTGACTCAAGCTTACCAGTTGCTCCTTGGAAACCCTATACAAGGTCGCTATGGGTTGGAAATGACTCGTTGGCACTTAACAACAACTACAACATTAAATGGCATCTTATTTTCAGCCTATTTCCTTCTGCCCTAAACATATTTATCACTTCTTCATCCCCTTCTGGCTTGAACAAGGTGTTTCTAATTACAAGTAGCAGAAAACCCAATTCAAAATGAAACAATAATAAAATGTATTCTCTCTCATAACTGGAGGTGCGAAGATTGTGTATGCTTGATTTCTCTACTGCTTTTCACCTCTGCCTACCTCCATAGGAAGGTTTTGTCCATAGATTGGCTGCCTTCATGATCACAAACTGACTGCCAGCACCCACAGGTCCAATAGGAGAAAGATGCCCAGTGAGTGGTTTTTTTGTTTTTTAATGAAGATATGAAAGATCAAGCTGATCAAGGATATGTAAAAGGATTATCAGCTATTCCTGAGTCCCCATCTGAGGCCAGACTGTAAGCTGTAGCATAGGGCCCCAGTGTTAGGATGTGGTATGCAGCAGAGTGTCTTAACAAGGATGTAAGTAGCAGTAGTAATGACTGAAGACTTAGTCTCTATTTGTTTTAGAAGAGTGGCCCTAGAAAGAGCCTCTGATCATTTACAAGAATAAGAAAGTGTCTCCCCTACTTCTTCCTTGGGAGGGTGAATACCTGACATCTGATATGAAAACCTATTGAGATACATGGCTTCCAGGTGGGGAGGCTGGGAAAACAGAAAGACTAGAGTTCCCAGAGCCACAGCCTGGGAAGCTGTACAGTGAATCTGGAGTCAGTAATGAGGCCACCTTCTTTCAAGGAGCACACTGCCTGAACTGGGAGCTAGGACAAGCAGGACTGGGCTATAGTATGAATGGACCAACAATGCCTCACAGATAGAAGAGGAATGGATGCTTCAGTGTGGAAAATGGGAGAGGATAGTAACGATGGCCTGGCTGCCATAAGGTCTCTTCTCTTCATCGTGCAGGAGGTGGCGGGTAGATCTCCATTTTGAACTGTAGAAGCCCTAGTTCTTAGGCCACCTAGAGTCAGGGGAGTTATTGCCCTCATGAGGTAGATTCAGGACTGCCTAGCTTAAGCTGCTTTTATTTTATTTAAACATTTAGTATTACTTGCTTATGTATGAATAGGTAATAATATGTCATATAATTCAAATTTCCAAAGGCACAAAAGAGTATATAATGGAAAATTGCTCTCCCTAATGTTGTCAACCCTGTTCTTCTCACTAAAAGCAACCAAAGTTGCTAGGTGTTTCTTTTTGTTTGTTTGTCTTATTTTATTAGTTTTATTGAGGTATAATTGACATATAATAAACTGTACATATTTAAAGTGTGTAATTTGATAAGTTCTGACATATATATACACCCATGAAACTATCACAAACAAGATGATGAACATATTCATTATCCCCAAAAGCTCTTTTGTGCTACTTTGTAACCCCTTTTCTTTTCATCCCTCTCCCCACCACCACCTCGCCCATGTGCTTACTGGTCTGCTTTCTGTCACTATAAATTAGTTTTCATGTCCCTGATTCTTTAATGAATCATAGAATCACACAGCACATACTCTTTTTGTATGGCTTCTTTCACTCAACATAGTTATTTCAGTATTTGTGTATGTTGTGTATGTCAATAATTCATTCCTTTTCATTGTCTAATAGTAGTCCACTGTATGGATATGCTACAATTTATCCATTTATCTGTTGATGGATAATTGAGTTATCCATTTGAGTTTCCAATTTTAAGCTACTTCAAATAATGCTGCTCATGTATAAGTTTTTATGTGAACATATGTTTTCATTTCTCTTGAGTAATGCCTAGGAGCCACCACTCACATGTCTGTTTGTTGTATTGTGGTGGCTTGTGTGTTTCTGTGATGCTGGAAACTATGCCGCCAATATTTTAAATACAAGCAGGGTCACCCATGGCAGACAGTTTTCAGTGGAGCTTCCAGACTAAATCAGATAGGAAAAAGGAGAGGCAGACCACTTCTGAATGGTTAGCTACTGAAAAACTTATGAAAAACAGTGGAATATTGTCTAGTATAGTGGCAGAAGATGAACCTCTCAAGTTAGAAGGCATTCAAAATACAACTGGGGAAGAGCTGCCTCCTCAAAGTAGAGTTGACAAATTGAATAGGAATGACAATACATTCATTGTCAAAAAGAACATTTCAAGATCTATCTTGAAGTACGGCACTGTTATAGAATAATAGCCATATACCTACAAGGAAGACCAGTTAATATCACAATTATTCAAATTTATACACAAGCCACTAATGCCAGTGGTGACAAAATTGAAGAATTCTCCCAACTTCTTCAGGCTGAAATTGATCAAACATGCAACCAAGATGCACTGATAATTACTGGTGATTGGAATATGAAAGCTGGAATCAAAGACAAAGGATCAGTTGGAAAATATGGCCTTGGTGATAGAAATGATGCTGGAGATCTCATGATAGTATTTTTCAAAATTAACGACTTATTCATTGCAAGTACGTTTTTGGTGCATAAAAGGCAACTAACTATACCTGTGGACTTCACCAGATGGAATACACAGGAAGCAAATTGACTACATCTGTGGAAAGAAACAAGACACTCAATATCATCAGCTAAAACAAGGCCAAGAGCAGACCATCACTTGCTCATATGCAAGTTCAGGCTGAAACTAAAGAAAATTAAAACAAGTCCATGAGAGCCTAAATATGACCTTGAATGCATCCCACCTGAATTTAGAGACCATCTTAAGAACAGATTTGATGCATTAGACACTAATGACCAAAGACCAGAAGAGTTGTGGGTTAACATCAATCACATCATACAAGAAGAAAGCAAAAGGTCATTTGAAAGACTGAAAAGAAATAAAAGGGGTCAGAAGAGATTCTGAGACTTACTCTTCAGTGTAGAGAAGCAAAAATGAATGGAAGAAATGAAGAAATAAACGAGCTGAACAGAAAATTTCAAAGGGCAGCTTGAGAAGCGAAAGACAAGATGAAAACTATTCATTGGTGATTCTACCTCTTCCCCTTTGCTCTGAAACTAAACTCCCTCTTGAAAATTTGTAAGCCAGCCACTTCGTGCCTTTATGCCCCTGCCTCCCAATTTTAGGTGGTTGTTGTTAAGTGCCATTGAGTTGATTCTGACCCATAGCGACCCTGTATAGGGTTTCCGAGGAACAGCTATAGGGACCCTGTATAGGGTTTCTGAGGAGCAGCTGTAGCGACCCTGTATAGGGTTTCCGAGGAGCAGCTGGTGAGCTTGACCCACCGACTTTGCAGTTCACATGACTTTGCAGTCTGGTGCATTAACTCACAGCACCACACCAGGACAGCCATTATCTAAGTTGCCTGTCCCTATCAACCTTGTGTACTGAGGGCATAGGCTTGATCCTTGATGTGAAGACTCCTTTCCTCTCAGTTTTATTTTGGGCAACTGCATCCATAAGCAAAGGTCAAGTTCATCAAATTTCTACAAAGTAATTTAGGGAAAATATTGAGTCTCTGACTCATGAGTACCTCTCTCCATTTATATAGGACTTTAAAAAAAAATTCTCTCAGCAATATTTGTAGTTTTCAGTGTGTGCACAAATTTTGTCATAGGAATTTTATGTTTTTGATGCCCTGCCAGTTTTATTTTAACTTGAAAAATAAAAAAAGACATATTATGCTCATTGCCTTTGCATGACATGTATAAAATTGGAGTTCTGGTGTGGCTCTGTGGATTAATGCACCAGACTGCAAAGCCATTTAAACTGCAAGATTGGTGGTTCAAGCTCACCAGTTTCTCCTCAGAAATGCTATACAGGGTTGCTATGGTTGGAATTGACTCGAAGGCACTTAACAACAACATGTCTAAAATTATTCCAGAATAGTTTACTTAGAGAAAGAGAAAACCAACTTATTACTGAGCACTGAAATTGTCTGTACTCCTTACCAAGACTGGAGGATTTCTCCAGTACATTTTCTCAGACAGGTGAAGGAGCAGAGGTGGTAGCTGGTTGGGTTGATGTGAGGTTAGAGATTTGCACTGGGGGATAGATTTCTTAGTCCTGCTTTTTGTAAGTCCCTTAGTCCCTCAAAGGTCTAGTCTCTGTCTTCTTTGCTACAAATGCAAAATTTCTTTCTCTTTAAGTTCTGCAGAGGGATAACTCAGGTCTTTCTGCCTCCTTTTCCAATTTCCCTTTGGAATGTAGGGACAGTGATGTAGGGCTGGAGAGACACATGTGCTGAGGGAGGAATGGATATTCAGACAATTGAAGGGAAGGTCCAGTCATTGGAAATCTTTTTTATGGAGGGCAGAAACTGTAATCTACTATCACATATCCCTGGACTCTTGTTGAGAATGAAAATGGAACTGGTCAAGTATGGCTCTAGAACATTGAAGTTGTCCATATGAATGTGGGGGACAGTGAACTGTTAGGTACAGTTCCTCTTTATCTCCCATCATTTGTGAATGAGGAACTATCAAGAGAGAAGCTGCCACAGTCCCTTTATCTACATCCTGGTGCAACTTCTCTCTGTAGCCAGGGAGCTTCCCATGGGAAGTTTCTGGCACTCAGGAAGGGGAAAGGGATTATCAGTGGAAAAAAATCTAATGGGAATCATGTTGTTGTTGTAAAGTGCACTGTAGTCAGTTCTGACTCAGCGACAGTGCACAGGCTTTCTAGGAGTCCTGGTGTGGCGCTGTTGGATGAGCACTCAACTTCAAGGTCAGTTTGAACTGCAAAGTCGGCAGTTCAAACTCACTAGCTACTCCTCAGAAACCCTATACAGGGCCTCTTAACAACAATAGTTTCCAAGGAACAAATGATAGGTTTGAACCATCAACCTTGTGGTTAGCAGTCTAGTTCTGATCCTACAATGCCACATCAGGACTACACTGGGGAATCATGGTGTAGTAGAAAGAACCATATTCTAGGAGTCCAGAGGTCACTTCAAATCCTGACTCTGTCACCATTTCCCTGGTGGCCTTGGGCCAGCTACTTTCACTCTATAAAATGAGTTGAACTACATGATCTTAAAGATCTCTTCATGAGGAGAGGGACTATGTGCTTGTTTGTTTTTCCTAGCATATAACACAGTGCCAGACAAATAGTAAGGATTCAGGAAATAGTGTGATTAGTGAATAAATGAATGAATGAAATAAGTGCTCAAAAAGTAAAAGGGCCCAAAGTAAAGTTCATAGACATGGCTGGTGGGTGGCATCACCTCACTGCATAACCACAAGAGGGTGTTGTAATCTCAGACCAAAGGAAATAATTTAAATTAGAAATGAACTAAGTTAAAAAAGAAATGGCCTGAGAACCTGATCTTTTGAATGGATAGTAGAACCCTGGAATTCTGGCACAGCTTGAAATCCAAAGCATTAAATACATCTTCACTGCCAGATTGGCAAGGTGATCTGGGTGGTTTGAAGAACAGATGTGGCCCAGAGAGATGGATGACTGGCAAAAAGTCAAGCAGGAGCAATGCCAGTGGGGCTCACCTGATCATGGTGAGTACCCTTCTCCTACTATCCTCTCCCCTTACTAAAACCCCAAACATCCTGGCACCCAGCCTGGAACCATCTCACTTCTGGTGCTCTCCCTATCAGTTCATTAAACCCACCATTGATTTATTATCCTGAAGGGCCCCTTCCTCCTGTGGCACTCCAAGGGAAGAAAACATCAAGCATTGTCTTCATTAGCCCTCCAAGGGCAGGAAGGTGTTGAATATGTGGGAGTCCTTGAAAAAGACTTACCCTTTTACCTTCCCACCTCCCACCCATCTCTCCCCCCAGGCACAGCTCCTAACGCAATGGGTGTGGATGTGGGCATGGAAGGGAGGCACATTTTCCAGTTCAGACTGAGATCATGGGGAGACCGGATGAGGTGTGGTGAGGGTGTATCTCAGGATCCAGATCTTTGAAATGGTGTTGGGTTGGAAGGGTGAGTGGGGGTACCATTGATCTCTGGCTTCCTGATGAGAACAGGAAAGGGTAAAAGAGCATAGGAGTGATGAAGGTTAGCTGGACTACTTGATCATCAGAAACAGAACTGAGGTCCAGGTCTACTCAGGTCCTCACACGCCCAGAGTTCCCACTGGGGATAGAACAGGAAGCTGTGACTTCCTCTCCCCTTTTCCTCCCTGCCCTTAACCTCAAGGTCACTTGCTGCTGAGATTAATTCCAACCTGTGTTTTAGTTGGCACACTTCCCTGGGCATGGTAATAGCTGCTCTGTACCTGCTCCCTTCCTTCATAAAACCCAAGCTGCTCCTTGAAATAATAATCATTCATGCAAATAGTGACGTAAGAAGTACTTTTTCACATGCATTATCTTGTTTCATTACGCCAATACTGTGAAGCAGAAACTTTTATCTGAAAATTTTAAGTATGGAAACTGTGGTTCAGAGGAGTTGAGCAACTCCCTCGAAGTCACACAGCTAATGAGTAGCAGATCTGGAATTTCAGAACCTCTACTCTTTCCTCTCAGACACTCATTCTGATTCTCTGTGTGCTCTTCCAGACCTCTTTCTTCACTTAGGTCCCAAGGGATCTTTTTCTGCAGAGAGGGTATTTGCACATTGTTAGGGAAAGAGGGGACTCTAACCTTCTTCCTGGGATGGAGATGTGGGGTTGTCCTACACAGTGGAATAAGTTTTTTCCCACTCTTTCTGCTGCATACAGCCTTTCTTTCTCTTCCCCCACCCCCACTATATATCACAGTGTGCAGGATTTACCTTGCCCTGCCCCACCCACCACCAATCACAACCAACAGGGACAAGGCAGCTTGTCTCATCAGTACCCCTCCCTCTGAGGTGTGGGTTGTGGGCGTGAGTTGGAGCTTCTGGCAGGTAGAGGCCAAAAGAGAGACATTTGCAAACAGAGCCTTCTGCTGACAGCCTGTGGTTGGCCCGTGCCAGTCTCTAGGGAAGGCAGGCACCACTGACCTTTGATGCCTTGCAATGCCCACACTCAATGTCTCTGTCCCCCTACTCATGCCCCTCTGGGCCAATACCTCTGGAGACAATGTGCTGAATGCTGATGCTGCTGCAGTGCCTGTTAATTCTCTAGCCCTGAGGGTCGTGGTTGCTCTGGCCTACGGACTCGTGGGGTTCATCGGCTTGCTGGGAAATTTGGCTGTACTATGGGTGCTAGGTGGCTGTGCTCAGGACACCCCTCATCTACCTTCTGACACCTTCATCTTCAACCTGGCTCTAGCAGACCTGGGACTGGCATTCACTCTCCCCTTCTGGGCAGCTGAGTCGGCACTGGACTTCCACTGGCCCTTTGGAGGTACCCTCTGCAAGATGGTCCTGACAGCCACTGTCCTCAATGTCTATGCCAGCATATTCCTCATCACAGCACTGAGTGTGGCCCGCTACTGGGTGGTAGCCATGGCTACAGGTCCAGGTACCCATCTCTCCCTCTTCTGGGCTCGCATGGCCACCCTGGCAGCATGGGTAGCGGCTGCCCTGGCAACGGTACCCACAACTGTTTTTGGAGCCGAAGGTGAAGTTTGGGGTGTGCGCTTGTGTCTGATCCGCTTCCCTAGCAGGTACTGGCTGGGGGTCTACCATCTGCAGAGAGTGGTGTTGGCCTTCCTGGTGCCTTTGGGCATCATCACCACCAGTTACTTCCTGCTACTGGCTTTTCTGCGGCAACAACAGTGGCGACGGAGGGACAGCAGGGTTGTGGCTCGTTCTATCCACATTCTGGTGGCCTCCTTCTTCCTCTGCTGGTTTCCCAACCATGTAGTCACTCTCTGGGGTGTCCTGGTGAAGTTTGACCTGGTACCTGGTGACAGCACTTTCTACATACTCCACACCTATGTCTTCCCTGTCACCACCTGTCTGGCACACAGCAACAGCTGTCTCAACCCCATATTGTATTGTCTTCTAAGGCAGGAACCTCGTCGGGCCCTGGTGGACATCTTCAGGAATCTGCGAGTGAAGCTATGGCCCCAGGGCCAGAACAGGGTGGAACAAGTAGCCCTAAAGGAGGTAGGCAGACTATGGGCAGCAGGCACGCCCCAGGAGAGTGAGTCTTTTACTATGGCCACCAACCTAGACAAAAGGACACCTGAGTATAGGGTTCCAAGCTGAGTATCCTCCTCTTCTTGGGACCTGGAACTGCCTCTTTGTAGGATTCAGGCATCCTAAGGAGACACTGGCACCTTTGCCCTCAGGGAAAGTCTGGTCTTTGATCCCCAATCTCTGGGTGCAGTGGAAGGGAGGAGGTGAAAGCCAAGTCAGTGCTACGCATGACAAAACTTGTTTTGGTTTGGAGAAGACCTGAGAATAAAAGTCGATTGTTCTCATTCTGTCTTGGCCTTTTTTATCCCACTTCCCCTTCCAGTTCAGTGTGAGGTAAAAGGATTCCTGGCCCAATTTCCTCTAAGAATTCCAGTAAGTTTTTCTTAAGGGCTTTAGACTTAAATCAGAGGTCCAGGTCCATCTCCCTCTTTTCTCTTGTTTTTACCTCAAAATGGGGTGCACCCTTGTCTTTCTCTGGTGCCAAGGTCAAAAATGCTCTCCTTCCCTAGCCATCCCTGTCTCTCAACATCTCCATGGTGCCCTCAGAAACTTGGTGCCTTCAGAGGCCACAGCTGTAAAAGCTGTAGTTCCCCTGCAGGAAGATGGGGTGGTGGTGGGTGGTTTTCTGGATCCCTGGCACCTGCTCAGCCCTGGGTGTAATGCCCTGCTTCTGGCTGGGAGCACCTGTGGATCTCTCCTTAAATATGGGTTTGAAGAGAGAAGTCAAGTCAAGGATATGAGTGGGACACAGAGATGCACAAAAGGGTTGTGAGAAGAGGCTGAGGATTATGCTGTTTGGTTCCCACTCAGAGCAACCCTGTATAGGGTTTCCATGGAGCGACTGCTGAGTTTGAACAGACTTTGCAGTTCAAACCAACCGTGCAGTTGAGTGCTTATCCTACAGCGCCACACAAGGACTCCTTTAGGTTAGTGGTGGTGGTTGTGTGTCGTGGAGTGGTTCTGACTCATATTGACCCTCTATAGGGTTTAAGGCTATAAATCTTTACAGGAGCAGACAGCCTCATCTTTCTCCCACAGAACAGCTAATAGTTTCGAACTGCTGACCATTAGGTTAGCAGCCAGACTCATAACCACTAAGCTTATTGACCACATACTGTTTGTGCTACCCAGAGACACTTAAGACCCCTTGTAAAGTGAAGGAAAACAGAGGAAACAAGGGGGACAGCTGGGAGCTAGAGGCAAGGGATTTATGTAAGTCTTTTCTGGAATTGTTTTGCATGCTCTAGAGTGATCTGAGCCTTATGTAAAGAACTGAGTGAATGACCCTTCACATTCTACTTGAAGGCATATTCTCTATGGGATGGGATGCCCCTTTGGTTTCCATATTCATAGAGTAGTAACACAAGTTAGGCATGGAAAGGGACTTTTGGGGGGCAGCTCCTGGGAAGGAGGGAAACTGGCAGAGGGAGTAGAGCACCCAATTCTATTGCTCCTGTGGATCAAGGTCCCTGATGTGTCTGTAACCCAGGATGATTATGATGGCCACTCAAGATCCCGGGTTCTGCAGATTTAGTCTCTCTCTGTATGTTATATTTCTTTTGATGTGTAAACTAGTTCTAAAACTACTTATCTATTCCCAGCCAATTCAGGAAGATGGTAAACTGCCCCTGCTTCTTCTCACCCCTGCTTCCCAAAACTCTTCTGCCAACCTTGCTGGGATCCGGATATTGGCTCTGCTGGGGACATCCCTGCTTTATGAGACCTGGAGATAAATATTGACAGAGTTTAAATAGGTCCAAGTCAGAGATGAATGAATGAAGACCTACCTTTATTAAGGGGGGTTGGTAGGCAAGGGTATGGACATTGGAAGGCTGGCCAGGGCCCAGGCCATTCATGTTGAAGCTCTTCTAAATGGAAAGGCCATGTTTCAGAGAGAAGACTGAGCCCTGGCTCCCTAGAGCACAAAGCTAGTGAGCTTTTAAACTGCAGCAGGAAGAATAGAGGTTAAGAATGAGTTTCCCAAAGTGGGATTTGGGCGGGAACAGAACAAGGTGAAAGATGTGAAAGGGGGGCTTGTCTTGCAGGAACAGCCACATCAGAGACATACTTTGACATCTTGTTTTGGGGCCAAAGATGAGAAGTTTTGGTAAAAGGATGGCAAGAGGGACAGTGCTGCTGGAGATAAGCAGCATTGTCCTGCCATGAGCTATGGGGCTTCTCCCCACTTCACTTTGGGGTTTGTGTCTTAGTTTCTCTGAGCAGCATCCCTCACTAGATCCATGTGAGAACGTCAGGGGAGCCTGTACCTTTCCTGGTGGTCTTTGAATGCCTTTCATTAGGACTGGTCTTCCTCCCTCCACTGTCACATCTGTGGGTTCCAGCTGCTGCCAGCAGACAAGGGTGGACAGCTGCTGAGATTCATGCCAATGTGCATTTGGAACTGGAAGCTTGTATATTTTTAGGCAGGGTAGATAGGAAATGGAGGGCTAAATCTAGGACTGGCCCCTTCTTGACTGGCTTATCTCAGCTTCTCCGTCTATAAAACAAGAGCCATTTCTACCTTATGGGATTCCTGTAGTTTAAAAAGTACCTTGAAAAGGCCAGATGCTGGTGAATGAGTAACAGAAGTGGAGGGTGTTGGCTGTTCCTCCAAGCCAACACATTATGCAATTTCAATTCCTCTTTGTAGCTGAGGTGCCATCTTCTCATCTTACTCCATAAGCTCCATGATACCTATGTGTACCAGGACTTACTGTCTCACCTCCTCCTCTCCCAGCCCATTTCCAGAGCAGGGCACCAACCGGAAACCAGAAACAAAACTAAACCAAACCAAGAACTGAAATCACCTAATTATCTCAAGTGCCTCTAGAAGAGACAAACAGCAAATGAGTAACTCCTATAAAGGGAAGGGTCTTAAGGAGATTGATTACTCCAGGACTCTGACACTATGGAGAAAAATGACAGAGTGGGAGCTGAATTTAGAAATGAAGGACATGGGGAGAGGATAAGAATAACTGTGCCAAAATGGAGGGAAGGGGGAACTGGCTGAAGTGATTTTCAGCAGGGCATACAAACGAAGTGAAAGCAAGTTTTCAACTGTTAGATGAAATTCCCAATTGGAATCTGTTGGGATTACCAATTTAGGCACTAGAACCCAACTAGCTCCTTTATTTTTATCTTTGTGTTTGTGAATATCCCCTACCTTTCTTTGTTAGGGCTCCCTCTTCCCAGTGAGGGAGAGGAGAGGAGAAGGCCCCTTTTAGAAACTGAGGTCCCTCCCTGGCACCCCACACCTCCTTCTTAGCTCCCCTCAGTAAACATCAACAGAGACAACACCTCATGGGGTTCCAGGTCTTTTATTTTCCCTGCTTAATCTTTTCCCCCCCTTCTTTTTTTTTTTTTTACAATCAAATTGGCAGAAAAATGGCTGGCCTGGTGGGTGCTGGGGGTCTGTTGAAAAATCCCCAAAACTCACACTGAGGTTTCAGGTCATAATTTCTTAGGTGAGGAGGGGAGGTTAGGGTTTCTAGAGATTTCCCAACCCACCCTAGAACTTCTTTTTCCAAGTGGCTGGGGACGACATCAGAATAGGCCTCCCATATTGTAAATGAGAGAAGAAGACATTGTCTTCTCTTCCGCTCAAGTTTTACAGATGTGGAGATAGAAGGCTATGATCTCTAATTGCCTACAATCTTCTCTTAAAAATATAAAACACGTGCAGCTGGCTTTGGTACAAAAAAGAAAAAACAAAAACAAAACATTCTGGTCCCTGTGGGATTTTTTCCCTCACCCCCCCAACAAACCATTATGGCCACCCCAACCTTTATTCCATCAACTCTAGGAAGCCAGGTTAACTCCCTGGGGTTTCCATGGAAGATGGAGAAAAGGGAGAACAGCAGTAAGAGGTTGAGGGGAGAGGGGGGAGGGACATGGCCCTGCCTACAGCCCTTCTTAAAGGAACAGTAGGATCCTGTGGCTGCAGCCTCTCCTCAAAGATGCCTGTTGTTGAGGGAGAGCTGTTATGGCTAGAACCCAGCAGCTGCATGGTTAAGCCCAAATATACCCCAGTAGTGTTAAAGGACAAGGCCTCCTGATCCCTATGGCTTGGTTCCCATGTCCCTGGCCCTTTAAATCTCCCCTCTCCCCCATAACTAATAATAAATAAATAAATTTTCCTAAAGTAGGGAAGAAGGCATGAAAAGTTGGCATCTGTGGTGTTGCTTTTGGATGCCACCAGACGGCATTGTGGCCTAACTCCCCCAGCTTCTTAAATGGCCCCAGGTATCCAAGGATCCCAGAAGCTGGCAAAGACAATCAGCAGTTATTTCAAATGCTCCCTCACCATTGGCAGATTGGACTTCCCAAGGTTTGCCCCCCTCAGTAATGTTCTTCATGGGGGCAAAGAACAGGGGAAGGGGCCCTTTTAACTCTCTGAAGCTACAGGCTCCCCATCGCGGCTCTCCGTTTCCTCTGGGATGTCCTGCATTCGGGTGAAGTCTGAAAGAGGGCATACAGATCAAAGCCAGTGAGTGAGTAAAAACTCCAATGAAGAACTGCAATCCTGCTAATGTACTCCATAAGTGAGCTGAGGAGCCTCAAAGCTGTGAAGAGAGGGCAAAGGGTCTGAGAAACTGAGTGAGAGAAAAACCTGTCAATGATGTAATATACCCACACCTAGGTACTTACCTTATAAGTATACAGAGATAATTGCATTAGTAAAATACAAACTATTTTAAGATTATCATATAAAGTCATGGTAGTTTTTAGCTATTCTGTACCCCTGCTTCTCACTGTCCCAGTGTGGTGCTATAGGATAGGTACTGGACTGCTAACCAAACGTTAGTGGTTCAAACCCACCAGCCACTCTCAGAAACCCTATGCAGGGTTGCCATGAGTCAGGATGGATTTGATGGCACTTAACAACAACTCCTCACTTGGAGTCCTGGTGTGGCTATAGGATAAGCACTGGACTGCTAACCACAAGGTTGGCAATTCAAACCCACCAGTCCCTCCTTGGAAACCAAAACCCTATACAGGATCGCTGTGAGTTGGAACTGTTTCAAGGGCACTTAATAACAACTCACTTATCAACTATTTTGTTATCTGACATTTTACACTTATGACTGTAGTTAAAAATCTGCTATCCAAGCTATTCTGCACATTACAATGTAGTTCTGGCATTAAAGACTGCTTAAGTACAAGGTGAGAGTAATAATGCTGGCTGTGGTGGTTAAGGCTACGTGCCAACCTGTCGGGGCCATGATTCTCAAGTGGCTTGTCACTGATGATGTGTTCATCCTCCATTTTTTATATGATCATGACCCATTTTTGCATAATGGCCTGGTCATTATGGAACCTAACCATTTTTAAAAGTGAGAAGTGGTGTATTTCCTAAAGCAACCAGGATTCAAAGAACCTGAAGGTCTTTGAAAATTTCTGACTTAAAAATGGATTTCTGCTTGCAAAGGTTGGAAAGCACCAACCTACTGGAGGAGAGAAAGTTCCTACACTTTGCTTTCTAGAGTTCCACAACCATTAGACAAATTACGAAGTCCTCTCTCTGCCCCTCCCCCGAGAGTTACTGTACTTATGAGGACTTTTGATTCGAGAACATCTATGTCAACTGGCATAACATGGTCCATAAAGACATATGTTCTATATCCTTCTTTGGTACCAACTGGATCTTAACTTGTGAGTGGCCATCTACAATATAACTATTGGTATCTTAATGCTGGAGCAAAAAAATAAAGGTAATCAAACACTCAAGGAAGCAATTAGTCCAAAACAACCACAGCCTCCTCTAGGCTGAGACTAGAACTAGATGGGGCTTAACTACTACGACCAATCACTTTGATTAAGATCTCAATAGAAGATCCTAGACAGAGTGGGAGAAAAATGTAGACAAAAATTCAAAGTCATAAAAAAGCAGATTCTTTGGCCTGATAAAGAGACTGGTGAAACCCTTAAGTCTATGGTCCTTAGACACCCTTCAAGAAACTGAACCCAATCCCAGGGATTACCTCTCAGCCAAATAATAGTCCTAAAAAGTGAACAATAACATCCGTGGGGAATGTGCTACCCAGAACAGTCAACTGTAAGATACCAAAAGGGCAGCAGTTGCCAAAAAACGAAGTTCAGAAGATAAGAAGGGTCAAGAAAGATGGGAGAAAGGAAACAGAACCTATGGAGAAATTGGGAAGAGTGTTATTACACTGGCAGGATTACAACTAATGTCACAAAATAAAATGTGTATAAATTGTAAAGAAACTGAAAAAAAAAAAAAAAAATTAACTATAAATCTCAGCAGTCAACAAAGTCCTATCCTAATATTCTGTGCTCCAGGATGCAGAGGACCTATAACCCAAGTTACACTCCATTCCTATTCATTCTCTTCACCAAGGCCTCACCTCGTGGACTATGGGGTGGAGACAGGCGGCTGCTACCTTCCTCCTCACTGCCAGTGTCGGCATCGCTGCTATCTTGCAGCCGTTCCTCAGGACTGCCCAGCTCTTGCCTCTCCTCAAAAGGCCGATGGACGGAGCGAATAGCAACAGGCAGATCAAGGCGATCATGGCCCCGGCTGGGCTGTGGGTAGTGGACAGGAGAAGTAGCAGACCAGGGAATGAGTAGGGTGAAGACTCCTGGGCCCCAAGACTGTTCTTCCCACTGGCCTCACTTTGGATCTACCACCAACAGATTTTGTTCAGAGCTATCAACCAAATTGTTTTCTTTCAGAACTCACCCATGCACTCATCTAAATTTCTTTTTAGTTTCCCAGCTAATGTCCTTCAAGTCTGTTGTCTGATTTTTGTTCGGGCTCAAATCCCTAACAATTCAATTTCTTTTGGGTTCTCTCAGGGACTTTTACATTCATCCCAAGTTAGTTCACTATTCCAAGCCTCCTTACCTGTGGGGGTGTGAAACTCAAGTACAGGGCATCGCCCGCAGGAAGACTGCGACGACGTGGATCCAGAGCCCTGCGGGCCCAAGGGGCCTCGGCTGGGAGCGGTTCAGTGTGACCCAAGGCGGCCAGCTGCCTGCGGGCCTCTTCAGCGTCCCGCTCCAGCAGAGCCCGAGCCTGCTCACTCTCTCGGAGCCGGGCTTCCAGGCTACCAGCCTCCGTCGCCCTCTCCTCGCCTAGCCGCCTGCAGCGACGAAGCTCCTCCTGCAGCAGTGCATGTTGTCGCTGCAGTAATGCCAGTTCTGTGGCCTGCTTCTCAGGAGCCACAGGGGCAGCCCCAACCCTGCCAGCCTCCCCATCCCGAGAGTTGGCTCTGGACAGTTTCTCTCGCCGCTCAGGACCCTCAGGGAACCGGGCTTCCATCAAAGTGTCCTGCTGGGCCACAGCCGCCTGGGAATAGAATGGGGACAGATGAGTGTATTTGCCCCACCTTCCACTCTTTCCTTTTAGGGAGCCCTGGTAGAGCAGTGGTTAAGTACTTGGAGGCTAACTGAAAAATTGGTGTTTGAACCCATGAGTTGCTCTATGGGAGAAAGATGTGGCAGTCTGCTTCTGTAAAGATTTACAGCCTTGGAAACCCTGTGGGGCAGTGACTTGACTCAACAACAATGGACTTGTTTTGTGTTTTGTCGTCTTACTTCTACTCCTTATCCTCAGGCCAAGGCTATCATTCTTGGGGAGCTGGGGCTGAGGAATTGCATAGATAGGTCTCTTAAATTAGTTCTGCCCCTTCTAAAGGGGCATTCTGGCCTGGTTCCTTCCCCTTATCCATTTAGCCCTTGCCTTGTGGTAGCCTCTCCCCTCACTGACCTGTAGACCATGCAGAAGTCCATAGAGATTGACCAATCGTTGTAACACCTCCTGAGGACAGAGTAGAAGGTGGGAACAGGGACCAAGCTTCAAGACGAGAGAACTGCCCAGAAGTTGAATAGAGGTGGGTGTGGGGACAATAGGGCTCCAGGCACTTTTAAGGTATAGACTCATCCCCACACCACTCCAAATTGGGCACCATTTCTCAGGCTGAGCATACCCTCCCTTTGACCTCCAATACCACCAAAATCCCATCTCACCTCCTGGGGAGATCTCAGCTGATTTCCATTTCGATCCTGCAGAAATGGGCAAAGACAGGGAGTCAGCAGGCATACAAGGCCCGGGTACTGTGCTGAGGGTCTGTAGGCCAGCTGTTCTTGTCCCACTTTCCCACCTTCTTATCCAAGTCCTGGAATCTTTTAAGGACCCACCTTCTGGCTGGAGTCCGAGTCAGCTCTGCAGAGCTCGATGGAGCCATTGAAAGTTCTGGTCTCACCATCTGAAGAGCAGGAGAAAAGGATGGGCCAGGTTCACTTCTTCAGGGCCCTGACACCACTCAATCCTGGGTACCACCCCATTCCTTTTAGCCCCTTCCACTCACTCCTTTGGTCCCCTACCCTGGCACTCACTGGCAGTGACCCCAGGACTGGTGTTACCACTGATGTCTGCTTCCATGGGCAGGGTTGATTCCCGGGGCATTGAGAGAAGCTCTACTCCAGGCCCCACCAGCAGGTCTTTCAGGCCCTCCACTGAGGGGAAAGAGGAAGAGGTGAGCAGCATAGAACACTGTGAGGAGTGGGGAAGGATGCCCTTCATCCAATACCCAATGTTCAAGCATTCATGGAGCAGGGTCTCACCTATACCACCACGTGAGATATAAGTTATTAAAGATGTGTAATGTGGCACTGTGGGTTAATGCACTGAACGGCAAAGTCGGCTTGAGCCACAAGGTTGGTGGTTCAAGCTCACTAGCTGCTTTTCGGAAACCCTATACAGAGTCGCTATGAGGCAGAACTGACTCAACGGCACTTAACAACAACAACAAGGAACATTTCGAAGTATAACAAACAGTATAGACCATGCGGCTTTCCTTGTCATCCTCAGTCCCTGACAGAATGTCTGGCACAAAACAGGTACTCATGGGTGTTTATGGACTGTGGGGCTGAAGTCTCCTTGGTCTGTGTGTCCATATTCTATTTTGATGAGTAGATGGGCCTGGACTCTTCCAAGAGCTCCCTCACCCTCACGGATGGCATCCTGCAGCAGTCGCTCACCACGAGGAGACTCAAGGGATTCCGAGCGGAAAAGGCCCCTGGGCAGGGTGGGCAAGGGCATCCCACTGCTACCATCCTCCTCAGCCTGGAAATGGGTCATCTCCACAAACAGCCCAACCTTCTCTTGAAGCAGCTCCACCAGTGCTCGGTCTTTCTGCTGCAGCTCCACTGTGAATAAGGAACAGATAAGCACATAGGAGACAAGGACTGAGCAGAGTAGCAGCACTTAATTTTGTGGGTTTTTTTCTGCATTTACAAAAAAGGAAAAATAACATTTTTTTTGGCAGGAGTAAGGAGTTCTGGTAGCGTAGTGGTTACAAATCAGGCTGTGAGCCTCTGGGTCAGCAGTCGAAACTACCAACTGTTCTGCGGAAGAAAGATGAGGCTTTCTGCTCCCGTAAAGATTTACAGCCTCGGAAACCCTATACAGGGTCATGGAGTCGGAACCGACTCCACAGCACATAACAACAACAAGGGTAAAATAACACATACTTTTCTTTTTTTAAAAAAGTTAAAAAGGTTTTGGTTTTTTTTGCAGGGACTGCAGGATGGATGTCCCAAGTTTTCATCCTCCCTATCTTCCTTTAGAGAATGTCTATAAATTTCATATGGGCACACGACTGCCCAGTTCAAGATTATCTTTCCTAGCCTGCCTTGCAGGTATATATTGCCACATGACTAAATTCTGGCCAATGGATATGAGCAGCTTTCAGGTGTAAATCCCTGTTCCTTTAGTCCTCCCTGATATCTAGGATTCAGATGTGATAGTGGGAGTTACTTAGCAATGGAAGCTTCCAGTTGAAGATGGCAGAGCTGTACTACCATCCTGCGCTGCTCACCTCTGGACTATGACATGGATAGAAACAATCTTCTACTTTACTAAGCAACTAATGTTTTGTTAGTCTTTTTGTATCGCACTTAGATCATACCCTTGTATAAGACACTATAGTAAAAGAGAAACTCTCCCAAATCTAGTCCACTTCCCAGAGGCAACTACAGTGATAAATATTTTTTTAGATATATTGTGCATACCTATATCCATCCCAATTATTTTTGCATAAATGGTAGCATATATTTTATATTGTTTTAAACTTTGCTTTTTTCACTTAAGAGTGTATTTTACTTTGCTTATGAATCTGCATCAGTCTTATACAGCCATGTCACTCTTTGTAATAGTTGCATAGGATTCCATTGTGTGTTCACATAAATGATTTAACAAACTCCTGGGGGTCAACTTACTCTTGATTCGCCGCAGGTAAGCCTCATCCTCTGTCTCAATCAAGGGGAAGTCCTCTCTGGATGGGCACCTAGGGGGATAATAGGTTGGGTGGGCTTGGGAGGAGGAAGTCAGATCAGGAGTGGACCTCTCCTGAACTTCTCAGGGGTTCCGCTCCTTCCCAAACAAGTTCTAGGCACCCTTTTTCCAGTAAGACTCATCAGCCCTATTCCCTGGTTTCATTCCTTTTTGACTCCTTCCTTTTATAAACACTGGTCATCTGCATTTACTGGTATGTACCTCTCTAAAAAGGAGTCTTGGTGTGGCAGTATAGATAAGAACTGGACTGATAACCACAAGGTCGGTGGTTCAAATCTACCAGCTGCTCCTTGGAAACGCTATATAGGGTTGCTGTGAATTGGGACTAACTAGACAGCACTTAACAACAACAACCTCTCTAAGGGTCACCAGGAGAGGCTGCAGAACATAGACCATATGCAAGCTTTGTTGTTGTTGTAGTCTGGTGCCATCGAGTTGGAACCGACTCATAGCGACCCCATGCACAGCAGAACGAAACAATGTCCGATCCTGGGCCAACCCCACCACTGCTGCCACACTTGACGCCATCAATGATGCCACCTGGCTGATACATTTTGTTGGGGGTCAAAACCAAATCCATTGCCTTTAATTCTGACTCATAGAACTGCCCCATGGGTTTTGCAAGGTTGCAAATCCTTATGGAAGCAGACTGCCACATCTTTCTCCCTAAGGGCACCTGGCGGGTTTAAATCACTGATCTTTCAGTTAGCAGTTGACCATCTAACCACTGGGTTCAAATCCTGGCTCCATTATTTACCAGGTGCTAACTTTTTTAAACGGGAAAATTTTTTCCTTACAGGTTTTCTGTTAGAATTAAATGAAACCATGTAATAGTGCTATGAACAAGGCAGCAATTCAATATATTAATAATTATTAATGATAAAAGTTATAATCTTCACAACTATAAATATTAATACTATTAATAAAGGCCACTGTGGATCAACTATCAATGGAAAGGTATCTTGAAATGTTTTTCTAGATTGGACAATTTTGAACTTTTGAATGTGTTTCTAAAAATTTCTTTCAAATACATGAATTGTAAAAGTAAAAAAAAAAAAAAGGTTTTACTTATAAAGAAAGGAGAATCCATTCCCTGAAAGTTAAAAACATAATCCCAATTAGTTTATTCCTTAGACATAGTTGTTTGCGATCCACTGTCATGTGCTTCACTTGACTTTTTCTTCCCAACACAATTGTTTTTGTTGTTAAGTGCTGGCGAGTCAGTTCTGACCCACAGCGACCCTGTATAGCGAGCGTTTCCGAGAAGCTTGAACCACCAACCCTGCAGTTCAAACCAACTTTGCAATCCAGCACATTAACCCACAGCGCCACGCCAGGACTCCATCACAATTAGTCGGCCTCAAATCTAGTGAGTGCTCAATAGAAGCTGCAGATTTGCTGCTTTAGCACACTAAATGATTGTCTTCTTGCCCCTATTGTAGTGAGTTTGCAAGAGTTGCTGTTTTTATTTATATTATCAGAGTCCTGGTGTGGTGTTGTGGGATAAAGAACTGGACCACAAGGTCAGTTTGAACCACAAAGTCAGTGGTTCAAATTCACCAGCTGCTCCTTGGAAACCCTATACAGGTCCGTTAGGGGTCGGAACCAACTCAATGGCACTAAACAACAAATGCAATACAAGACAAATGCTCCTACAAACCAAATGAGCTTTGGTGGTGCAATGGAGTAAGTGTTGAGCTACTAACAACTAGGTCAGTAGTTCAGACCTGCTTGCTGCTCCATAGATTGCACAGATTTACAGTTTCAGAAACCCCAAGGAGCAGTTCTAGTTTATTCTATAGGGTTGCCAGGAGTCAGAATGGACTCACTGACAATGTTTTTTTTTTGTGTTGGGGGGTTGTCTACAAACGAAGGTATTAATGCTGCTGAAACTACTTTTGGCTGGCAGGCATGCCACTATGTGACAGCTCAAAATGTTCCTTTGTTTGTCAGTATATATGAACATAGATGATCTTTCCTGTGGTGGGCCACCTTGTCTCCACCCCAACCTCTGCCTCTGTCTCTGAATGTCAGGTTAGCAGTGGCCTTGGACTTGATATTGCAGATACCCTGAGACCACACATCCATGCAGATAGCAGGCACACACTCACACGCGCACACTCTGCTGAATGACACGGATCCAGGTGCTCCGGTCATCTCGGGATGCTGTGTGGACCTCATACATCTCAGGGGGCGCTGCACTGATCAGAAACATCCCTTTCTCTTGGTTAGCGATGTCCCGTACGATCAGATTCTGCAGTGAGACTACAGAGGGCTTGTCCTACAAGTCAGGAAAAAGGAAGGATTAAGCCTGGGAATTCCAATTGTTGGATATTTGGCTCTTCCAGACTTCTGGAAAGTCTAAAGCGCTGAGGTGTCAACTTAAGATACAGTTCAGAGTCTAGGCTTTGAAGTCAGCCAGAGGGAACTTAGAAATGTATGGCCCTTGAAAAATTTGTTAACTAACTTTAAACTTTACTTTCTTCATGTACAAAATGAGGATACTAATAATAAACTTTCCTTACAGGGATAAAAGGTTTGTGCACAGTAACTATGCTAGTTAGCTACTCTTATCATTAACTTGTAGTGGTAGTTATAAGTGTTGTTTGTGAAACACTCCAAGGTTCCTTTGGGTATGGATAGGAATGCAAAAAGAACCTGAAACACCTGTCTGTGTGGAGAAAGGAAAAGTAGGAAGAGTCTCACCAGGGCAGGAAAGATGTACTTCTGGTCCTTCTCCTGGAGAAACACTAGCACATCAGTCATCAGCAGCATCAGCACATCTGGTGGGTGGACAAAGGTGGGAGAAGTTGGCACTACAGAGTCTGAGCAGTTGTTTCTCTCTTAGTGACCAAGTTACCCCATCAGGTTAGAATTCTTCCTGGCCTCACTGCCCTCTGATTGCTTTCTCTATCTTTCAGACCTTCTAAGGCCCATTCTTTTTTTTAAAGTTTTTATTGTGAATTATGTGATCGTTTACATGAGAGAACATTATCTTTATATTCGTCCTATCATATTTCATTTCATTGCAATGATTACAATCCCCTGCATGCATCATCAAACACCCAAAGGGTACACCCCACATGCCTGCCCCCCAGTCGCCAGCACACCAGCCCCTCTCCCTCCCTGAGTCTAGAGTTCCCAGCTGCTTCTTCTCTCTATGTCATTGTCTCTGCCTCCATCCCTGGCATCACTGCTTCTCTGGATAGGGTCTTGCACTTTGCTTTTCTCCCTTGATGGTTCCAAGGACTTCTGCTCCTGGACTGCAAAATCAACCACTCTCCTCCTTTTGTTACAAAACGTCTACCTTTCCCTTTCCAACACTCAGTCAGTTAAGGCCCCATTCTTGTTAACTCAGAAATGGGGGCGGGGAGGAAGGTCCATGTGTTATTAGATAAAGCAGCTTTTTAAGCCAGAAAACACCTTGAGGGATCACTGAAGGTCTTTGGAAAAGCCATCCTTAGGATAAGCATTGGATCGCTAACCACAAGGTCGGCAGCTCAAATCCACGAGCCACTCCTCGGAAACCATATACATGGTTTTCTGAGTCAACACTTAACAACCCTACTAATGTAGGTTTCCTACCCTAGAGTCTAGAGATCCTTCACATAGCGATGGCTAGGCGTTAAGGATCGGTAAGCCTGTGAAAATTGCATGCTTGATTTTATGTATTACTTAATACACACATATATTTTTCCAGATGCAAGACTGTAGAATTTTTGTGAGAGTCATAAAGGAGGGACCAACCATTTTTCAGCTCTTACACTCCTAACAGCTAAGACCTTTTGGATATGTGACCTAGATTTCCTTTACCCCAGAATATTGCTGCTTCTCACTTTATGCTTGTTTGGTGGGGAGAAAGAAAGTTGGATTCCTTCCTTTAAAGGACTGAAAGATGCTTCTTCACTCAGCCATCCCTCCTTCTACCCACCAGGTCGCTCCTTCCTTTTCCTTCTCTGCCTTGCCCATCATATTCTCCCATCCTAGCAGATGGGGTCCTGCACTGTAAGACCCAGGGAGGAAATAAAGGTCAATTCCATAAAACTTGGATGCCACAGTCAAGAAAACACGTACTCACTCCTTTGCCCTTGGAGATCCTGCTAAACTCTGGGCACACAGAAGGGAGGGGCTTTTGCTAAATGCTTCAGAAATAAGCTCTCCAGCCTTGCTATTTTTAACCCCCGATGGTTTATATTCTTAGCTGCTGTGTGGGAGGGATGGAAAAGGATGAAGGAGAGAGGCTGGTGAAGACTGACAATATCCAAGCCTGTGGATTGGGGTTGTCATGACAGAGGGACAAAGGCTCAGGTTGATGCTGGCCTCAGACATTACAGTTTACTTTTGTTCCTCAATCCTCACCTCAGAGCTGCTTTTATCTCACCTTGCTTTAGATAGGAAAGCTTTTGTTGATGCACACAAATTCTGGGGAGAGGGTCTGGGAAGTGTGTCCCAACACCTTTCTCTGTTCTTTTCTCTTCTGTGCTGCCCATGCTTCCCTGAGCTCGGTCCCCATCTCTGGGTTTGCTCCAGCTGTACTCCCAAAACTCCTGCTCATTGCCCACCCCTGGTAGCTAGGATTCCAAATGGTGGAATCACTGCCTTGATCCTGTCATTTGCTTCAGGATAGCTTTAGATTCCTCATCAAATTGGAGACTCAGAGACCAAAGAAATGAATAAATACAGAGAAGAAAGTCCCTGTATGATCCATGGAATACATGGGTCATACAAACAGTTAATGTGATCACTGCTAACTGAAAGGTTGGTGGTTCAAATCTACTCAGAGGTACCTTGGAATAAAAGCCTGACAATCTACCTCTGAAAAATCAGCCACTGAAAACACTATGGAGCAGAGCTCCACTCTAACACACACGGGATGGTCAAGAGTCAGAATAGACTCCAGGTCCGCTGGTTTTTTGGTATGGTCCACTAATTTCATCCAGAATTTAGACTTTTGCTGTAATAGAGACCACATTTTTTGTTTTGATTGGGTCTTATCCTAAGCATGGGGCCACAGAAAGAGGTTACAGGGCAGGAGGCTTCTCTATCTCCGACTTTGAACCCTTGCCTGGTCTGTCCCGAAGACCACTGACCTTTGAAACGCCCAGTAGCTGTCTTCCAGAGCAGACAGCCATCATGAAGGAGCTTGCGTCGCAGAAGCTCTTCTCGGCCAAAGGGACCCTTGCCAGGCACCGGGGTCTGGGCACGGGGGTCCATGCGGTTGTAGATCTCTTGGAGGCGGGCCCCCTTCTCCAGCTCATGCACATCCTGGTCCACATTGGACAGCAATTCCTTCACCAGCCCCAATGCTGCTGTCAGGTCCTGGCGCTCCTCCTCAATCCCTGTCACCGGGGGTAGGGGTGGAGGAGGCTCAGCCAGCTTCATTCTAGCTCTAATTCCCGGCATGCTTCAATTTCACCTTCAGAGGCACCCCGAGTCCCACACCAGGCTGACCCTTCCCCTTGGCTGTCCTGAGCTTTTCCTCACCCCAGATAGCCCTCTCCCTCCCTGCATCCTCCTACTCACCATGGGAATGCTGCAGGATCCGGTTTATGAGTACTGGGTACTTAGTGATGCGCTGAGTTACCAGCAGGATGCACTCCTGTACCCCATGCCGCTTCAGCACGGCTGAGCGGGTCACCTTCTACAAAGGAAGAGGCAGGGCTCAGGGCCAATTGGGTGGGCAAGAGAAAGAACACTGGACTTAGAGCCTGAATTCTGTGCCAGCCCTGCCTTGGTCTCATTGATCACATCTAAAAAATGGGACTATTGACACTACCACTGTTTTGTTGCAAGGACCAGTCAACATACCCACCCTCTACTGCTGAGTCGATTCTGACTCGAAGCAACCCTAAAGAGCAGAGTAGGACTACTCCTTAGAGTTTCTGCAGCTATAAATCTCAAGGAGAACAGACAGCTTCATCTTTCTCCTGTGGACCAGCTAGTTGGCTTGAACCACAACCTTGCAGTTAGCAGTATGATGCTTAACCCACTGTGTCACCAAGGCCCCTAACCAACACAAGATAGTGAAAGCAGGGGAAAACTACTATGAAGTGCTCTACCAGTATGAGGGGCTGTTAACACGATCTTGTTTGGGTGGTGGGAGTTTCCACAAGGGTCAGTAAACTTTTAAACCATATCTTTGACTCTACGTGGTGCAGCACATAAGCAACCTCTCAGAGTGGAGAGGCTGAGCTTCAGTCATTAGAGGAGTGATCCTGGAGAATTGTACTCACCCGGATGAACTGCTGGAAGCGTTTGTCTCGTGCATACAGCTCCTTATAGAGTTTTAAGGCCTTAGTATGACGGCTGCAGAACTCCGAGTAGGTCTTACGCATCTGCTCTGCACTGGGGCCAGAGAACTAGAAGTAGGGGGAACAAGACTAGGTCAACATATCCCCCAAAGCCACACCCTATTCCTTAGACACATGGCTGCGCTCCTGCCAAGAAGACTGGCTTCTGGCCTCTCCAGCTCTCCTTGGCTCCCCACCACCCCCTAGAGCTTGGAGACAAGAAATGTTCACTCTGGTCACATGTTCTTCTATGAATATTACCAAAAGTTCTGTCTCTTCCCACCTGACTGATGAGCAAATCTCCCAAACGATGGATGACGAAGTTCCGGGTACTGCCAGGGCACAGAGCCTGCCGTCGGCGTTCTATCAGTTGGCTGAGGAAGCGTGTGTGGATGTCACTGAGCTCATCCACACAAGGAAATAGGCCCTGGACCACGCCTGGCTCCACCTGTAGCTCTTCCAGCATCCCCGTGCGGAAGAGACGGGTCATGATCTTCAGTGTCCGTACATGGTGCAACTCTGTCTGGATTAGCTCTGCGTGGCAATGGAACATTTGGCCTCTAGCCTGGCTTGGTCGCTGTTGGTGGGGCTCTGGGATGGGGCTCTTGGGGCTCAGATGAAGTTTCCAAGGACCCTACCATTCTACACTATTCTTATCTTAGATAATTTTCTTTTTCTTATCTTGCCACCACAAGAACCATGTGTCCTCTACATATCTCCATTTCCCCAGCCCCTAGCATGGTGTTGGGCATGAAACAGGCATTCAAAGAAGGGACAAAGACAGGGCCTTACAGACCAGCAGCCCCAAGAGATAGGGGTCCAGTGGGCAATTGGTGGGGGCCAGGCGGGTTTCAGGGCCAATAGGCTATGGCGGAAAGGGTCCTGAAAGGGAAGTCTAGAAGAAGGAAGGACCTGGTAAAGGGAGAGGAAGGCTGCAGGTAGGATTCTTGGCTCACCATAGATAACATCCTGCTGCTTCATCACTTCCTTTTTGTGCTGCTGTAGGAAGCTGCTATCCACAGCAAGGCTCCAGGAGTCAGCTGCGAAGTCCTTCTCATCCATCTCAAAGTCACTCATCAGCTCATTGTAGATCACCTCTGCACCTGGGTGTTGGTGAGAAAAGCAACAAAGAGCCAAATTCTCTTCCTTGGGCCATTCTCCAGATTCCTTTCCAGGCCTGCCCCCACCAACCACTCTTACCTAGCCCTTTCCAGCTTCCTCAGCTCTCCTTCAGACCTAGCTATGCTCACCTTCATCAATTAGGGACTCCACCGATAGGGTTCTGTTCCGCATATTGAGGGAGTCTGTGGACTGTGAGAGGATCCGGCGCAGGCCCAGAGGGGACTCATCATTAAAGTGTCTGAAGGAAGTGGAGGTAGTCTATGTCACCCTCCACCCAGGCAAGAGACCCCTTCCCAGATGGAGAACCGAGATCAGAATCTGAAAGTGGGTCACCCTGAGCTCTCCTTACCTCCTGTCTACAACTGTGAACTCAGGGATGGAAAAGGACCTCTCAGCCCCTAGGTCACAACTGCCACACACTCTGTCTGGCTTGCCCTTCTCCAAACAGAGGCTTACCCAGCAATGTTGGTAGTGGAAACACTCTTGGATAAAGATAAGGAGGAGCGGCCACGTCGGGAGCCAAGGAAGGACTGTCGGAAGCTGTCAGAGGGGTAGATGGCAGAGGTAGGCCGCTCCCGGGTTGTTGCTGCGGAAGAATGGAGTTACAGAGAGCCAAATGCTGGGGCCCTCCAGAACTTGGGCATCCCAAACCCTCAAGAGGACATAAGGCATCCTCTTTCACTCTTGTCCCCCTCCACAGTTGCATAAATGATAATAACAGTGATAACCACAGAGTCACCTTATATTTGTGCAGGACTTTTAATGTTTACAAAGAGCTTTGTACTTGTCTTATCTCTTACTCTGCAGCAAGCCTCTGAGCAAACTAAATCTCAAAAAAGTTAAAAGACTTGTCCAGAGTGACTCACCTAGGGGCTGAAAAGGACTGGGACCCTGGTCTTTTTAGGTTAGTATCATGTTCACTCAGTTACACCAAAGCTGAACTGACACTTAACAGCTGCTGCCAACACTCCCAGAATACATTGTGAATAACTGATAATAATATGCAGCATTTGGCCAGACCCAGATGACCAGCTGCCTTAAACCCTAGCTAGCCCAGCTTTAACTCTACTGTCCTGCTTCCAATTGAGGGCAGAAGATGCTGTGTCTGTGAACGGCCTCATGGGGGCAGCAGAGGTTATGGGCTGAGTGGCTTGGAGTCCAGGGTCCTTTGGGGGCTCCTCCATTCCCCGTACTACTCACTCTTACAGCGTAGTGAAACAGACTGCAAGGCAGTGTTGTTTTTCAGCAAGGCAGCTTTCTGTTGCTGTGAGACAGAGCAAGAGAAATAACAAGAATAGCTGTCACTGGAGGGGGTCACCCTGTAAGGAACAGGGTAGGTGCAAAAGCTGGGCATCTGGCCCCATAGGGAGAAAGATGGCATGGTGTTTAAGGGCATCAGGGTAGCTGAGCCCAGTGTCTTCAGCAGTCGCCTGGTGCACGTGGGGCCTGGGGCCTGGGGATGGGGTTCTGGGCTGCCCCATAAGTAGGCACAGAAGTTGAGAAAAACAGGGTAAGGAATGAATGGAAAAGGCTTATGGGTACCACACACTCACTACCCTCTCCCCCAGCCCTCTGCCCTCCCTGGCGTCTCACCTTCTGCTTGACCTTGGTACAGTTGGCGAGGGTGTCTTTACAGCGGTTGTGGATAGTCACATTGCAGGCTGGGAGGGTGGGGTAGAGAGGGTGAAGGGAGGGTCGGGTGGTACAGGAGGGAACACACCCACATGCAGACACCCATCTCCCCCTGGCCACACAGTCCTCAAAGACTTCCTGCTCCCCACTTCCCAGGCTTCTTGGCATTACCACACCCCAGCTCTTCCTCCTCCCACCTCCCCCTTCCTCCAGACAGAAAGTGAAAAAAGAGGGGGTACAGATGCTGAATGAAAGTAACCAATCAGGAGGGGTGGGCAATCCTGACTCAGAAATGCTTTCAGGGATGGATGGGATAGAGGAAAGGAAGATGGGCTTCCTTGCCAGAGATGGGTTCAAGAAGCACAAGATAGTTAAGAATGGCAGATGAAAAAAGGCTTCTATAGAACAGAAAGTGGCACAGGGCAGCTGGGATGAGGCTAGGGCAGAGAAGGCGAAATGAACATTTCTTGAGCATCTAGTAAATATTCCACATTGACTTTATCTTAACACCCTTTGAGGAGGCCTGGTGTGGCCTGTAAGATAAGGACTGGACTGCTAATCCCAAGGTTAGAGGTTCAAACCTACCAGTGGCTTCTCAGAAACCCCATTGTCATTGTTAAGTGCTGTTGAGTTGATTCCAATTCATAGCCACCCTATATAGACTTTCCAAGGAGCAGCTGGTGAGTTTGAACCACCAACCTTTGGGTTCAAACTGACTGCGGGCCAGTGCTTTATCCCACAACACCACAATACAGGGTCACTATGAGTTACAATCAACTCAGTGGCACTTAACAACAACAGCCTTTGGGGCAAATTCGATTATTCCCCTTACAAATGAAGAACCTGTCTTGGAAAAGCTAAGTCAGCTGCTGGAGGCCACATAGCTAGTGATACAGCTGGTATGTTTACTCAGGCCTGCCAGAATCCTAAGATCATACTTCTTCCATTGCTCCATATAACATGTCCTTGACCTCTAAAGCAGCTCAAAGTCTGAAGGATCCAGTGAGAGAGTGCCCTGTCCCTAGAAATCTGCCTGCTTCAGTACTGCTCAGCAATGCCTGCTATATTATGGCCAGTCTGCCTCTCCCTTCTAGGCCTGGGGAGTCCTGTTCCCCAACTCAGGCAAACCCACATCTCCCACACTCCATCTGCTTCTCCCCCATCCACCTTACGATAGGGTAGGAGAGTGGAGGAATAGCCAAGCCTACACACTGGGCCCACAGGCTGTCCCCTTCCCCAACATGCCCTCAGCCTAGGCCCTCTAACTTCCCCTCCCCCATCCAACAACACCGGAAACTCTGCTAACTCCTTCAGACAATACCCAGCACCATGCTCACTTCCACAAATACAAGGAAAGCTGGGTGGGGCACAAGGAGGCAGACAGAAATGGAGGCTGGGGCTGCTCCCTCCCACCCCACCTTGGAGCTCCCTACTCTATCCCCAACACCCAGTGTCTCTGGATCGAACCTCCGCTTTCCACCTGCTCTCAAAATAGTGCTGCCCGCCTCCCCTGTTCCCCTGGCAACAAGCTTCCGGATTGGGAATTTTGTTAGGTCTCTAGAGGTACCTAGATTGGGGTTCCCCTCCTCATCCTCCTAACTCTAAACTGAACAGTAAGGAAGTAGGACGGCCCTCACTGGTTCTTCACAGGGATTTAAAGCTGGAGTTTTAGTTCCATTGCTCAACAGCAGGTCACAATCCCTCCAATCCTGCTCTAATTATAAGCATCTCTGCCGTCAATTCAGTAGGAACTCAGTGGACTACAGGGACAGGCATCTATAGGAAGAGTCCCTGCTATGGATAGGTGTGGCACTGTGGGATAAAGCACTGGACCACAAGGCTGCTTTAAAC
The DNA here is from genome assembly GCF_000296735.1 of Chrysochloris asiatica. Lineage (NCBI taxonomy): Eukaryota > Metazoa > Chordata > Mammalia > Afrosoricida > Chrysochloridae > Chrysochloris > Chrysochloris asiatica. Next base: position 14,743,987 of record NW_006408560.1, read on the forward strand.
CACAATGTTGGAGGTTCAAGCTCACCAGCCGCTTCTTGGAAACCCTACACAGGGTTGCTATGGGTCAGAACCAACTCAACAGCATTTAACAACAACAATGGGCATTTATAGCTACTCTCTGCTTACATTCCTTAAATACAGATGTGAGTGAATGTCAAGAGTCTGCCCCTTCCCCAACACACACACAAACACACTCCTGCTGTATTTCTTACTTCTCACTATGTAGTCAGACTAGAAATTTGAGAAAGCAGAGATTTCTGGCTTTACCTCCAGTCATTAGAAAAGAAAGGGCAATGGGGCCCTAAAGTCCTGAATGTCCACTTCTGCCCAAAAAGATGGGCATAACCAGCTGCCTAGCTGGCAGCTTTCCATTCCCCTCCATGTCCCCCCCACCCCCCAACCCTCCACACATAAACATTCCTGCTTCAATAGTTCCCCCAACCCTCAGCAGCTGTTCTGGGAGCCAGAGGGATACCCAGTGGCCGACAGCTGCAAGGGGAATCATCCCAACCTCCCCTCCCCCATATTCCCAGCTAGTCTTTCCTGCTTATGCCACCCTGTTCTGCCGTATTCCAATAGCCACCACCCTTCATTGTGAGAAAGGGGTACAGGGGATCAAGCATCTGACCCTGGCACTGGGGCCCAGCTGGGCTCAGAGAGGAAAGCAAGCTAAATAGATCAAGGGCAGAAAGGACAGATAGAAAGATTAGTCAGTGGGCACTGAGTCAGAATATAACATTCAAGGTCCCAACTTACTTGGGCAGATGAGGGCTTCCTTGGCTGTGATGCTCTTGTTACAGGCATAGCACATGGTCATGCCTGAAACTGAGATGGTGGTGAAGAGGTGCCCATTGGTGTAGCGGGCATCCTTGGCTTCCTTCATCTTCTCCTTTTCCCGGGCCTGTGGAAGGAATGAGAGAGACCGGGTCTGTGGAAGGAAATGAGACTGGAAGCTGCTAGGATAACTGAGGAGCTCCAGAGAGAAAGGCTGAGGACAGAGGCAAGGGAGAAATGCCTCAAGCAGGCCTGCTGCAGTATGTCTGAGATAACTGTCTATGAGTGACCAGGCCAGGCACTGGAACAGGTAGCCCTGAGGGGCTCTGGGTCTCTGACCTACCTGGCCCCTGCGGCTCGGCTGCCTCCTGTTGCCGCTCATCTCCTTGGCTCTAGACCTTGGCGTCCTCACTCTACCTCCCAGCCCTAGCTCTGCTCGCCCCCGAGCTGCTGTACTCGGCTTCTCTGTGCTGGGGGGGAAGATGCGCAGAGAGGAGGGAAGAGCAGGCGAAGCAGAGGGTGCCAGCTCACCAGCGCTTTCAAATCTATGGGAGTTAGCTCCTCTTATAACCATGACAACCAGTGTTGGAGCCTCTGTCTCTGTGGCAGTCATACCGGGGGTGGGGGGGGTGGAGGAAGTAGGGCAGGAGAGCCCCTTATTAGATTGGCTGAAAGGAGCAGAATGCCTCCATTGACTCCCCCAGTCCAGGCCAGCACCCCAAAGCTCAACATCTTCCACAACATCAGTCAAACATCAGTCAATGGATACTGGACCTCTTTCTGAGAGGTAGCCTGCTAACCTCAAAGCAGGAGGAATCTGGTTTGAGTCTCTGTTTACTTCCACTCTCTGGGGCCTTTATGACCTTTAGGTTGTTTTTGATAGGAAGTCTCTTCTACAGTCTAACTTATATTCCTCTTTGATGTAAATTACTCCCCTCTCATATTGCCTCTAAAATAACACTAAAACCTAGGAGAACACCCACGATTCCTCCTCACCCAATTCATCTCCCTACTCTAGAAGGTCCTTTCTGACATCTATCTCCATCCTTCAGCTGCAATGTCAGTCCAGGCTTTAGTCTCCGTAGCTACAAGGCGCAGTACGTGTCCTCCCTTCTCAGCTTTCTCCTCTCCTGTTCTCCTTGGCCTCTTTGCTGGCCCTCCTCAAGCTTGAGAGAGTGGAAGGTTGAGGATACCATCTTCCTGTCACTTCCAGGACCTTCTGCAGTTGGAATCTCGGATCCCTGGATTTCTCCTCCACTTTAGGAGGATGGAGAAGGGGAATAGGAGCTGATAAGACCACTCCTTTAGGTTTCCCTGTCTTTCAGAAATCAAAGAGCAGGATCCAGACAGCTGAGAATGAGATGAGCCAGAAATCTGAAGAACACTGACTGGGGTCCTGGACAGCAGAATTAGAACTCTAATGGAGAGCCCTGGGCCTGGACCTCAGGAGACTGGTCCTGACTCACAGCTCCAGCCACCCCTGCAGGCCTGGTGGGTAAGATGTGGGGGAGGAGAAGGGCTGCTCTGGCCAGTGCTCAGGGCAGAAAAGGGAAGTATAGAGGGGCTGAGGCAACGGTGCAAGGCCCAGAGGGCACTAGGCCACAGTGAGCTAGGGTCTCCTAGCTTCCTTGTGGCCCAACAGCCTTCTTTCTTCTGCCTCTTCTCAGAGCCTCCAGGTTTACCTGCTGTTGCTGTGTGCTACCGAGTAGGTTCCGACTCATGATGACCCTGTACAGGTTTTCCAAGGCTGTAAATTTTTATGGGAGCAGAAAGCTTCATCTTTCTTTTGCTGATCAGCTACTGGATTGGAACTTCTGACCTTGTGGTTAGCAGTACAATGCATAACTCACTCTGCTAGGAGGAAGTTTTTGTATGAGTATAGAGTTCTTGAGGTTGTTCCCTTCTCTTTTCTCTGTTTACTTCTCTTCCTATGTCCTAGCCTCTTTCCCATGTTCTCCCTTCTTACCTCAGGATCTCCCTTCTCCCTCCTCTACCTATCTCCTTCTCACTAGCCCACACACAGCCTTGCCCTCCCTATCTTCCAGAGCTGCAGGCTAGCTTCTCTCCACCTAGGACTGATGAGAAAGTTAATGTTCCAGCCTCCCTATGTTACCTACCTATCTGGACCACTAAAAAAGTCTTCATGTATCTCACTCCAAATCATAGTTCTTTATTTAGGTCAAATCCCCTTCTCTGAATAATAACCTTATAAACCTCAAAGACCAAGTCCAATGATCTCTTGTCATTGTCACATACATTCCTTGTTTCCTGTCCTCCCAGCTTTCTCTATGACACAAATAAAAAGTCAGTGCACTTCCTACATTTGAAATGTTAAAAAAGAGTACAAAATAAAAAGAATAGCTTATGTCTGGATCAGGGTCAGCATGCGACTTATAGATCTGTCTAATGCTGTTATAAGTGTCGTTTCCTTACCCTACCTCTGTCCCAGCCCTCCAGCCTCAGGTCTCCAAGGCCACTCACTTGCCCAGCCAGCTTTGACAGGAGTGAAGAAAGGAAGAGAGATGGGACAGCAAAAGGATGGGCTCTCCCTCTCTGGCATCAATGTCCCACAAAGTGACAACCCAGGCGCTCTGGTTCTTACCTCCTCCACTTCCTGACACTCACCCTCTCTCGTAGTAACCCCCTCTCTAGGTGGGCTAGTAGTGGGCAACAGCCACAACAGCAGCACATCCCAGCATGGGCACTGCCCAGCAGCAAGCAGCCTGGCACTGCCTAGTTCTATTGTCTGGGAGGTGGCCTGTGCCCACCCCAGAGCTCAGGCTACTACGGCTGGAAGGACATGGGCCTGCTGACCAGAGACAGGATGAATAGCTGATTTGGTTCTTTGCTCTTCTCTTTTCTTAAGGTTTTCTTAAGCACATCAGTCCCCCCAACTCACACACCTATCAGGATAGAGTTATCCTGTCACTTTCTCATAAACTCTCATGGGAAGTTTCTTGCTACATACCCTTCATCTACACACCACTGCTGCATCAAAGATGAAATGAAATAAAGCATGTGAGAACACTCAATACATGTTTTGAAATGAAGGAAGAATGGTTGAATGGCTGGATGGACAGACACTGTCTAGAACCTCTGCCTCTGCTTTAAGGACTCTCCGCATTCCTTAGAGATTCAGAGGCTTTAGTCTCTTGTTTCTGTTTCTGCCTTCTGCCCCTCTCTCCTAATTCCTTAGAGCTTAGACCTGAGTGTTTCTTCTATAGGTCAGGAAAAAGGCCAACTCAAATCTTCTTTTCATTTTCACCCCAGATAGGATCACAGTCATTTGGGAAAGAAAAACTGAGTAAATGGCATGAAGGTATTATGGGTAACTGCCTAAAAGCTCAAAGCCAGATATGAGTCTTCTAACTTCTCTCTCAGGCTGAGAGATGATGAAAACAGTGACATACACCAAGGACAAGGTGATGCTAAGGCCAAGACTTGGACTTCTTCTTTTTCTCCCCCTCAGTAGGCAGCAGGGACTGGCAGAGCCTCCTCAGACGAATTTGAGCTTGTCTGAACAAGGCCAGAGCCCTGAGAAGCTCTACCAACTTCATCGGGTATGTCCAAACTAAGATTGCTGGGAAATTCACTCAAAATCACCTCTGTTCCAGCAGCAACTGAAAGTAGCCCCTTTCCCAAGATGGTGAGGCCTTGTCTCTGTAAGGTGACCAGGTTGAAATCAAGATGACGGGCCATGACTGACCTCTGGAGGATTCTGCTGGGGTTTGGGGTTTAAGTCACCTGTGGCTCAGTCTCTGCGCAGCAGGGCTGATGAGTCATAGGCTGGGAAGGATACTGAGTCACGGAGGATGAGCTATGGAGTTAGGAAGTAAGGAAGGAGAGGATTCCTGGCCATGGGGCTGAGGAGAGGGCCCAGGACGGTCTCAGCCAGGCCCTGTCTCTTTATGAGCTTCTAGGGGTAGGATTAAGGCAGGGGCCTGAAGGGAAGGCGGCCAGGCCAAACGGAAACACCAACACCACAGCCAGAGATATCATGCAGAAAGGCATTGGCAAGCACACAAAGGCACTTAATAAATGCTTGCTTAATGAATGAAGATGAGGCATTGGGGGTGAGCATACTAGAAAAACAGAGGAGGGGTCTAACGGCCATCAGGAATAAAACCAAACTAGACAGGGGTAAGGGCCCTGAGACCCAAGCATCCTGGACCCTTGCCTGCCCCCCACCCAGCCACACCTGTCGGGCTAGGAGAGAGAGTCAAGCGGAGGGGGCGGGGGGGGCAATATAAACAGACAGGCATTTGTGCAGGGGAACAATAGCCATGTCAGGGCTCCCTGCCCTCCTGGCACAGGGCAGGCCGGCTGGGTTAGGAGGGGGGCAGCTGCTAACTGTCCCCACCCCCCAAGGAAACATAAACAAACCCAAAAGGATCCAGCTAGCTCCTTGCAGCCATTTCTCTTACCAGCTCCTGGAACCCTAACCAATCCACTCACTCAGCTCCTACGCAATACTTCAAACCAGAAACTGAAGCTAAGAGTGGAACTACTTCTTCATGTCCAGAAAGCATGGGCCCCTTACTTTGGGGACCATTGATCAAAACAGTAACGAAGAGCACCTGGAGACAGACATTGGCAGGAAGGCAAACACACACACACATATACCACATAAACGACATTCATGCATATTCACATCTGTTCCCTCTGATTCCAAGGTTACTCTTCTAGGGAAGCCAGTAAGACTAAGATCAGAACCTCTCTTTCTTTACATTCCTTGGCTGACCCAGCAGATCTTCCTTCAGACATCATCCAAACCCCCTGAAAGCACTCACTGACTTCCCTAAGCTTTCTGCTTCCTCTCCCTATCACGTTTCTCCCCTCCCCCTCAGCTCTTTCCCTAACCTTCAAGACCTCTAGATCTTTTATTATGCCCCCAAAGTCTCAGTCTCCCAGGAGACCCGCAATTTCTCAACTCCCTCCAAACTGGCCAGCCCTTTCAGCTCCCCTGGGCTCACCAGCTCTCCTCTCCTGCTACTCTCCTAGTCCAGCGCACAAAGCCAGCCACCTCTCCATTCCACAGAACAAAGAAATAGTCCCTCTCCTCTCTCTCTACTCCACCTGCCCACCACAGGCTCCAAAGCCGAGGTTCCAGAGAATCCAAGGGAACCCCCAGCCTCCAGAGTCATCCCTGGCTCTTTAGCCCTTGCTTACTCCTAGACAGAAAAGGACCCTTTGTTCTGAGTGGGATGAAGGATAAAGTTGAGAGAGGGCGGAGGAGAAACAGAGGATATAAAGAGAAAGGGGACCTGTGGGGTTCAGGGCTTGTAAAGGTAGGAAGTAGAGCATTGAGAATTGAGGGGGTGAAGAACTGAAGACAGCTTGGAAAAACAGAAATGGAGTGAAAAGAAAAAGGAAGCATGGGGGGGTGCTGTACAGAAAGATCCTATGGGGCTACGGGGGTAGGAAAGAGAAGCGGGGTTAGGAAAGAGAAGCGGGGTTAGGAAAGAGAAGCGAGGTAGAGTTTACCTAAATTCCTCCCCAAGGAGAAAGGTAAGAAATGGTGGTGGGAGGGGCTGAAGTGTCAGGACTAAACTCTGACCCATCCTCCCAAGTAGGTAGCAGGGGAGACCATCTTCCGCATTTCCAATGAGCCCCCCCTTCTACTTCCCACCACAGTATAAAAAGAAAAGAGACAGCTGGTGTGCTTGGGGGAGGGGGGAGAGGGGATCCAAGGTTTGTTGGCTAAGAACCAACTCCCCTCTTCTGTAACCACAGCTTTCCGGAGGTGGCCCTCCCCTTCCGACCAACCCAAACTGACAACCACCCTCCCCCAGTGGCCTCTTTGCCCTCTTAGAACCACCCCCACCACCAACCAGACACCAGATTCTTCCCTTAGTCTCAGGGTGAGAAGAGCCAGGCTGCTAGACTCCAGTCCTTAAATCCCCACCACCAAAAACACAAGGTATGAAGGCCCAGGTATCTGGCCTCCCAGCTCTTTCCAATAACGGAAAAAGAATTCCAATATCTAGCCTCCCAGAACCCCTTCTCCAGGTCTTCCCCTGCCCCACGCTCCCCCATGGCTTTCCTTTTTAGGGTGGAACCAAATTTCCGTGGTTTCAAAAAACCTCTCCCGCCCCCCTTGGCTCTACTCCAGGGTCTCAGCTCAAACGGTTGAAAAAATAAACAGACCTCTGCGCTGGGGCCTGGCCTGAGCTGGGGCCTGGCCTGGTGTGGGGTTGAGAAGAGCCCGCCACCCCACTGTTCCGCCACAATTCAGTCACCTCATCCTGATCTACTCTGTTTGTCTCAAGCCCTACTCACACCCTGAGTCATTTTCTGGTTAACAGAATCTTATCCCAGCCCTTCAAGAGAGGTCTTATTTTAAAAAAAGAGAGAGAGAGAGGTCTTATAGCCCCTCGACTCAGGTGGGTGGGTAGATAGTCTAGTTTGAAGCTAGGAAGGAGGTGGAGGGAGGTTCCCCCCCATCACACTTGAGGGCTCCTAGAGGGTACAGATCTCTTGCCTGAAGGAGGTGAGGAGAACACACTGGGCACCAGTGCAGGGCATTCATTGAAGGACAAGGAGAAGCAAGATTATCAATTAACCCTCTTTGGCTGCAGCCTAGCTTTTCTGATAATGGGTGCAGTGTGGGTGTCCTAAGGAGCTGGGAGGTTCTGTTTAAACACCTCACCTTCCTCACAGCTCTCAGTTATTCACTTACAAGTCAGCTTTTTCATTTCCTAGGGCCTGGGGGGTGGCAGTGTCATGGCCTTTGGGAATGGGTCTTGGTACAAAGATGGGGATAAAGGGTCTTGACAAGGAACGGCCAAGAGGTCATGGTGAGGGGTGCGGTGTAGCAAAAATAGATACCCAGACTCTGAAATGGCAGGTGAACAGGTCCAGGTCGGGTCCCAAGATAAGAGAGTAAGAAGCTGGGGAAAGGGGTAGATAGCAGCATAGTGCCAAGTGGGTCAGCCTAAGTGTCTAATGATTTACACTGGGGGAACAAGGAACTTGAAAGCTGGTGGGCCAGACAAGGATCTGTGTACCAAGCAAAAGAGGTGTTCAGGGTCCCTAAGGATGGAGGGAAGGGTCCCAGACACACAAAGACCTCTGCTTCCTTCACCTGGGAAAGATGGCTTGGGGGAGGAGGGGGGGGATAGAGTGGCGTTAAGTGAGCGGTCAGCCCGTACCCCAACCACCCGCCCACCCAGAGGGGAGAACTGAATCACAGCTGGAAAGTCCATTTTCGAGGAGAGGAGGAGCTGACTTTTGTCTTGGAGGGGTGGTGGTGGTGGTGGTGGGAGGAAGCCGGGAAACCACCCCCTCCCGCCCCCTCCCTCTGCCGGATGGCGGGGACAAAGGGGGAACGACCAAGCTAGCGACTGGGGGAGTACCAAAAGCAACCCGAGGAGACCAGGGCAGAAAGGGGGCTGCTGGAGAGCGTTTATCGTCCACACCGCCCCCCCCCCCCATACTCACACCTCTCTCTTCCCGCTTTATCGCTTACCGGCGCAACTTTCTTTCCAAGGCCCAAAACACCCGGTCCCGCCAGATCCCAGACGACCACACAAACCCTAGGTCCACTCACTCCAGGGATCCCCGCACTGAATACGCACGGAGCTAGAGCCGCGGGTCGCGCCTACCGCTCCCCCAACCCCCTCCCCACTCACTCTCAGTCCCCACCCACCCCGTCCCGCCGCTTTCCGACGGACCGCTCCGCCCGATTTTGGCACCCAGAAAACAGGCGGAAAGACAGTGGGTGCGCTGCGGATGCCAGGAGTCGAGGGACTCCTGAGGACCGCAAACAGAAAGAGAGAGGGGTTTCAGAGCCCACCTTGTTCGCCAGTTCTTTGCTCCGGTCGATCCGCGCTCGTGTGAGAGATTCGATCCGAGACATAATCCGATAGGGGGGAGCCCGGGAGGACGCCGCACGGACCCAGGCGTCCAGTTATTGTGGGGTGGAGGGCGGGGGATGGGTCCGCCCCGCATGCGTCGGTGTTGGGGACAGGAAGTCTGACTCCCCTCGCCCAGCACCCAGAGTCAGTTCCTCAAACCCGTGTCTCCACCCCCACCCCCACCCAAGCTCAGGAAGGGGGGAGGCGGAGCGGAGCGGAGAGGAGGGCGGAGTACCGGCGCACGGGACAGGACTCCGGGGTTTGTGAAGAGGTAGCCTAGAGAAGTACAGGAGCTCACTGACAGGTTTCGGGGGCTCTTCTGTTTTCCCTCCAGTGCCTAGGAGCGCCCTCCAGCCCCAAGGACCCGAACCTTAACTCTTGTTTTCCTAAAACCTACCGCTGGTCCAGCCCCGCAGCCCGCGCCCCACCCCACGTCTTTCCTTTCCCCTCTTCCCCTCCCCCCTGCCACCCATGTATTACTGCAATCTTTAAAGACCCGCAGGCCGGAGGATTCCATCCGCCCCCAGCTCTCCTGGGAACCGGGGACCAGTTCCTTCCTGGCCTTTAGGGCCCATCAAAGCAAGCCAAAGCAAACCCCTTTTATGACTGGGGGCAGGGATGGGGAATCAAAGAAGAACTAAAACTGGGTCTTAGTATAGAAAGAGTGAAGGGGAGGATTCACTCCCAGAAGTCGAAAAATCAAACTGGGAAAAGAGAGAATTCTCCCACAAGCCCCTACTCCTGTAGGGCCTCCCAGGTCACATTCTGCCCGCCCCCCCCTCCCCTTCTAGCTCCGCCTCAACTAGCCACATCTGGGGATTCAACACCTAAGTTGAAGGCGAGCAGTCCAGGCGTGGCGCTGTTGGATAAGCAATGGACGCCAACCCCAAGGTCAACAGTTCAAACCCACCAGTCGCTCCTCAAAAACCCTATATAGGGTCGCTATGAGTCGGAACCGACTCTACGACATCTAATTTACAACAACACTGAAGGTGAAGAAGCCAAGAAAGTTCTTCCATGTGTCTAACCCCATAACCCCAGTTATCTCTATTACAAATTAGGTTCAATCCCAAAGTAGGCTGCCCTCTCTCCACAAGGCGTGGGGTAGGGATTCATGTTTCTGGACTTTTGGTCCCAGCCTGAATCAACTTCCACCTTTGGTGAGTTTCCTGGTATTGAGAAAATTCCTCCTTCAGCCATTCGCATTGCAGTTAATTTCTGCCTCTCAGGGTCTCCCAGTTCTCTAGAGAAACTAGAAGTACTGGTCCCGGAATTGTGGCTGGAGATGGAGGAGGGGGTGGCTCTTTGCCCCTGTCCGCAGCAGGGCCAGGCTGCAGGTTTCAAACCCAATTCAGCACTCTTGTAGGTGCCAATTTTAGTCTCTGACACTATTTTGGGCTTCACTGCCTCACCACTGGCTGAGCTGGTTGGGCTCCTCACCCTGAGCGCCACCCCCACACTGCTCAGCTTCCCCTCCTGCCTAGCAACTCCTTCACCTCATTCTTCACCCATTCCTCTGTTTAGGATCCTTATATAGCAAAGGCCAGAAAAAAAAAAAAAAAAAAAAAGAGAGGGAATAAACTATGCCTGTAGCATGTTGGATGTAAATTCCAAGGCAGAAAGAACTTTCCCAGGGTTTTACACCTGCAGAGACGGCTATGGGAAGGTCTCAGGAACTACCTTAAACCAGTAATTCCCAGATACTAGTCATCCACTCCATGTTTACAACTCCTACCTCCATCCCCAGTGGGCAGCCAAAGCTTACAAAAGTACTAATTTTAAAAACAACAGAAGGCCGGAATCTTGGACTCAAGGCTCCGCCCACTGGGGGCCCAGGGAAGGCGATGGGCTGGGACCTCAGCTTCTCTCTTGGGCTTTGGTGGGGCAGGGCTGGCGTCGGCTTCTCGACTGCAAGCCAAGGATGGACTCTTAAAGGGCTATTTCCAATCTTCTTGTTGTTAAGTGCTGTCGAGTCGTTTTCGACTTATAGCGACCCCATATAGGGTTACCAGGGAGTGGCTGGTGAGTTTGAACCACCGCCGACCTTGATGTTCAAACCAACCTTGCAGTACATCGCATTAATCCGCAGCACCACACCAGGACTAAAGAATTCCAACCTTGGCACCTAATAAACCAATAACCTGAACCAATAGGGTTTCTTTTGGAGACCTCCTAGTCCCCAAATTCAATTTATAAAATCTCTAAGAAAAAAGAATGTGACCCTGCAACACTCTTCTCTCACCCCAACCTTCAGTCTGCTTTTTATCCCACCTGTTGTTTGTTATTCTGCTACTTGACCTATGCATTCTTCTTCCTCTTTGTTATTGTTGTTCAGAGTCATTCAGACTCAGTTATCCTGTATAGGGTTTCCAAGAGGCCATTGATGAGTTTGATACTCAGACCTAGGGGTTCAAACCCATGGTGCCAGACAGTGAATTTTCCTGCAGCACCATACCAGAACTCCTTTTTCCACTTAGAAGGTGAATAATAGGGAAGAGGGTTGGGCAGATTTTGTAATCACAGTTTTACCTTTGAAAATACTTGGGCTTTTAGAGAGCTAGGTCTGCAGATTGACTCAATTTCCATTTTCTGTATTCTCTGACACAGCCCCTCTTCCTTTCTCCTTGGCAACCCTTACCTTCTTCCAAACCCCTTCTTTTCTCCCTGTTCCTAGCAAGTGGTACTGCCTAGATTTTTTAGATATACAAAAACAAAACCAAACAAAAGCCAACCCTAATTTCTGTTAGGATATAAAAATAGCTATCACCTTCCTTAACCTACTTAACTTGATAAATGTATCACTCACATTGTAAGGTAGGGGTCCTGGGAGAGGGGTTCTCAAGGAAGAACTTGGTTGTCAAGAGTCTTGGCCAGTAGGCAAACAGATACAGAACTATCAGAGATATGTGGGCCACAAGCTTTACTCTGTCCAAGAGGCAGATTGTTTTTCTCCTTATTACTCTGTACCTTGTGTATTCTGGGAGCAGGGTGCTTAAGGCATAATTGGTTCTAATGTCTATCCAGCAGAAGATGGTGGAAGAAGGGAAGCCAAAGTTATTGCCTTTAGGTCTGTTCTAACTCTTAGCAACCCTGTAGGACAGAATAGAATTGCCCCATAGGGTTTACAAGCAAACTGCCACATCTTTCTGTAGCAGTGTTTGCTGTATTTAAACCTCCAGCCTTTCAGTTAGGAAAATTAAAAAAAACAAAACAAAAATCCAAACTCATTGCCACTGAGTTGATTCCGACTCATAGGGACCCTGATAGGGTTTCTGAAGCTATAAATCTTTTCAAGGAGTATTCAGTTTCATCTTTCTCCCTCATGGGTTTAGACTGTTGACCTTTTTGGTTTTAATAGTCCAACACCTAACCCACAGTGCCACCAGGGCTCCTTAGAAGCTGAGCGCTTAACAACTGAGCTACCAGATCTCCTTTGAAAGGGAAGAGAGGGGCTAGACTGTTGTGCTGGGTTCACTGAGAAAAGCAGAGGCAAAGTTACATAGTCAAAGCTCTGGGTCTGCTATACAGTTCCACTTCTTCTTTAGCTATGGGGTTGTGGGCAAGTAGCAGCCTCTACATTATCTTGTCTGTAAAATGGAGATTAAAATATCTGTCTTTGACAGAATTGTTATAAGAATTAAGTGAGGTGACCTCTGGGAAAATGTTCTGTCAACTGTACAATGCTGGTCAAGTGGGAAGGAATAAACGATTTCCTTCTCCCGCTGCTTGACTGAGCTTCTCTCCAGCCCCACCCTATTTTCCTGCTTCATGACCCCCATCCTGAGCTGGGATAAGGGGGAGAGAGACAGTCTGGGAGGAGAAGGAAGACATTAAATGAAGCAGAAACAGACCTTTGTAGGGTGGAAGGAAGACATGAACCAGGAGATGACAGAGAGGGAAACAGGGAGGTAGAAGCAGAAACTCTAGAGAGGAAAGGATCCAGTGGGAAAATATTCAGACTTATTCTGGCTCTTTCCTGCTGCCTGTCTGGACTCTGATTCCCTGCTCATATTGCCCTTCATTGGGTTACTCATTTCCCCAGCTGTTAGGCCAAGGGTGGGAAAAAGAGGATGATTCTATCATTAGACTCTCCTGCCCTCAACTTGAGTGCCTGTAAGGAGATGGAACTCAAATCCCAAGAATTCTTTTTCTATTTTGTTTTCTAGAAAACTCAGCTTCTCTCTCTCTCTCACCTGCCGTCTCCCACTTCCAGCTTTAAGATTCTCCAACTAAGGCTCTTCCTCTGGGGGCCCCTGGCCTTAGGCCTATATCAGTCTTGGCCAGTAGCTAGCACCACCACCAGGAAACCTCAGCCTTCCCTACCTGCCCCAAGCAAGGAGAATCCTAGCTGAATGGTTCCAGGAGCAGAGAGCTCTGACAAGCAGAGGGTGCTGGGAGGAGCTCAAGCAGTCCTATGGGGAGAATTCCATGACTCTGAGGTGAATGTGATGATGTTAAAGAAGTTAAAGAAGCCCTGATGGTGCTGTGGGATTAACACTGGGCTGCTAACCACAAGGTCAGTGGTTCAAACCCACCAGCCACTCTATCTGTTCCCATATAGATTTACAGTTGGGGAAACCTTAAGGAGCAGTTCTATTTTGTCCTATGGATGGGTCACTATGAGTTGGAATCAACTGGAGAGCAGTGAGTTTGGTTTTTTGTTTTGTGTTCTCTGGAATTTCTCTCAATGTGTGGAAGCCACCTCAGGTTAGAAAGTACTTGGGGGAGGCCATGAGAGAAAAAGAGTGGTGGCTCACTCTGTCAGTAAATGAAGAAAGTGGAAATAAATTCAAACAGGCTGAGTGTCCAGTTTCACCAGAGTATAAAGGCTGGTAACAGGAAGAGTACAATGTGCCTTCATTTTTCTAGGACCAGAGCAAGCAAGCGCGCGCGCACACACACACACACACACACACACACACACACAGGGCTATACATATTCTTCCATAATCATTCTTCCCTGGTTTCCACTCTGCCTATGGTCTAATTTCAACTCCTTCAGTTGCTGTATCCACCCATAAAATTATGCGTGTAAAAGCACTTTGCAAGCCCTAATACCCTGTGAAGAAGTAAAAGTATTGTTGCAATTATTATCATCGTATGTCTAATGCTTCCAAATTCTGCTGCCCACCTCTTAGCTAAGGGAGGGAGGATTAGGCCAGAGGCTCCTGGCCCTTTTCCTCTTTCAGCTATCCACAGCTGGCCCCCCATAAGCTGGAGAGGGGATGGAGGGGAAAGAAGCAAAGAAAAGGTGATATGCTGGGATGTAAGGAGAGAGGCCAGGAGAGATTGTGTTTCCTTAAAATTTGAACCAATGCTCTGAGTCTCCATCTAACAAGAGAAACTGAGGGCCGTGATAGTGTGTGTGGCGGGGGAGATGTCAGAAAAAATAGGAAGGGCAGGAATTGGAGATAGCCATGGGTCCTAGGCCTCCTTTTTGCCCAGCTGATTCCTACCTTGGCCTTTCCGGTCATGCCGAAGATGAAGCTGAAGGTCCGCCGCAGGGAGGAGCCTACGGAGATACCCGAGCCCCCTTCCAGTTGGCCACAGCTGCCGCCCCAGTGACTGCAGAAAGAAAAAAAGAGGTGAGCAGATAAAGACTGAAAGGAAGAAAATCTATTCTCAGAGAGATGGTGGAAGAAGATGCCATGATCAGGAGAAAGAGAATGGAGATATGAGTGGAAGGACTGAAAGGGCGAGGCAGGAAGAGGAAGGACTCAGCAAGATAATTTTGTTCCTTCACCCCCAACCCCTACCCACCTCCTAGGGCTTCCCAGAGGAGGACACTTGAGTTTCCCAGGCCTGTCTATTTATGAGGAAAACCCAGGCTCCTCCCAGATAATCGAAGCCTCCCCCTTCCTACCTAATCCAGACTGAGGACAAGAGGACCCATTTCCTTGCTCCTGCTGCTCCTCAGATGAAGTGGTATGGGGGGGGGGGGGGGAATCCCTAAAGGGCACATTTTCGCTTTGCAGAACAAGAGCCCTGTGTGCGACCCTCTCTTGCTGTTTGGAAAGGGCCTCTGGGCCTAGCGCCAGTAAGGACTGAATTTCCTGGGATTTCATCAGCCCTATCCCATGAGCTAATCCCAAACCCAGAGCCAGGAGATGTGTCAGCTAGAGATTTTCAGGACCACAAATCAGAGCCTAATATCTTAAAGGGCCCATTACTTGCTCACACAGCCACACTGTTGTAGAGGACTGACCCACTGGAATCAGGCTTCAGCTGTAGGAGCCAAATAAACAGGTGCTGATTTTGCATGCTTATTTACACAGTTATGCAAATCACCCATCCTCCGTTCCTACTTTGTGCCTTTAGTTTTTGCCTTCTCAGAGCTCTACAACCCTAGTCCAACTCTTCTAAGAACCATTCCCCATTGGTCAGTTTTCTGAGTCATCCAATGTGAATCTATGATCCTTGGTCACTCTGTCCCTGAGACTGACCAACAGCCATATGCCCACTCACTTTTGTGTCATTGACATCAGCAAGTAACCCCACTCTGTGACTGAACTGACAACCTGCGGTCTAGATACATTTTTTTTCCCACAAGTCCTGGTGTGGCGCTGTGGGTTAATGCGCCAGACCACAAAGCCGTTTGAACTGCAAGGTTGGCGGTTCAAGCTCACCAGCTGCTCTTTGGAAACCCTACATAGGGTCACTATAGGTCGGGATCAATTCGATGACACTTAACAACAACAATCTCTCATGGAGACTCTATGGGACTACCTGGAACCTGCTGAACCTTCCGTGGACAGAGAAGTGGGCAAATTCTTTGCAATTTGGGAGGGAAGGATCTTTGGCACATTTAGAGGTCTTTACTCATAAATAGAGAGGTTGAGCAATGTTTCAGAAGCTGAGAGACCTTTGGGGCTACAAAATCCATTACCCAGCCCCATTGCCCCTTTCCTATCTAGGCCTTTGAAAAACTATAGGTCCCCCACACTTACCCTTTGCTGAGGTCAGCAGCAGGGGACTGGGATAAATTCCCTGCCAACACAAAAGGAGAAGAGAAATGTCTGGCTAAAGCCAGACAAAGGCGCCCAGGATTGCCTCCCCCACCCCCTCCACCTGGATCAGGTTCCCAAGCTGCAGGTGCATGTGACGCCATTCCTTAGGGCGGGTGCTAGGGAGCAGGGAGGGAGGGCGGGGTCTGAGCACAGCAGAGCTGAAGAATTTAAGAGCCAGTGGACAGAATACCAAGGTTATGTAGAGAGGGGACTGGGGCCTGAAATCTCAGTTCTGTGTCTGGCTTATGGGGAGGACAGAAAATTACACTAAGTTCTCAAGAAACCATCTTGAGGGCAAGGTACATTATAGGTAACTGTCCTCCATCTTTGATGACCAGAGGTTGGAGAGTCTCACTCTATCCTATGCCCTTCATTAGGAGAGTTTTAGAATGTCAGAGGTCTGAATAGACATCTCATTTGAGGGCTCCAAGGGTGTATGGTATGGTGCTGTAAGATAAGCACTGGACTGCTAACCACAAGGTTGGTGGTTTAAATCCATCAGCCACTCCTCAGAAACCTTATACAGGGTTGTTATGAGTCAGAACCAACTCAACAGAACTTAACAACAACAAAAAGTTTGTGCTAGACATAATCCAGGGTGTCTGAACTCCAACAGATCTGAAGAGTGGTCGTGAGGTGGACTGGAGAAAGAGCCACTGCTGGTTTGCTCCCGCCTTTACTCACCAGGAGGATCCAAGAAGCCACTGATGACACTCATGGATACAGATTTGGAAAGCCTGCCAGTGGCCAAGTGATCCGAGGGGCCAGCAGATGGTTGACAGAAACCTTGACCCTAGAATCATGTCAAGAATCCTCACCCAAAGGTCAGGCTTTATCCATCCTCCCTCCATGCTCTTTGCTTTTCCACAGCTTGGCATTTCTCTACTACCCATATCTGGATATTCCACTTGAAATAGTTGGGAAGTTATTTCTGCTATGTAGTATTCATCACTCTGCTACATTTCAAGTCCAGACTTTCTTAATATAGAAAATATCTCAGAAGAGAATAGGTTTACCCTGAATGATTTCCAGAAATGAAGAACGTATAAAGGCCAGACAAGTAATGAAAAAAACTGAAGCAGTCTGGGTTTAAGACAGTAGAGTGTAGAAACATTCATAGACCACACACCCAACCTTTAGAGAATAACTTTTCTTTTAAGTCTACACGGAACATCAATAAACTGACCACATATTATTAGACCATAAAGCAAATCTTAACACATTTCAAAAGATATATATGATAGAGCTCATAGGAAACAATCCAAAAATTCATCTTCAGTTGACTGACTAAAGATTATGTGCACACATTAAAGCACTACTCAGTAATAAAAATGAGAAAACCAAAGGTCACTCAACAATATGGATGAATCTCACAAACATAATGTTAAGTGGAAACACGAAAGATTTATATACAGTATAATTACATTCATATAAAGTTTACAGCAGGCAAAAAGTGACTTGATACTGTGTGGAGATGCATATATAGATGGTAAACTGAGAAAACCAATCTCAAAAGTCAGCAAAGTGTCATCTCTGCCAGAGAACGAGGGTTATGAATGGGGAAAGGGCTTCTGAGTTTTAGTGATATCTGATAATAGCAATTAAGAAGAAAGAGAAGGCACAAATAGACAAAATTAGAGTGAAAAAGTAGACCTACTTAAAGAAATAACAGTGACTAAAAAGAAAATACTACTTGAAATTTCATGGCAATAATTTTGAAAATGCACCCAAAATAGATTATTTTAAATATATATATATATATAACTTACCGAAGCTGAATCAAGAAGAAATAGCAAGTCTGGATGAGTCTATTAAAGAAATGTAATGAATAGTTTAATAGTTAATCTTCCTATGAAGAAAAAAACAAAACAAAAAATACCAAACCAAAACAGTTTTATAAATAAAGGACAGATCTTTCAAGAAATAAATCACTGAAATTTTATACAAACATTTTCAAAGAATAGAAAAAGAATATCCTCTACCTTTTCTTTAACTTTAATTGTAAAACTACATAAGGATAGTAAAACAAAGGAAAAGTATGGGTCAGTCTCTCTTAAGAACATAAGTACAAAAATACCAACCACAAAGTCAGCAGTTCAAATCCACAATCCCCTCCTCAGGAGAAAGATGAGGATGTCTACTCTTATAAATATTTACAGTCTTGGAAACCTTATATGGAGTCCTGGTGTGGTGCTGTGAAATAATGCACTGGACTGCAAGGTCGGTTTGAATCGTAAGGGTCAGTGGTTCAAATTCACCAGTTTCTCCTAAGAAACCCTAACAGGGTCGCTATGAGTCAGAAGTGACTCAGAGGTTACTTAACAACACCACCAAGTCAGAATCCACTCAATGGCAGTAGGTTTGGTCTTTGAGTAGGTAGCTGATTTTAAAAGGTCGTAAATTATTTGCAGCTTTTCCCATGAAGAAGGAGTCAATTTCTTCACTCTTTGGATATGGACTGGCTTTGAGACTTATTTTGATGAGCATAGGGAAGCAAAAGGGGCAGATGTGATTTCTGAGCCATGAATTCAAGGAAACCTGGAAGTTTCTACTTACCTTCTTGAAATGCTATTGGTATGCTGAACAAGTCAAAAATAGCCTTCTGGAAAGGCCATATGAAGAAGAACCAAGGTATCCCACCTGGAAACTTGCCAACTAACAAGCCTGTTAATATGGCTATCTTTGACCATCCAACCCTATTCAAGTCACCAGACAGCTAGTCATGTAAGGTGAAACCAGCAGAAGTACTACTTCACTGAGGCCAGCTAAAAATACGCACCCATAGAATTTTGAAACTATCCCTTCCAAAACAAACAGTTGTTTTAAGCCACTATGTTGGGGATGGTTTGTTATGCAGCAATAGATAATTGTATCAAATATGAAATCCAGCAGTATCTTAAAAAGATAACCCATCATAATAAAGTTGTATTTATCCCAAGAATACTATAATGGTTATAACTAAATAAAAAAATCTTTAAATGAAATTCACCTCCATAGTTTAAAAGAGAAAAATTACGACCATTTCAATAAGTGAAAAAAAAAAAAAAGCACAGAATAAAAATTCAATATGCATTCATTGTAAAACAAGTTATAGAAATTAGATCTAGAAGGAATTTTCCTTAACATGATAAAGAATGTCTTTCAAAACCTATAGTCAAAGTCAGCAAAACATTAAATGTACTCCATCTAAATCAGAAACAAGACAAGTATAACTAGAATCCTAGTCAGCACTGTAAGGCAAGAAAGTATAAGGCAAAAAACATGAAGAATTGAAAAGAAACAAAACTGTTATTTAGATTATATGATTTTACAAAAGCCTTAAAATATCCAAACATAAATTATTAGAACTAAAAAGATGAGTGACGCCAAGATCATTTGTTGTTTTGATAAGTGCTGTTGAGTTGGTTCTGACTCATAGTGACCCTGAATAGGATTTCCAAAGAACAGTTGGTAGGTTTGATCTGCTAACTTTGAGGTTAGCAGTCCAGTACTCATCATACAACAACACACCAGGACCATTTCTATAAACCAAAACCAATTATAAAATGTAATTTAAGAAAGGATTTATAATAGCAACAAAAACTCCAAAATACCTAAGAATAAATCTAACAAAGATTGGTAAATACTCTATGAAGAGAGTTATGTTAAGTGACATCAAGTTGGTTATAACTCAGAGTTTCCAAGGAGCAGCTGGTGGGTTAGAACTGCTAATCTTTGGTTAGCAGTCTAGTGTTTATCCTACAGCACCACACCAGGATTCTATATGAAGAACTGTTGTTGTTAAGTGCCATCAAGATGGTTCTAACCCATAGTGACCTTTTATAGGGTTTCCAAGCAGCAGCTGGTGAGCTTGAGCCAGTAACTTTGTGGTTCAAACTGACTTTGCAGTCCAGTGCATTAGACCACAGCGCCACACCAGACTCCATATGGAGAATACTAATTGGTATTCTTTATTAGTATACCCAATTCAATCCATGGTATTTTCAATAGCATCATATGCATGTGAAAGTTAGACAATGAATAAGGAAGACCATAGAAGAATTGATGTATTTGAGTTATGGTGTTGAAGGAGAATATTAAAAGTACCACCGACTGCCAAAAGAACAAACATATCTCTGTTGGAAGAAGTATAGCCAGAGGCTCCTTAGAAGCCAGATGAGACTTTGTCTCTCATACTTTGGACATATTATCAGGAGGGACCAGTTCCTGGAGACGGACATCATGCTTGGCAAAGTGGCAGGTCAGCGAAAAAGAGGAAGACCCCTAACAAGATAGACTGGCACAGTGACAACAGCAATGGGCTCAAGTGTAGCAACAATTATGAGGTTGGTGCAGGACTGTGCAGTGTTTCGTTTTAGTGTGCATAGGTTGCTATGAATCAACACCTAATAATAACGTTGGACTCCTAGTGTGGAGCTGTAGGATCAGCACTGGACTGCAAACCACAAGGCTGGCAGTTCAAGCCCACCAGCTGTTCCTCAGAAACCCTATACAGGGTCACTATGAGTTGGAACCAACTCGATGGCACTTAACAACAATGTTTTGTTAAAAGACATTTTTTCCAAAATGTCTAACTAGAGGGGAAAATGTTATCAGGAGGGCCCAGTCCCTGGAAAAGGACATCATGCTTGGTAAAGGAGAAGATCTATAAAAAAGAGGAAGACCCCCAATGAGATGGTTTGACACAGCAGCTGCAACAATGGCCTCAAACATGACAATTTTGACAACAGAGGGAGAGATATATTCTTTTCATAGATAAAAAAAATTCTATATTATAAAGATTGCAATTTGTCCTAAATTACTATTTTTTTCCAAATAAATTATTATAGGGACAAAAAAAGAAAGGGATGCTGAAGTATGAAATATTTTCCAAAACAAAACAAAAATTTAGGACTCCTTTGTATCCCTGTCAGGAAAGGAATGTTTGAGGTTTGTTTTTTTTAAAGATCATTTATATAAAACTAACCACTGTTTTTACTGAAAGAAATTAAGTTCATTTTCAGCTTCTCCATATTAATCTTTAATGTCAATGGAATTTCAGTTTGAACCCAGCAGGACTTTCTGTTTCTTAGCAATTAACAAAAACAATTTCAATTCATATGGAAATGCATAGGACCTAGATAGAACAGTCAAGATAATCTTAAAGTAAAGTAATAAAGTCGTTCTAGGTGAGTAGACTTACTCTACTGGATTTTTAAGAGTAAAATAAAGCTATTGTAATTAAGGTTATACAATATTGGCAAAAGGATAGACAAATCAATGCAGCAGGAAAGAGGGCCCAGAAATAGACCCAAACAAATATGGGCACTTGCTTTCTAACGAAGACACCATGCAAGTCAACAGGGAAAGCAAAGCCTTTTCAATAAATTGTAATGAAGCAACTGGATATTTTATGAAAAATAATATACCTTGATCTTACCATATGCAAAAAATCAAGCTAAACCCTAGACCTAAATGTAAAAACTGAAACCATAAACCTTCTAAGTAAAATATTAGAGAAAACTTTACATCCTTGGGGTAGGCAAAATTTTCTTAAACATGACTAAAAGCACTAACCATTAAAGTATTGATAAATTGGATTTTATCTAAATAAGAAACTTGTGCTCATTAATAAAGAAACAAAACAAAAATAAAAACAAAACAACCCACTATTAACAAAATAAAACTAAAAGTCACTGGGAGAAGAAAATTTACAGTAAGGATATCTGAGCAAGTACTCCTATCCAAAATATATACAGAACTTTTATAATAATAATAATAAAAAGACAAGCTATTTAAAAAATTGGGGCAAAACACTTGTTCAGATATTTTACAAAAGTAGATATTCACATGACCAATAAGCGTAAAAAAGTGCTTAGCATCCAATTTACAATAAAAAGTTTAAAAATAGGTTTTAAAAAAAGTGGGTGGAGGGCCTCGTTATCATCAAGAAAGAAGAGAGAAGAGCTCAGGGCACACAGAACCTCATAGATCTACATGTGATCTCTAAGTTAAAGAGAAAAGGACCTTTTTCCAGAGCCAACAGAGAAAGCCTTCCCTAAGACTTCTCTGAATTCAGGGATCTAGCCTCCTAGACTACGAGAGAAAAAAATTACTATTTGTTAAAGCCATTAAATGAAAGAGTGGGTTTGTTTTGGTTTTTTTTGCAAACTACAAAACATTTTATTAAAAAACAGTATTCCGAGAATTTCAGTAAGATGGCTGATGTACTACACGTACCTTCTACAACAAAGATTTGTTGTTGTTGTTAGGTGCCATCGCGTCAGTACTGACTCATAGCGATTCTGCATCAACAAAGATACAAGAGACCAAATAAAATAGAAACAGGAACCCTGAACTTCAGAAGTAAGGTTTGAAAAGTTGATTAAATGCTTACTGGGAGGAGAAGCTGAACAGGGATGTGGTGTGAATGGGAGACTGACTGGTGAAGGTTGGTCAGATGCAGTGCGACCATCTTGAACCTTTGTGAGCAGCTTTGGCAACAGAAGGTGGCCTGGCAGAGCAGTCTCTCTGAGACTGTCTCTCTCTCTCTCTCTCTCTCTCTCTCTCTCACACACACACACACACACACACACACACACACACACACGCGACTGGAAAGGTGTGATTCATTTTTTTTCTCCATGCTCCCCTGGTGACCAGAGGGGTGGCCAACTGCCACCCTTACCTACCCCTAGCATAGCCCCTGCTCTCCCAGAGTTTGGAGCCATGTGGTTGGGAGCCATGCCAGTGTGAGCCAGGGGCCAGCTGTGTCACTTTAGTAGGACATTTTGGTACCTGGATTTAGGTGGGCTTGGCTTAGTGGCTTAGGACCTACAGAACCTGCAGAGCCACGAGACCAGCATTTAACCAGTCACCTTGCCTCTAGCTGCTGACTGGCTTTAACAGACACTGAAACTAGATCCGTCAAGAGTCTCCACAAACGAGAATAAACAAGATGGCGGATCGGGTGGACGTATACATTTTTTTTGAGCTCTGGTAGCGTAGTAGTTACGAATCGGGCTGCAAACCTTAAGGTCAGCGGTTTGAAACTACCAGCTGCTCCGCGGGAGAAAGATGAGGCTTTCTACTCCCATAAAGATTTACACCCTTGGAAACCCTGTACAGGGTCGCTATGGGTCGGAACCGACTCGATGGCACTTAGCAACAACAATAGTGAATTGAGTGAAGATTTACAGAACAGATCATCAGTCCCACATTCAACAAGTTATACACTGTGTGTCATTACAAAGGTTGCAATCCACTCCATGTACCATCAGTTCACAGTATTTACCTCTATTCACTTTATTTTTTCCCTTGCCCCCACCCACCCTGTGACCATCATAGGATATTATTTGAGCAAAGCTGACCCTCAAATATGATGGTAAAATTAGGACATTTCCTGATAAACAGAAATTAAAGGAATTTGTAATGACCAGACCAACTTTACAAAGAATGCTGAAGGATTTGCTTTGGACTGAGAACCAACAGCATCAGACAACACCCTGAGATTACCATACATGATAATGCTATCTCAATCCGGATTCCAACATCATCCTTTAAAGAGATGGAAAAACTAATCATTAACTTAATATGGAAAGGAAGAGACTCCAGATAAGCAAAGCATTATTGAAAAAGAACAAAGTAGGAGGCCTCTCATTTCCTCATCTCAAAACCTACTACACAGCCACATTAGTGAAAACAGCCTGCTATTGGTACAACAAAAGACAAATAGATCAATGGAACAGAATTGAGAACCCAGAAGTAAATCCATCTACCCATGGTCAGCTGATCTTTGACTAAGGGCCAAAATGCATTAAAAGGGGGAAGAGATAGTCTCTTTAGCAAATGGTGCTGGCAAAATTGAAAATCCACTTGAAGAAAAATGAAACAAGACCCATTTTTCATACCACGTACCAAAATGAACTCAACGTGGATTAAAGACCTAAATGTAAAACCTAGAACTATACAGATAATCAGTGAAAAAATAGGTACCAACTTGGGAGTTCTGATTTGTTGTTGTTGTTAAGTCAGTTCTGACTCATAGTGACCCTATATAGGGTTTCTGAGGAGCGGCTGGTGAGCTTGAACCACTGACCTTGCAGTGCAAACCATTCTTGCAGTCCAGTGTATTAACCCACAGCACCACAACGGGACTCCTGGAAGCTCTGATATGTGGCATAAATACACTATAAAACATAACTGAAAACATAAACAGAAGACAAAATAGATGACCGGGACCTAAAAATTAGATACTTAATGTGCATCAAAGGATTTCACCAAAAGAGTCAAAAAAGAACCCACAGACTCAGAAAAAATCTTTGGCAATGATATATCAGACAAAGGACTACTCTCCAAAATTTATAGAACCCTTTAACGCCTCAACAAGAAGACAAATAACCCAGTGAAAAAATGGGCAGAGGATATGAACAGACATTTCACTAAAGAAGACATTCACACAATCAACAACACCTGAAGAAATGCTCACAGTCACTAGCCATTAGAGCTATGCAAATCAAAATGACAATGCATTAATACCTTACTCCAGCATTAATAGCCAAGTTCCAAAAAAACAGAAAACAACAAATGCGGTGATGGTGTGGAGAGACTGGGACCCTCCTACCCTGCTGTAGGGCTTCTAAAATGATGCAACCACTATGGAAAACTGTATGGCGCTTTCTCAAAAAGTTGAAAATAGAAATCCATATGACCCAACAATTCCTCTACGTGATTGGTATATATCCTCAAGAAATAAGAGCTGTGACACACGACTTGATACATTCACACCCATGTTCATTGAAGCACTATTCACAATAGCAAAAAGATGGATACAAAAGGACAAATATTGTGTGGAACCAAAATGTAAAAAGTTAAGAAATATTATCTTGTTAAATGAAACATCCTATGATGGTTACAGGGTGGGAGGAGGGGAAAAATAAAGTGAACAGAGGTAAATACTGTGAACTGATGGTACATGAAGTGCATTGCAACCTTTGTAATGACACACAGTGTATAATTTGTTGAATGTGGGATTAATGAGCTGTTCTGTAAATCTTCACTCAATTCACAATAGAAAGCTTAAAAAAATTTATGAATATGTTAGCACATTTACAAAGTTAGATAAATATATGGATATTGTATTTCCTGTCCAGCTTTATTTATAATTCTAAAAAGATCAGAACCAAAATATCCTGTGCAGGTTAATTTATTAGCAACATTTGATTAATAGTGTAGAATCCTAGTGAGGATGTGCCCTTGGCTCAGTTCTAAGGTGATGACTAAGATGAAAATGCATTTTGACTTGAAAGAATTGATAGACAAATTATACTTATTTACTTAGCGCATTCTCTCAAACATTAGTGAAGTGAGCCTGTCACTTCAAGGAAAACAATTGACAATCTTGGTTGTCAATGATAAAATTTGAGTCTTCAAGAGAAAGCTTGTATCTGCTACTGTGAGCTTAACAACTTTCGAATACCTAAAAATTTTTTTCTGATGAGAACAATGGTGATAATAACAAAGGTGATGGCTTCAATATTGTGTAAAATGTGTCAACATTCAAAAGATCTGAATTATTCAGTAAACCCATATTTTCCAAGTGACCAATGCAGTGATACAAAAATTATGTATGGGTAAAAGCTTTATTCAGTTTGTAAAATAGATCAGTATATTTTAATATAACAGAGTACAAAATGTTCATTGATAGGATTTCAGGTTCTAAATTGCAACTAAGTTTTAAGGTACACACTTAGAAGCCTTTGTATAATCAATAAAGCACAAGTAAACATCAGAAAAAAACCCCAAGATTTTTCAACTGAGAAATGCAAATTAAAATCAAAATTAGATACTACCATGACACATTCCAGAGTCCTGGCGTGGTGCTGTAGGATAAGTACTAGACCCACAAGATTGTTTGAATTGCAAGGTTGGCAGTTCAAACTCACCAGCCACTCCTCAGAAACCCTATACGTGGTCACTATGAGTTGTAACCGACTGGATGGCACTTAACAACAAAATGACACATACCAGAATAGATAAAATTTGAAATATTGAAACACACACACACAAAAAATAACCCCCTGGAATGTCTAAGAATTAATCTAACAAATGTTTACAAGACTAAATAGGCAAAACTATAAAAATTTATTGAATGACATTTTAAAAATATTTTTTACTGTGGATTGAGTGAAGGTTTATAAAACAGATCATCAGACCCAGATTCAACAAATCACACACTGAATGACATTAAAAAAAAAAAATCTGACTAAATACTATTTTCATGGAAGAGAAGATTCAATACTATGAAGATGTCAACTTTCCCTTAATCTTTTGATTAAATTAAACTTTAATCAAAGTCTCAATGGATTTATGCATGCTTGTATATATATTATAGTTCAGCAATTATTCTAATTTATTAAAATTAAGAATGTCTGTTTGTTTAAAGATATCATGTTGTTTTTAAGTGCCATCGAGTTGGTTCTGACCCATAGCAACTTTGTATAGTTTCCAAGGAGTGGCTGGTGAGCTTGAAACACCGATCTTGCAGTACAGTGCATTAACCCACAGTGCCACACCAAGACTCCAAAGATACCATAGGAGAGAGAGAAAATAAGCTACAAATTAGGAAAAGATATTGCAGCAACACATATAACAACAAAGGACTAGTCCTCATAAATCCATAAAAAACACAAACAATAAAGGAATAAACAGACAAAGGAAAGAATCCAAGGAAAATGGGCAAAGAACAAATAGGAATTTCATGGGTGAGGAAATACAAATGGCCATTTTTGTTGTTGTATGCCATTAAGCAGATTTCAATGGAATATACTCTTGTGGACTTGTTTTAATTTTCTTCAGCTTCAACCTGAACTGAATTGCATATGAGCAATTGATGGTCTGTTCCACAGTGGTATCCTGGTCTTGTTTTGGCTGATGATATTAAGCTTCTCCATTGTGTTTTTCTGCATATGTAATAGATTTGATTCCTGTATATTCCATCTGGTGAAGTCCACATGTATAGTCACCATTCATGTTGTTGAAAAATGGTATATGCAATGAATAAGTTATTGGTCATGTAAAATTTTATCATGTGACCTCCAGCACAATTACTATCAATAAGGCCATATTTTCCAACTACTAATCATTTCTCTTTGTTTCCAGCTCTCACATTCCAATCATCAGTAATTATCAATGCATCTTGATTGCATGTTTGATCAATTTCAGACTTAAGAAGTTAATAAAATTCTTTGATTTTTTTTCATCATTGGCTTTAGTGGTTGGTGCATAAATTTAAGTAATAGTCTTATTAGCTAATATTACCCTATTGCAGACAGCATTGTATTTCAGGATGTGTTATTGAAATATTCTTTTTGACAATGAATTAATACAATTTTTCTTGAATATTTCAAGAGCATACTAAATCATATGACTGCCTAGGATCTTTATGTGTTCCATTTCATTTTGATGACTTCCAATTTTCCTAGATTCAATACTTCATATATTTAACATTTTGATTATTAATGGATGTTTGCAACTGTTTCTTTTCATTTTGAGCCATGTACCATCAGAAAATGAAGGCCCCCAAAGCTTTGTTCCATCCATGTCATTAAGGTCAATTCTACTTTGAGAAGGAAACTTCTCCCCAGGGGCATTTTGAGTGTCTTCCAACGTGAGGTGCTTATCTTCAAGCATGATATCAGATAACATTCCACAGCTATTCATAAGGTTTTCAGTGGCTAACCCCTCAGAATTGGATCACTTAGTCCTTCTTCCTAGTCTGTCTCAGTCTGGAAGCTCTGCTTAAACTTGTCTACCATAGGTGAACCTGTTGGCATTTGAAAAACAGGTGGCATAGCTTCCAGGATCACAGAAACACACAAGCCACCACAGTATAATTTGATTGAACCTGAAGAAAATTAAAACCAATCCATGAGAGCCAAATATGACCTTGAGTATATCCCATCTGAATTTAGAGACCATCTCAAGAACAGATTTGACTCATTGAACACTAATAAACAAATACCAGAAGAGATGTGGAATGACATCAAAAGCATCATACAAGAAGAAAGGAAAATGTCATTAAGAATACAGGAAAGAAAGAAAAGATCAAAGTGGATGTCAGAGGAGACTCTGAAACTTGCTCCTTAGAACAGTTAAAGAGACTGGAAGAAATGATTACATAAAAGAGATGAACAGAAAACTTCAAAGAGCAGCTCCAGAGACAAAGTAAAATATCATAATGAAATGTGCAAAGACCTGGAGTTAGAAAACCAAAAGGGAAGCACATGCTCAGCATTTCTCAATCTGAAAGAACTGAAGAAAAAATTCAAGCCACAAGTTACAATATTGAAAGATTTTATGGGCAAAATATTGAACAATGGAGGAAGCATCAAAAGACGACAAAAGAAATAGTCACTGTATCAAAAAGAATTGGTTGATATTCATCCATTTCAGGAAGTATATCATATGGTCAAGAACCAATGGTAACAAACTTCTGGGGCAAGATGGCAGAGTAGGCAAACACATTGAGCCGTCCCTCTGTAACAAAGACATGGGAGACCAAGTGAAACAGATAGAGCAGGTGATCCAAGAACCCTGAGTTTCAGGGGAAAAAACAGAGAGGTGGATTGAGTTCTGACTGGAAGGGGAAGTTGAACAAGAACAGGGAGAGAGCAGGCAGTCAGCTGATGTGGAGCAATGTGACCATCTTGAGCTTTTGCAAGCAGCTGATGATACAGTGGCTTGCAGGCACAAGATGTGGCTGGAGTTTGGAGGCAAGGAAGGTGCAGTTCTCCCTTGTTCCCTTGCCCTCCCTGTAACTGGGGGTGTGACCAGTCTTACCATATCCAACACAATGGCCAGTAGCATCCCTTCCTGTGCAGCCTCTGCTCTGCCTGGTATCAGGTGCTTGGGATAGCACCCCTGCTTCTGGAGGCACATGGGCCCACCCCAAACTATGCTATACTAGCAGTGAACAGAGAACTTATATTCATACTTCCAGTCTCTATCACACCTACCAGGCAACAGGTGGTGAGTACCTGAGAACACACTAACATTAATTAAATATAAATACAACACCACAATATCTTGGAGAAAACAGACAACTTAGGCTTATCTGAAGAAATACGACAAAGTACCTCAAACAAGTGACCAAAACATAGAGTCAGAAAATATAATACCATATATACAACCAGAAATATTTAATAAGGAATTTTAAACAATGCTATTTAGGTACCATTTACTGATACAGAGAAAGATTAATGAAAGCAAGGAGAACACAAAAAAATTTTTTTTGAAGAACTTAGGAAGACACTACAAGAACAAACTAACATGATGGCCAGGAGGCTGACTTGCAGAATGCACCCTTTGGTTGTTTAAATGATTATATATTCCTGAGCATTTCTGTGTACATAAAAAAACAAAAAAAAAAAAAACCCCAGAGCAAATACTGTTAGAAGCAAATACGGTTAAATGATGATGCAAGGAGGGGATTATAATCATTGCAATGAAACAAAATACAGTAGGATGAGTGCCAAAACAAGGCCAGGGCACATTGTGGAACAGACAATCAATTGCTCATATGCAAATTCA
>NW_006408560.1:14774615-14781585 GCF_000296735.1 Chrysochloris asiatica
ATATGCAGATGATACAACCTTGCTTGCTGAAAGTGAAGAAGACTTAAAATACTTACTGATGAAGATCAAAGACCATAGCCTTTGGTATGGATTGCATCTCCAATGTAAAGAAAACAAAAATCCTAACCACTGTATCAATAAACAACATTCTTAACAAGGGAGAAAAGATTGAAGTTGTCAAAGGTTTCATTTTTCTTGGATCAACCATCAACGCTCATGGAAGCAGCAGTCAAGAAATCAAACGACATATTGCATTAGGCAAATCTGCTAACAAGACCTTTTTAAAGTGTTGAAGAGCAAAGATGTCAGCTTGAGGACTAAGTTACACCTGACCCAAGCCATGGTATTTTCAATAACCTCATCATGTGCATGTGAAAGTTGGACAGTGACTAAGGAGGATTGTTGAAGAACTGATGCATTTGAGTTATGGTGCTAGAGGAGAATATTGAAAGTACCATGGACTGCCAAAAGAAAAAACAGATCTATGTTGGAAGAAGTACAGCCAGAGTGCTCCTTGGAGACCAGGATGGCCAGACTTCATCTCTCATACTTCGGACATATTGTCAGGAGGGACTAGTCACTGGAGAGGGATATCATGTTTGGTAAGGTGGAGGGTCAGAGAAAAAGAGGAAGACCCCTACCTAGTACGATGGATTGGCAAAGTGGCAGCATCAATGGGCTCAAGCGAGGCAACAATTGTGAGGCTAGCCCAGGATTAGGCAGTGTTTCTTTCTGTTGTGCTTAGGGTTGCATGAGTTGGTACTGACTCAATGGCATCTAACAACAACAACAACCCATGTAAACTATCACTCAATTCACAATAAAAGCTTTAAAAAAAAAAATTAAAAAAAAAAGAGAGAGAGAGAGAAAGACCTGGATAAGTAAGATGAAGAACCTCTCACAGGGAGATTTCTACTCAGAGTATTCTCATTTTTCTTTTAGGGGGGAAATAAGCATCTTTGGTGTTTTTTATCAGGGGATGGGTTCAGGGCATCAGTGACTGAATTAATTGGGTATACTGGAACACCACCGAATCTGAATAAGCATGGCATTTGCCCTGATAGGATGTAAGATGAGTTTAGGAGTTAAAGTTGTTTGGAGCCTGGGGCATGCTCTGAATGATGGAGCAACTTTTAGTCTTTTTCTTCTCATCATTTCTGTTTTCTATCTCTTCTTCTTTCTCGTTTTCCTCCCTCTTGTTCCTACCCATTTTCCTCTTCTTTGTGTATGCTATTATAGCACTTTGATTATTGTAAGTACTATATCCTATTATAGAAATCTAATTGTTGACTGTTGTATTTACTGAATAACATTTTATGTCCCTGTGTTTTTTGACTTTTTCATTCATTCATTCTTTTGTAGGTTGCCTTTAAAAACAAATAATCTAAACAAAACCAAAAAAGTAAGTTCTATGCTTACTTTTAAAGTTTACCAACTTAAAAATAAACTTTTTTTTTTTTTAAAAGAATAAACTGGTAAAATAAATGAAAAATTGGAAACCATGTTAAAAGCAATTAGATTGCCAGACGAGTGATACTAAAACTTTAGAAATAGTATATTGGAAGGGCAAAGAAGTAAAATTGAATCAACGGAAATCCAAATTAGTGAGCTTGAAGACAAATCTCTCAATATTCATGTGTTAGAGAAACAATCAGAAAAAGAAAAAAAAAATCAGAAGAAAGCCTAAGATTTATGTGGGACACTATTAAGAGGAATGGAGTCCTGGTGTGGCACTATGGACTAATGTGCTCAACTGCAAGGTTGATTTGAACTGCATGGTTGGCAGTTCAAACTCACCAGCCACTCCTTGGAAACCCTATAAAGGATCACGATGAGTTGGAACTAATTCCATGGCACTTAACAACAAATTAAGAGGAATAAGCTTTGTGTGATTACAATTCCAGAACAGGAAGAAACTAAAACAAAACAAAATAACCCAGAGAAAATTGTCCAAGAAAACTTCTTTAACATTATGAAAGACAAGAAGATAGCCATTTAGGAAGCTGAATGAACTCCAAGCAGGATAGATCCCCAAAGAAAATCACCAAGACATATAATAATCAAACTTTTAAAACCAAAGACAAGGAAAGAATCCTGAGAGCAGCTGGGAAGAAATGAAAAGTTACCTATAAACAAGAACTAAGACTAAGCTCTGATTTCTCAGCAGAAACCATGCAGGCAAGAAGACAATGGAATGACATACATAAAACTCTTTGAAAGAAAAAAATTTGCCAACCTAGAATCATATACCCAACAAAACTGTCCACCAAATATATGGCAATGAAATTAGGACATTTCCAGATAAACAGAAATTAAAGAATTTGAAAAAACCAACCTTATAAAAAAAAATACTAAAGAGAGTTCTTTGAACAGAGAACCAACAGCAGACAACAACCTAGCATATATATCAGTATCAACCAGAACTCAACCCAGACAGACATAGGAGTATTCAAAGTAAAACAAACCTGCAATACTGAAAATAGGGAACCAAAGACACCAGTTTGAAAAAGCAACAATAACAAAAAACCCATAAAGCAAAAAGAGGGAATAATGTACTTACAGAATTTCCAAGTGAATTGAAATATCAAGTACATTTTAAGAAAAAAAACAAAAACAAAAACTAACTACAACCCTAAAACTAGACTAAGCCTTGTTCGTAGCCCTAGCTCAACCTCTACCCCTAAAACTAACTTTAGTTCTAACTATAACCCTAACACTAAATGAAGTTCTAAGCTTAATTTAGACTTCTCCATAGTTCTAACCCTAACTCCTTACTACTACCCACCCCATCCCAACATACCTCCCCAAATTAAAAATTGATTAATTAAAATTAAATGAAATTAAAGGAGAGAAAAAAGAACTGACAGTATTGAAAGACAAAATCCAAGCTGCACTGAAGGTATTATTGAAAGAAAAACAAGGCTCCAGGAATTGGCAGAATGCCAACTGAAATGTTTCAACAAGCAGTGTTGAACGCATCCATTTGTCTAAGCCAAGAATTATAGAATACAGCTACCTGGCAACGCATTGGAAGATATTCATATTTGTCATATTCCAAAGAAAGGTGACCCAACAGAATGCAAAAATTATCAAACTAATATTACACGCAAAAGTAAAATTTTGAGTAAAACTAATGTTCTTCCATGTAAATTATCACATAATTCACAATAAAACATTTGAAAAAAAAAAAGTAAAATTTTGCTGAAGATAATTTAAAATAAAATGGTTACAGCAGTACATTGGCAGGCAGCTGCCAGAAA
Source organism: Chrysochloris asiatica (assembly GCF_000296735.1). Lineage (NCBI taxonomy): Eukaryota > Metazoa > Chordata > Mammalia > Afrosoricida > Chrysochloridae > Chrysochloris > Chrysochloris asiatica. The sequence continues at coordinate 14,777,876 of NW_006408560.1, forward strand.
TTCAAACCAGATCTAGAAGAGGACTTGGAAGGAAGGAGATCATTGCTGACATCAGATGAATCTTGACTGAAAGCAGAGGATACCAGAAAGACATTTACTTGTCTTTATCAAGTAAACAAAGGTATCCTACTGTGTAGATCATAACAAACTATGGATAATATTGGGAAAAATGTGAATTCCAGAATATTTAACTGTGCTCATGCAGAGCCTGTACATAGAACAAGAGGCACTATTTTAACATCAAGGGGATATTGAGTGGTTTAAAATCAGAAAAGGTATGCATCAGAATAGTATCTTTTCACCACATTTGTGTGAGCTGTATGCTGAGCAAATAATCTGAGAAACTGGACTATATGAAGAAGAAAGTGATATCAAGATTGTTGTTGTTAAGTCTTGCCAAGTCTATGCTGACTCATAGAGACCCTGTTTTGGGTTTCCAAGAAGTGATTGGTGAGCCTGAACCACGACCTTACAGTTCAAATAGACCTTGCAGTCCAGTGCATTAACCTGCAGCACCACACCAGAACATCAGGATTAGAGGAAGGTTTATTAACAACCTGCTATTGGCACTGTGGGTTAATGCGACAGACTGCAAAGCTGTTTGAACTGCAAGGTTGGCAGTTCAAGCTCACCAGCTGCTCCTCAGATACCCTATACAGGGTCACTACGAGTTGGAACTGCCTTGACAGCACTTCACAACAACAACAATAAATGCAAATCACACAACCTTGGTTGCTGAAAGCAAAGAGGACTTGAAGCACTTACTGATGAGAATCAAATACTAGTGTCTTCAGTACCAAAGACTACAAGGTTAAGACAGCAAAAACCTCACAACTGGACAAGTAAACAACATAATTATAAATGGAGAAAAGATTGAAGTTGCTAAGAATTTCATTTTACTTGGATCCATAGTCAATGCTCATGGAAGCAGCAGTCAAGAAATCAGATGACGTATTGCACTGACAGATCTGCAGCAAAAAAAAAAAAAAAAAACTGGTTAAAGTGTTCAAGAGCAAAGTTGTCACTTTGAGGATTAAGGTGAGCTTGACCCAGGCCGTGGTATTTTCAATCACCTCACATACGTGTGAAAGCTGAACAATGAGTAAGGAAAACCATGACCTGAGAAGAGCTATTGCATTTGAATGATGGTGTTGGCAAAGAATATTGAAAGTATCACTGGACTGCCAGAAGAACAAACAAATCTTTCTGGGAGGAAGCACAGGCAGAATGCTCCTTAGAAGGGAGGATGACCAGACTTTATCTCATGTGCTTTGAACATGTTATCAGGAGGGTCCAGTCCCTGGAAAAGGACATCATGCTTGGTAAAGTGAAAGGTCAGTTAAAAAGACAAAGACCCTCAGGGAAATGGACTGAAACAGTGGGCTCAAACAACAATTGTGAGGAGCATGCAGGACGGGGCAGTTTCATTCTATTGTACATCGGGTAGCTGTGAGTCAGAACCAACTAGATGGCACCTAACGACAGGTAATACATATACAGAAATTATTTTTTTTTAAAGAAAGGCAAATCACAATAAAAAGTTTAAAATGAAAGAAAAGCTGTGACACAACTAAATATATGCACACCCATGTTCCCTGCAGCATATTGCTATTCACAATATCAAAAAGATGAAGACAGCCTAAATGCTCATCAACAAAAGAATAGTTAAACAAACTTTGTTACATACACACAATGACGAACAACAAAGAATCCGCAAAACATCTCACAACATGGATGGACCTAAGGGATGTTCTGCTGAGTAAAATTAGTCAATCATGGAAGGACAAATATTTTAGGAGACCAACTGTTGTAAAAAAATTAAGAAAGGATTTTCTTGCTAAATGAAACATTCTATGATGGTTACAGGGTGGGTGAGGGATGGAGGGAAGTGGAAAAAAATTAAGTGAATACAGGTAAATACTATTAACTGATGGTACATGGAGTGGATTGCAATCATTATAATTACACAAAGTGTATAACTTGTTGAAGGTGAGACTGATGATCTATTCTGTAAACCTTCACTCAGTAAAAACTTAAAAAAAAAAAAAAAAAAAAGGCAAAGGAGTAATAAACAAAATTCAAGATAGTGGCTACCTCTAGAGAGCTAACAAAGGAATAGGAGAAGGGAGGAATGGCTAAGTCAACACAAATGTATTGGTGATATTCCAGTTCTTGAGATGGATAATTGATTTATTGGCTTTCTGTAGGATCAGCACTGGACTGAGAACTATGATGTTAATGTTCACACCTACCAGCTGCTTTTCTTGTAAACCCTATGCAGAGTTAGAATCAACTTGACAGCACTTAACAACAACAATACAAAAAGGTGGGGAATGTGTGACTCTGTAGGATAAACACTGAACTGTGAGCCACAAGGTAGGTGGTTTGAGCCCACTGCTTAGAGGGAGAAAGATGAGGCTTTCTGTTTCTGTGTAGATTTACAGCCTCAGAAACCCTATACAGGGTTGCTATGGTACTTAACAACAACATAGGGAAAAAGGCAGGGAGAAAAATACAACTGGAAGTATTAGCAACTGGTGAACTGGAGAGCACAGGTCCCATTTAAGGGCATCTGAATTTTAAAAAGTATAAGCACTGTACTGGCCAAACAAAACAAATTTTGGAGCTAGACTGGGCTCATGCACCGCCAGCCTGCACTCCCTGGTCTAACCTAATGAATCTCAGATTTTTCATCTGTGAACTTCAGTAGAATGCTTATTCCTACTTGCTAATTCACAAAGAAAACAACAAAACAAACCCCAAAGCCCCAAATATATAGATAAAGAAAACTAATGGGAGGGTTTAAAGATGAAGAGAGGAGAGAAGTCGGAGCAGAAAAGCACGAAAGAAAAACATTAGGAAGAACTAAAACAAAACATAAAAGATCTAGAAGGAGAATGTGGGGAGGAAAAGAGGAAGATGAAGAGGAAAAAAAAAAGTTCAAAGGAATGGGAGAAAAGGAAAAAGAAATAGTTGGTTTTTCCCCCAGCTCATCCAGTAGGTGGGTCTCTGTGCTAGGCACTTTAACGCCTTTTTAATTTATTTATTTTAGTCATTATAATTTTAATGAGTTCTTATTAATGGCAAATTTAATGTTATTTAGAATGATATAATTGTATCATTACAAATTTTAAAATGTAACTCCATCAGTGGTCCTAGCTCCTTTCTACTTGGTCTAAAGGTTAGTCTGGGGGTGGGAATAGGGAGGAGGTGTGGAACTGGTTTCAGGTTTCCATTACAAATACAGTTGGCCCTCTGTATCCTTTGGCGTCCCTGAATCCAACTAACTGCAGGTTGAAAATATTAGAGGGGAAAAAAAAAAGAAGCAATTAAGTGGTCAAGTGGTCAAAGCAATCCCTCAAAGGCTAAGAGGGAGCATGAAGTACTATCGACATAGTATTTGCATTACATTAAGTATTATAAGTAATCTAGAGATGATTTAAAGGATGTGTATAGGCTGTGTGGTGCTGTAGGATCAGCGGTGGCCGGCGAACCACAAGGTTGGAAGTTCAAATCCACCAGCTGCTCCTTGGAAACCCTATACAGAGTCGCTGTGAGTCAGAATCCACACAATGGCCCTTAACAGTAATAACAACAAAGGCTGTATATAAATGCTACACCATTTTATATAAGGGACTTGAGCATCCTTGGATTTTGGTATCGATGAGAGTAGAGTTGGATGGTGGAGGGGGTGTCCTAGAATCAATCCC
>NW_006408560.1:14791092-14792185 GCF_000296735.1 Chrysochloris asiatica
AGTATAGCTTGAAGAGGGTAAAATATACTAAAATCCTTGACTGCCTTATGAATATTAGTTTCCCTTGACGACTATTGTAAAATAGGTACTTGAGTGGGATAGAAAGGAATGTTAGGAAGCATGATTAGAGAAAACTTGTAAGCCCGCCTTCAGTCTATAACTGATTGGAATACCTAAAAGGGGTTCTACAACTTGCCCAGTGAAATAAGCCTCATGCAAAGCCTTTACAGAGTATAGGACCTTAGGTGGAATCCTGAGTCCCATCCAGAACCTTATGATGTGAGACAGTTCTACTAGAAAGGACAAGCAGACTGGAACAGCTACAGTGATAGGTGATGCATCTTCATGATGAACCTGACCTATACTCAGAGCAGTAGTTACTCTAAATACCAACAGGGAGGGAAAGTGTCTTCAAATCAAGTATCAATGCTAACTGCTCTGTACACAGCGTAGATAGGGATGGGCAATTTAGACATTGGCTACCTAAATGAGGGGCAATAAAGGCATGAAGTGATGGGTTTACAAGGTTACAAAAGGGAGTTTAGTTTAAGAGTATGGGGGGAAAGAAAGAGTCCCCACTGAATAGCTGTCATCTTGTCTAGATGGGTCTAGTTAAAAGAGATGGGGATAAGATTTGTAAGATTCAATAGTGAATCATTGTTATCATGACTAATCACGACTGTCGCAATTATAAATGGAGAAGTTTTGTAACAAAAAATGGGGAGTGGTTAATCTTAAAGTCCAGAAACAGTGGACCCTAGGACCGTCAAGAGAGGAACGCACAAGCAGAATGCAGAGAAGCAGCAGTGCCAGAGATGGAGGCAGAGATGGGGGCATGGAGAGGGGGAGTGGCTGAGGACTCTAGATTCATGGAGTAAGAAGAGGGGACTAAGAGATGGTGGCCATGAGGCAGACTTGCAGAATGTGCCCTTTGGAGATGTAAATTATTATATATGCCTGAGTGTTGTTGGTTTTTTTTTTTAAACACTAAAGTGGATAGAGAGAAATACTTTTTAACTGATGGTATATGGAGGGGATTATAATCAATGTAATGAAACAAGGTATATGAATTGTTCAATGTAAAACTGATGAT